>NC_137104.1:38443121-38950621 GCF_949357685.1 Gobio gobio
CCTTTTCTTGATTTCTTGAGTTTTTTGATCCGAAGCCACGAGATCACAGAAGGTTATTTAAAACACTAGACTTGTGATATAAAGTTTGGATTAAAAACATGGTTTTAATCTCATAAATTGTTGTGTTTTGATGGTGTGCTAAGCTTCAGGGATGCAAACACATGTATGGTCAAAAAAGAGAGAGGTAATCGAAGCCCTCGCCCCGCGGCAAATATCCAGATACTTACATTGCCAACCCCTGCCACCCCCGGCCCACCCCTATAGGCACAGAGTAAAATTAAATTCTGAAAATCAAAATACACCAACACAAATTTGGAATATTAAATTTCATTTTTTATTCCGAAACATAAACCCTTATTGAACTATCTAGCACTTATTCTTGCTTTACTCCTTCCTCTTCTTTATATTTATATATGAATGTAAATAATGATATATATATATAGGTAACACTTTACAATAAGGTTGTATTATTAGTTAACATTAGTTAATGCATTAATTCACAAACTAACCATGAACAACACCTCTGTTCAGCATTAGTTAATCTTTGTTAACGTTAGTTCATATAAATCCAGCTGTTCATGGTTTGTCCGTGGTAGTTCACGGTGCATTAACTAATGTTAACAAGATTTTAATAATGCATTAGTAAATGTTGAAATTAAAATTAACAAATATGCAGTTCATTATAAGTTCATGTTAACTAATGAACCATATTGTAAAGACACACACACACACACACACACACACACACACACACACACACACACACACACACACACACACACACACACACACACACACACACACACACACACACACACACACACACACACACACACACACACACACACACACACACACACACACACACACACACACACACACACACACACACACACACACACACACACACACACACACACACACACACACACACACACACACACACACACACACACACACACACACACACACACACACACACACACACACACACACACACACACACACACACACACACACACACACACACACACACACACACAAAATCTTTCAGTGCACAAAATCATAATATGAAACGCTTCAAAACAGCGTCAAAACAAAGCGCTTATGCGCATCCCGGGTGCAGAATGGTGCACTTAAAGCAACATGGAGTCAGAGTGCACATTGATGAAAACTTCACGGCACAAAGAGAAGTATAATGTACACTCACCTAAAGGATAACACCTATTCAATTTCTCATTAATGCAATTATCTAATCAACCAATCACATGGCAGTTGCTTCAATGCATTTAGGGGTGTGGTCCTGGTCAAGATTTCTCCTGAACTCCAAACTGAATGTCAGAATGGGAAAGAAAGGTGATTTAAGCAATTTTGAGCGTGGCATGGTTGTTGGTGCCAGACGGGCCGGTCTGAGTATTTCACAATCTGCTCAGTTACTGGGATTTTCACAACCATTTCTAGGGTTTACAAAGAATGGTGTGAAAAGGGAAAAACATCCTGTATGCGGCAGTCCTGTGGGCGAAAATGCCTTGTTGATGCTAGAGGTCAGAGGAGAATGGGCCGACTGATTCAAGCTGATAAAAGAGCAACTTTGACTGAAATAACCACTCCAACCGAGGTATGCAGCAAAGCATTTGTGAAGCCACAACACGCACAACCTTGAGGCGGATGGGCTACAACAGCAGAAGACCCCACCGGGTACCACTCATCTCCACTACAAATAGGAAAAAGAGGCTATAATTTGCACTAGCTCACCAAAATTGGACAGTTGAAGACTGGAAAAATGTTGCCTGGTCTGATGAGTCTCGATTTCTGTTGAGACATTCAGGTAGCATCTTTGGGATGTGGTGGAACGGGAGCTTCGTGCCCTGGATGTGCATCCCACAAATCTCCATCAACTGCAAGATGCTATCCTATCAATATGGGCCAACATTTCTAAAGAATGCTTTCAGCACCTTGTTGAATCAATGCCACGTAGAATTAAGGCAGTTCTGAAGGTGAAAGGGGGTCAAACACAGTATTAGTATGGTGTTCCTAATAATCCTTTAGATGAGTGTATATCTGTCCAACAGTTTACTGATAATTTTTTCTTCACAGTTTTAAATTCCAGTTATTGTGCGTGTGATGCTAATTAACAGTCCTTGTGTTGTCACCCGGCAGCGAGTACAACATTGTTCAGAAACCGCTAACGTAGATAAACTCCAACAAGATAAAGTCACTTTACTTAAATACCCACAGCCCTTTATCTACATATCAAGCATTATAATGGTAATATATCATCTTGGAGAGAGTTTTACTGTGCTGACTGTCGTAACCGGACACTACGCGTTGATTGAATGCTGAACAAAGAATGATTGACAGCTGTCGCATAGGGAAGACGAGTTTCCCTGAACTTTAATGTAACAATGTAAATATTCTTCTGTCCCTCCCATTCAAGCTATGAAATGGCTTTAGATGACTTTGTACCAGCAAATCATAATATAAGAATGATTGCTGAAGAGGATCACGTGAAGATATAGATTTCTAAGTTTTATTTAATTATCACGACAGGCCTGTCTGAGTTTTGTCGACAGACGGAGGTGGCAAGAAATTTGACAGAGGCGGCCGCCTCGTAATTCTCTGTGCAGGAAAAACCCTGTATATAACATTATAAACCAAAAATATCCTTACCTCCAGTGATCTCACCTACTGGTCTTACTAGACGGGAAGGCGCAGCGCTGAACTCTGGTCTCAGGGAGAAATTTGTTGCAGTGGCAGATACCACAGACAGTAAAAGATACGCAGCCAGAAGAAACACTAGTAGTTCACGCTTGCGCGCATACTGCTGTTTTGGTGTGCAGTGTTCTGATTTGCTTAGCTCCTATTTACTTGTTTGGTGGAGGCAATCCAGAATTAGCCTACTGTTGGTGAAATAATAATCAGACCCCCACCCCCCTTAAAAAATTCTTCGGATCTGCACGATTCATACAAGTCACCCAAACTGACGTGAAAAAAAGTGGGAGGCGTCGAAAAGCGCGCTGTTTGCATCCCTCATGCTAGCTAGCCCTAAGATGCACCTGCCACTGAGCAAATACGCTATTTTTATTAATAATTTTGAATAGTAAAACTCACTGAAATGTTTCTATTTTCAACAAGGGCATTTCAGACAGTTTAGAAGGTGAAGTGAGAAGTTTGATCAAAGAAATTAGTTTTGAATAGAACAGTTAGAATAGAGTCGTCAGTGATTACAATGAAGACAAAAGAATAAGACAATTAGAAGCATAACCAGGCTGGAGTGGCGGCTGGTCAATAGAGGGCGCTGGGGCGCCGCCCCCATCAAAATTCCAGAAATATACATGTATACAAAAATGATATAAAAATTTAATAGTTTACTCATACGATGTGCCAGCTGTTAGTAAGAGCCTCAGCATTTCATAAAAACTGGCTTTGATCGGTTAACTATTTTATATGTTCTTTAATATGTTTCATGCGGTTTCATGGGCGAGGGACGCCGGACAAATGGATGTCTATCTGAGTCCAAAAATCTACGGGCAGCATGTGACCTGAAGCTGGTCTCTAATTGGTTTCTTAAAGATCCTCCTCCGGACGCAGGTCGCTGCGTCCCTGGCGAATCAGATTGGAGACATGTTATTGTATCCAATCTGACTGGTTCTCGTCACCTGTCATTCAACTTTACGCTCTTGGCCACTAAAGCGAAAGTGCGCGGGCGACACAGTCACTCCGACTCCGCCAAAACCTTGTTAGGATGATCACTTTCGTAGAGATGGCAGCAGTTAAACCAAATTCTTTCACAAGGCGTCCGTTTGATGAAAAAAAAGGATAAAGGAACCCGAACTGGACCAACGCGATTTACAAATCCAGCAGCAGGCCAGTGACAGAGGATGAAGCTACACTCGGAGCTTCACGTGCTTGTTATGAGAAACGTAGGTGGCTAGCTGGATGTGTTGTTAGCAATGCCCTTTATTGCCAGCCCTGTCTTTTATTTCAAAGTGTCGGTACTGAAGTTTTGTGGACAACAACGGGGTAAGAGACCTCAAATATCTGACTGAACAATGCAAACGTCATGACACTACTGAGATGACTGACTTTAATCAGAGAGTCATTGAGAAATTTGCTGGCCAGAAAGAAAGGAGAGCAAAATGTATGTTCAAGTATTCAACAGTCGGGAAGAAGTCGCTGCGAAGTTTGCACCAGTGCGGCCTCTGCAAAAGTGCGCATCAAGGGCACACATCAACCGCAAAGCGGGCTTGTGAGCACCTTTCTGAAACCTAAAATGACAAATGGGACACCCTACGGTGTGACCGAAAGTGCATATGAATGTGCCATTTAGGACAGGGCCAATATAGTGTTATTTAATTACTGCATTTGCATTATTGTTTTAAAGGTCCCATGGCATGGCATTTTTCTATTATTTTATAATGTTTCCTGAGGTGTACTTATATTGTTATTATGACTTTTACATCATAAAATGTCATAATTTAGAAATAAAAGGCATTTTTTCTATACTGCTGTTTGCCCTGTGGCTGAATGCCCTGCTTCAAGAGGCGTGTCTGCTGTGAGACTTCAGTAAAAACGCACACTGTTGTGATTGGCTGACATCTTTGCATTTTAAATGAGCGGAGGGGGCGTGGTTTAACGAGGTCTACGAGGCACGAACAGGCACGAGCTGCTGCCAGAGAGACGGATGGACCTGAGTTCACTTCACATCAGTTCTCAGCATGTCTGAACTGTTGTAGTTACAGCATATACTTCAGGTTATTAGTCTATTTCTAGTCGGAGGGGCTGTCACTCATGTCAGAAAGTTAGTAACTTTAGTAAATTATGGATCAGCGCTGACTGGAGACGCAAACCGTTTAGAATGATTCAGTCCGATTTGGTGAACTGATTCGGTTCACTAAAAAGAACTGGTTCAAAAGAAAGATCGTTCGCGAACCGGACATCACTAATGTACCAGAGATGGAGCTCAGCGATTGCTAACAAAGTTATTTATAGTAACTACTGAGTTATGAGAGCGCTGTCTGTCAGCGCAAATTTATTGTGTTTGTATCTGAGAGTTCTGAATAAACACGAGTCCCAGTCACACCGAGTCCGTCTTCATCATTATTACCAACTTTGTAACACATGCAAAGTACCATTACAGCTGTCGAGATGAACGAGTTAAAAGTAAGTGTTGATAATAGCATTATTTTTAAAATAAAATAAAAGCGCCAGTGACGCGCGTTGAGTACACAGCGCAAACAAAGACACAACATCGAATGTAATCCAGTTTATTGTGGGGAAAGCTGCCTAGCCCGGATATGCTCACGCTTACCCCCCGTCTGCTTAATCTCACGCCGTGTTTGGTGCCTCCGCTGTGGGCCAGATGCAGTACTGGGGGTCGGGGATGTTGAAGGCCACCGGCCAGTGCAGCCCGAGCTTCGGCGTGTGTGAGGTTTATCTCTAAAGATGTTACTCTGCCGATGTTGAGCAGAAACTCATGACTGTATGAACATTTTAGAACCGATAGACGCGACGAGGACGTACAAAAACACTGACTCACAAGATAGAAAACACGAAAACACCGTTCTGTCTGGAGAGAGAGAAGCCGCATTGTGTGCACGAATAATAAATAATTAGCTACACATCAGAAATCACTGATCACAGATCAGAAGGAACTGAAAAAAGACTTCTGTTTTCATTTGTACATCCAAACACTGAGAAACTGCCAGCATTCACTCGTTCACAAGCAATGATGAGCGTTTGCATGGGCGTGCCAGATTCTCTGGGTGGAGGAAAGGGAGGGAACCGTTCCTGCTTGGACGTCAAACCAGGAGACTTCAGGATTGGCTCGTCTGGCCTGTCATTTTCTCAAAGGCAGAGAAAGACGGCCAGAACTCGGGTTTACACCGATCAACATTTCTATCCACTTGGGGACAATATTCAGGCTAGGGGAACTCATAAAATGAAAATTTCATGCCATGGGACCTTTAATGCAATCGCTTTTGCTGAACCCGCATAAACTTACTACATGTACTCGTATAACTAGTAGCCTATTCAGCCCAGTTATGTGATGATGTGTGCCTTTTCAAGAAGTCAGAGTGTGGGTCTACGGTATCTTCATAGCCTGTGTCTGGATAGACAGTGAACTGTAGGCTACTTTTTATTTAGCTGCGTATAAGTCACAGTAGTTTGGTGGGAAATTGAATAACACAATAGATGAAGAAGTGTGCCATTTGAGACAGGGCGGTTTTTTGAGCCATCACTAACTACATAAGGCTATGTTTACATGACAACGATATACAAAAAACAGACAACAACGTTGTCAAAACGATCCCCGTTCACACGGATCTGCAAAAATGACTAACAAGGCTGTATTTACACATTCCAGGCCAGTAGTTTGCGCTGTCACTTTGTCATGTAACACCCTGCAAACATGTAATATGCATGCATGGTCATGTAAAGCAGCATGACGTCACCATTTTCACAGAATCACATTTTTGTTGTTTATTGGAGACATTTTCAGCCTTCAAACCCTTCAGTGTACATACGTGTCCACACTACAGAGTGTTAAAATAACACTGAAGCAGTGTTGAAGTTAATGAGATAATGAATCAATAAGGGGGAAAAAACAACAAGAACAGAAAAAGAGCCCCACACAAAATGTGATGTTACAGCTTAAAAGCCATATATTTAAAAACACACACAGACATCAAAAATCAGCATATGAACCTCAACAATCAAACAAAATTCTCCAGGTTGCAGTGCATTATGTGAACCACTAATCAAAACTTATCTGTGGCTCCCCTCATGCATTGCAGCATAAATAAATTATGCAGATGAATTGTCCTATTATTTTCATTAATTGTTCCTGTTTGCTTTTATTTTGCTGTTTTGTTATAACTTTAGTAGCTTGTTTTGTGATGTCCAGAAGTGATATATATATATTTAAGAAAGAGATGATAGATAGATAGATAGATAGATAGATAGATAGATAGATAGATAGATAGATAGATAGATAGATAGATAGATAGATAGATAGATAGATAGATAGATAGATATAAAGAAAAAAATAAATAGATAGAAAGAAAGAGATAGAAAGAAAGAAAAATAAATAAATAAAGAGAGATAGATAGAGAGATAGAAAGATAAAGGCAACTCAAGCGCTCTGAAAGCGCGCTCTCTCCTGCTCTGACCTTTATATACCACAATGCAACACGATTGTGACGTCACCACATATCGCGTTACCCTGGTTACCCAACCACAAACTCTATGATATTTTAATTATTTTTTTAAAAACATTTAAAACAACCCAAACACACCTATACATATAGAATGCTGCATTAAACAATTTCGTAAGGGGAAAATATTAATAAATCAATTCCATGGTGGATTCCAAGTGATCAAGGGCTTTACAAAATGAGCCTACAAAAGCATAAATAAGCCCTTTTATTGAAAATAAAGATCCATGTTTAATTTTGTTCTCATGTCACTAGTAATAATATCAGGGTTTACGGACTTTTACACGATTCTTTTGTAGTGTGGCTTTTGGTGAAGTTTAAAATAAATATCGTCACCTGCGCACATCTTCTCACCTCTGTTTCCTGATGTTTATAGAACAATTAGTCCGAGTCGCCCTCTGTCGTTGCAAAGAATAGTACAACGGCGAGCACGTCAAGTATAAACGCCTCGTCCGTTTGGGGAGGAGTGCGCGCAGTCAACGGAGGCTCGGGCTGCGGAGCCAGGCGAAAGTATAATCAATGATTAAGGACGTTCCAGTCCAGCAGCCCATAGCAAAGATTACGCCAATAGCGGGCACTCGTGCAACGTGAGCAATGACGCACATCCGAGTGAACGAGACGGAGGGAAGTTCACTCGCTAGTGAAGGCATAATAAAAACAAGCTACGCCCTGTCCCAAATGGCACCCTAAACCCTCGCGGGATGAATCCGAAATCGCCCCCTATACCCTCAAACAGGGCATTATTTGATGGGACAGCCATTTGTAGTGGTATCCGAGACCACCATAGTGGACGTTATTGAGTGCACTCATCCAATCCCACAATGCACCGCAATAACGTGTACAGCCGATGTACACACAACCAACGGCTGTCCGACTTCACGCACTCGTTTTCATTCACTCCTTCAAGTGAACTATATTCGCGGACTAACGTAGTGAATGAGGGTTTAGGGGGCGATTTCGGATTCAGCCGCGGTCTTAACGAGTCCGCACTGACTGTCGGGAAAGAAGTCTGTTGCAGAGTTCACATCATTGCGGGCTTGGCAAAAGTGCGCATATCGACTGTCTATGATATCGATCTATGATATTCGATCTGCTCGCGAGCACCCTTCTGAGATCTAAAATGACAAATCAAATGAAACATCTACCTACGGTCTCGTGGACACGGACGCGCACGCGGCAGACATATTGTACTTTTCCATTTGCAACAGGGCCCTGGAACGCAGCACTTGTTTCTCTTTCCTTTAATGATTCTGCTTGTTAAAATCAGGTGTCACTTCTAATCATCACTTAATTGATAACTCAACTATCTCATTAACTTCAACACTGCTTCAGTGTCAATTTAACACTGGGGATTTTGCTTTGCCGATTTGTATGTACTGTTCATAAGCATTACGAGATTATCTAACCATCAAGTTATCAATCCACCTCTTTAAATTGGCACTCTGACAGCCCAATTTGGCTCAAATATTTCATTTCAGAACATAAGCTGCTATGGAAATGGAAACTACACTCAGCATCATTCTAATTCTTCAGATAACTTTAGGAGGTATGGCTTGCAAAATGCAAAACATTTTTTCCAAACAGAGTAATCATATATTGCAGCATGCAGCAATTCAGGCATCTATTGACTTGTTGATAGAAGAGACAAAGAGAGAGCATGGGGTAATATCTTACATACTGATAGGAAAAAAAAATAGTTTAAAGGGGGGTTCAGGGTCTAAAGCTATTTCATGCATAGCCTACTGAGTTTTTTTACACTGTTAAAGACTTGGATTCCCATGCTAAACATGGCAAAAGTTTTTTAAAAATAAGTTGGACGTTTGATGAAGTATTTCTGTGGCAAAAATACTCCCGAAATACTTCCGGTAAATCTTTTTTTTTTTATTAATGCTCGAATAACAAACATAAGAACATTGACAAGGGAATAACAAACAGACACAACAAAAAGAAACAAACAACTTCTAATCAAATCTTAAGTTGCTATAGGACACTGATGCATTAATACAATAACATACAAACAATTACAAGGAAAGCTTTATACCTAGATTTTCTTTAAATATTTCTTCATAGTATTTAAGGAATCTTAGGGTTTTCTTATTCTTTATGTAATAAAGAGATTTAAGAAGTGAGTTAAATTCAATTTCAAAGTGGGTGTAGGATGGAATACCGTTTGCAAATTTTTGCTAATGAATGAAGAATTTTCTCTCTCTCTCTCTCTCTATATATATATATATATATAACGCAGACAGCAGCAGGTCTGGGGGAAAAAAAGTTCCTGGTACAAATTGTTCCGGGTAATTTCGGTGGAAACGGGGCTAAAATCTTATTTTGTCCCTGGCTAAAACCAGGGACCTCCAATAGAACTTTCCTCTTGGTGAAATTTTCATTTTAAATTGAAATATTTTCCATACATGTTTATTGGTACAAGTTTCGGAAAGTTTTTTTTGAGTATGGGCCTATGTGACGTCAACAAGGGCAGAATTTCCATGTACGGGCACGTCTCCCAGAAAGGCGAGCGTTCACGCATCGACCAGAGCGAGAGCAAAAGCAGGCCCATCAACGCGTTTTGCTCGGCTTTAGGGAAGTCATCGGCTGCGCTGCACAGGTCTTCACGAAATCAACAATGTCACCAAAGAAGTGTTTTTGGTTGTTAGGGCAAGACAACCCTGTTCAGCTTTCCAAAGAACCCAACGTTAGGGACACACACACAGTGGATGGAGTTAGTTTTTCCGGAGCAGCAACGGAGTTGTGCAAAATTTTGTTCGTTCCCTGCAGTTCGGCGATGATTGTTTTATTATAAGGATGTGTAACGATTCAGTCAGAGCCGGTTGAAATTCGATACAAATGTGACGATTCAAGTCGGTGGAGATGTTAAACGAATTGCGATACATGTTTTAAACGGCCTCACTTTACAGGCACGATAGCAACAAGCAATTTGTGGTAAGCGTTACAGACTGTGCGTGCACACTGGCTCGATCAAGAGTGAATTAAGTCAGGGGTTTTCAAACTGGGGTCCTCCAGAAGGTTCTAAAGGGGTCCCCAGAAAAGACAAAGCAAAAATGGATAAAGTTGTGTTTATATGTTTGCTTTGTATCTTTCCGGTGAGTTTTTCTCACCATAGTCCCCTTTATCTTGTTCACTGGGGTTCTTAACTCAGTAGTACAGATGCTGCTTGCATACATTTATTCTGAAAGTTTCTTATACAAATAATTTTTTAATGAAAATGTTGTTCTTCAGGTTTATGCATCCAACATTAAGAATAGCTCAATTTAAGTTTGGAAGTAATATGGTGTATTTATAATGTCACACTATTTATCTAACAGATTAAATGTTTTTTTTCATACATAAAAATATATAGATGGATTTTAGGAAGGGGGTCCCTCATAAAAGATTCATCATATTTGGGGGTCCTTGGCATTATAAAGTTTGAAAACCCCTGAATTAAGTGAATGTTTTCAGTTAATTCATATGGAAGTTGGGCGCGAGCGAACCCGTGTGTACGCGCCGTCAAACAGAAGCATGGGCGAAAATCGTATCGTGAAATTAGTATCGTGTATCGCATCGTGAGTTGAGTGAATCGTTACATCCCTATTTTATAAACAAGGCCCAGTTCAACTCTGGATTTGCAGATCGTCTAATGCTGAAAGATGGAGCGGTCCAAACGATAAAGGTTCGTGGTCATGCGTTGGAACTGCAGCCGGTGAGTAAAACTGCTTAAAATGTCTGACTGTCACTCATGACTTGTTAGCTCCGCCCACACGATGTGCCTCCAGCCGCTCGGGTTTTATTCGGAAAGACTCAGTACAGCGTATCTGTCTTTTATAAATGTGATAAAACTAAAGACTTCGAAGATATGAAGGATGCAATTCTACTCTCTTGGTACTCGAGATTGACAGAAACTGTGTGTGATACCCCCCCTTTAATACATAAAAAAAAAAAAAAAATTGTTATTTACTAAAGTTAACATTTAACATACCACTTCTATTTTATTTATTTATTTTGAATTTGATCATTTATTGTGCCCTCTCCCAAGTTGGAGGAAGGCGCATTAACTACCATTCAATGGAACTGGAGCTATACTTCCCTCCAGCCAAACCATCACTGGAAAACCTCAAGGCCATCTGTGTACATGGAAATGTCCGTCCCAGATATCCTGCCAGCTGCATCCCATCTTCATATTATGCATATTTTCGTCGTGCGGCAGCTGCAATAAATCGAGTAGAAGCGTGGTTTAGTCAGTGCTGCCAGGAAGTTGTGTCCTATGAAAGCAATCAGATTGTTTACTGCGTCAAACAGGCGGTGAGTACAGACTGGGAACCGACATACTGTATAAAGAGTTTGTTACTAGCCACTGATTTAACAGCACGCATTATAATCTGATATCTGTTTTGTTTTGTTTTTTGCAGTGGGAAACTGCTTTGTCCCATTACTGTACTGAGGAGTACTCCACCATGACCTTGGTCCATGAGTGCTGTGAGATGAAGGGAGAAGAAAGGTGGGACTGCTTTGAAAGAAAGGCTGCTAACCCCTCCTACTATCCCCTCTCTGGTTACAGGGCCCCCATAATACCACCTGACAGGATTTTCACCTGGGACCACAACACCTGTCAAAATGATCAAGATGCCATATGACAACCTGAGCATTTGTATTTGATTTAGCAACACAAAACGTGTGTCAAATAATAGTACAGAGTACAGAGACTTCTGTAAGTGTATGAAGAATAAACAATGTGTCAATGATGTATATCATAACTGCCTTCTTTTATTCTTAAATATCCAGCATATAGGCAGTACTAGGCCTGTCGCGATTGGTCGATACAATCAATATTGTGCGTCAACGTCAATATTTTTTTAACCGTCTGGGTACAATATGAAATTGTATTAGTACCCGTACTTTAAAAATAACAGCACTCTAATAAGAGCAGTATTTCTTAATTTGCGTCGATGTGTAACAGCAGGAGTGAGGACGTGTGTGTGAGCTCTGCTTCCACCGTTCACTATACAATGGATGCAGAACAGTCAAATATATACTTGCAGCTCAGGAAAAAGAAAGCAACAGAAAAGTGCGACGCGGCCAGTAAGTGCTCGGGCTGCCGGACCCTGACCTGAAGGACGCCTTTCACTCAGACAGATCGCGACGTCAGTTTCATTATGGTTTTGAATGGTCAAAAATATGTAAAAATGCACGTCCTGGTGAGTGGGTAAACACAGTCGGATTTGTCTTTAGTGAACGTATACATGAGAATGAGTTGAATGAGAAATCGGATGTGTTACAATGAATTTGGTCCGTGCAGGTCTTAAAGGGCCAGACCTTTAATGTTAATCAAACAACAAAAGTAAATAGAAAATCACCCCATACTTGACTGAATAACTTTAATATATTTATTAAGAATCAGTGTATAGTTAATTTACAGAGTGACATTCAATTTTTTTATTGAATGCTACTGTTAATTAGAGCTACTGTAGCTGAAAATAAAGCACTGTGTTTGTCATAGTTTGTAATTTACATTTTGGCTTATTTAAAAAAAAAAGATAAAATTTAAATCTATATTGTAATTATAAAATTACATTTAAAAAATATAAAATTACTCGTATCATGAAATAAGATTTTGGTCATCCCAACCTGTTCAGAATAGTGGTTAGTGTTAACATGATTGATGATAATGTGATTGTTGCAAACATCTCTGTAAGGATGTTCACACTGGCATGTATAGTTGTGGTGGTTGTTGTTGTTGTTGTTATTATTATTATTATTAAATAAATAGAGGTGGTCAAAAAGCAGGTCAAGAACTTGCTGGCCAAGTCAGTTTTTAGGGTTTAAAAAGATGATAAAACAATGAATAGTAAGTTCTGTCATTTAAGTCTGCTATCGTATCGAAGTCATAATTTTGGTATCGTGACAACACTATTCTATATAAAAAGTATTTGCTGATATTCTCTTTTTTTATGTTGGTTTACAAATTTATACCTTTTTAAAAAAGAAATATGCATTTTTACTTTTTTGGTTTTACATTTTGTCAAGGGCTTGTTTACATTTATACTTTTATAGTACACTACTGAATGCCATAGTTGCAAGTTAAATTAAATGTTTTTAAATAAAATTGTTGAAAATTTTTGTGATAAATTAGGCGATAGATTAATCGATATAAAAAAGCTGTTAGTGGCAGCCCTAGGCAGTACCCTTTCAAAAAAGTAAACTTAATAGAGCTTGTTAGTACCTTTTTAAAGGTGTACTTTTCATGTATGTAACATTTATTTTTAATAGCGTTTTCGATAAATATTCTTTCTGTTTCAACTGTTATAGTTTCAAAATAACAAATATGACCAACTATCTGAAACTTTAATAATAATATTAAACAATAATAAGACACCATGTTCAGCATTTCTTTCATAGCATTTATTCACAACTGGGAAATAATTAAATGGGATTTCACAAACTTGAAGTAGAAGTTTCTCAGCAGCTGGTAAATCTAAATACGTCAAATAATTTCTCAGAACTCCCTGCTAAAATCGGTATTTCTCTTTCTTTGTTTAACTGCCAGTAGTGGGATACATCAAGATATTTTATGTTTTTCTCAATGCAGTTCCTCAAGCATGAAATTACACATTACTACTAGCTGGCTGGTTTGCAAGAAGTCATGGGAGTATTTCTCTCATGTACGTGAGCAATCCATTTTAATTAGATAAAAATGTGTAAACAAGGTTGATGTTTTGGAATAGGGTTGAAGATAAGTGTAATGTTTTCCATCAACCATGACTTATTTACGTATTTTTGCCCATGAATTGCTATTAACAATATGGTCAGAAAAAAGGTTTCTCATAGCTGATACGATAACTTTGTGCTGTGCACAGCTTAAATGTGCAATTGTTTTGAAAGCTACATTTCACAAAGTCAGCCTCGTATATCCTCCCTAAAAACATCACCTGTTTCTCACACTTAAAATATGGGAAACATGCTGAATCCTGGCAAAATGTCAGATGAGGGTTTACTTTTGCCATATCAGCTATTAGAATATAAAAAATGCATTTGTGTCATTGAATTTATATCATCATTACTCGTAAAATTAGAGAAATCTGAAGCATTTCCTTTTTAAAATGTGTATAAACCATCATTTATGCCACTTTGCACATGCATATAAGAAATTGAAATCCATGGGAAAAGCATGAAACAGCCTACATATCAGTATTTACTCCATAACTTTAGTGAACTTTAGTTGAATTCTAGCCATTCATATTTTGACTATTCACTGCTTTCATGGGGAAGTTTAATTAAAGACAGATAACCGGCCCTTATCTCCATACTTCAAATTCTGTTGACCGACCAACTTTGGCACGCCTCTCATTCCACTTCAATCCCTTTATATATATATGGCCATGCAGTCTTTTTAAGCTTCCATCAGACCTGAAGAACAGTGCGAATTTGCAAACGAAAAAGGATATTTTTACTGCAGAAAATAACCAGTCATGTTTTGGAAAAGCATGTTTGTTGCTACTTTGATTCTTCATCTAATTTCATTGGGAGGTATGTGCCTTATCTACAAAACTTTATTCTATTTATTGTCTTATTTTGGAGGGGAAAAAAAGACGTAAGCATCTTCTAAATGTAAACGGATTTCTCTAAGAGATCTCAAATAGTTAATGTTGATGTTTCTCTTAATACATAAGATGGGCCTTTACAAAAAAGGTTACTTTTCTGCATATGTATTTATTGTCCTTCATCTATTTTGGCTACTTGTATTTTTGTTTTTTTTTGTCCTTTATTAAGGGGGACAGAATTTTGACCCTGGAGTGCTGCTGAAATCAAGCTTCCCTCCAGCCAGACCTTCGGTTAACAATCTCAAGGCGGTCTGTATTCATGGCAATGGCCGCCCAAGGTATCCTGATGACAGTTTCCCTTCATCCAGTTATGCTTACGCTCGTCGCGCTGGAAAGGCAGTAAACAGACTAGAGGAATGGTTCCGTCAGTGCTGCTATGGAGGTTTGGCCCAGGGAATTGGACAGATCCGTTGCTGTGTGGAACAGGCAGTGAGAACACAGAATAAGAGACATATGCCCAACACAGTCATTTTACTACAGAACAGAAAAATAATTATATTTTTCTTCCTTGTTTTTGCAGTGGAAAACTGCTTTGTCCCATTTCTGTATTGAGGAGTACTCCACCATGACCTTGGTCCATGAGTGCTGTGAGATGAAGGGAGAAGAAAGGTGGGACTGCTTTGAAAGAAAGGCTGCTAACCCCTCCTACTATCCCCTCTCTGGTTACAGGGCCCCCATAATACCACCTGACAGGATTTTCACCTGGGACCCCGACACCTGTTAAAGGTCAAGATGCCATATGACAACCTGAGCATTTGTATTTGATTTAGTAGCACAAAACCTGCCAATTAATCAGCTGTGAAGAGTCAGAATATAACATGCTTTAAAAAGTAAATTAAACATGTTCAGTGTTCTAATAGAACTCAAATATAACCTTTATTGTATGCCATAGAAAACATGCTAGCTAAATAAACGTACTATCACTCAATGTATTTCCAAAGTGGTAAATAGATTCAAATAAATCTGAAGCCTTTTCATTGTTAAACCTTGACTTTTCATTTGTGAGTAACTGTTGCTTGTCCGTCCGTCTGTCTGTCTGTCTATCTTTCACTTACAATTGTTTGCATGATAAATATATTTGGGATAATAAATACATATCAGCTGCCATTCATTCTAATTCCTGAGGTAAATGTCAAGGTTGGGGATTTAGTGAAAGAATTTAATAAAAAAAAATATTTTAAAGGTCCCATGGCATGGCATTTTTCTATTATTTTATAATGTTTCCTGAGCTGTACTTATATTGTTAGTATGACTTTTACATCATAAAATGTCATAATTTAGAAATAAAAGGCATTTTTTCTATACTGCTGTTTGCCCTGTGGCTGAATGCCCTGCTTCAAGAGGCGTGTCTGCTGTGAGACTTCAGTAAAAACACCCACTGTTGTGATTGGCTGACATCTTTGCATTTTAAATGAGCGGAGGGGGCGTGGTTTATCGAGGCACGAGCAGGCACGAGTCTGCCAGGGAGACGGATGGACCTGAGTTCACTTCACATCAGTTCTCAGCATGTCTGAACTGTTTTAGTTACAGCATATACTTTAGGTTATTAGTCTATTTCTAGTCGGAGGGACTGTCACTCATGTCAGAAAGTTAGTAACTTTAGTAAATTATGGATCAGCGCTGACTGGAGACGCGAACCGTTTAGAACGATTCAGTCCGATTTGGTGAACTGACTCGGTTCACTAAAAAGAACTGGTTCAAAAGAAAGATCGTTCGCGAACCGGACATCACTAATGTATCAGAGACTGAGCTCAGCGATTGCTAACAAAGTTATTTATAGTAACTACTGAGTTATGAGAGCGCTGTCAGTCAGCGCGAGTTTATTGTGTTTGTATCTGAGAGTTCTGAATAAACAGTCACACCGAGTCTCTTCATCATTATTCTACCAACTTTGTAACACATGCAAAGTACCATTACAGCTGTCGAGATGAACGAGTTAAAAGTAAGTGTTGATAATAGCATTATTTTTAAAATAAAATAAAAGCGTCAGTGACGCGCGTTGAGTACACAGCGCAAACAAAGACACAACAGCAGTAATCGGATGTAATCCAGTTTATTGTGGGGCTAGGCTGGCTAGCCCGGATATGCTCAAGTTTACCCCCCTTCTGCTTAATCTCACGCCGCGTTTGGTGCCTCCGCTGTGGGCCAGATGCAGTACTGTGGGTCGGGGATGTTGAAGGCCGAGCTTCGGCGTGTGTGAGGTTTATCTCTGCTGATGTTGAGCAGAAACTCATGACTGTATGCACATTTTAGAACCGATAGACGCGACGAGGACGTACAAAAACACTGACTCACAAGATATAAAACACGAAAACACCGTTCTGTCTGGAGAGAGAGAAGCCGCATTGTGTGCACGAATAATAAATAATTAGCTACACATCAGAAATCACTGATCACAGATCAGAAGGAACTGAAAAAAGACTTCTGTTTTCATTTGTACATCCAAACACTGAGAAACTGCCAGCGTTCACTCGTTCACAAGCAATGATGCAATGATCTCTCGACGAGCGTTTGCATGGGCGTGCCAGATTCTCTGGGCGGAGGAAAGGGAGGAAACCGTGCCTGCTTGGACGTCAAACCAGGAGACTTCAGGATTGGCTAGTCTGGGCTGTCATTTTCTCAAAGGCAGAGAAAGACAGCCACAACTCGGTTTTACACCGATCAACATTTCTATCCACTTGGGGACAATATTCAGGCTAGGGGAACTCATATTAATGTTGAAAAACCTCATAAAATGAAAATTTCATGCCATGGGACCTTTAAAAGAATAAAAAAATTTTTTTTAAAGAAATTGCAACCTTCTGCATCTTGATAATTGATTTTAGTGACACAATACAACATTGGCATAGCCACAGTGGTATGATTTTATGAAAATGTACAAAATGTCATTGTTGTCCTATTAATAGTCAACACAACTTAATAATAACTGAATAATAACTATCGTCTTTTGTTTTTGAGGTTGTCTACTTATGCTCTGGGACCCTTTTTGGGGATTTCCGCCTGGATTTGGCCTACCCAAATTGAAATGCTTCCCCATACATACAGTAGTCTAAATACACAATTTTGGTGTCATTTTACAGGAAACCCTTTGAAGTTACATAAACCACTGCTAAAAGTGACAAACATTTAAGTATATGTTGTCTGAGCTGTAATACTCCCCTAAAATCCCCCCACCCCCCCAAAAGAGGCGCTTTTTTATTTATTATAATTTTTTGGTTATAAATTCATTTTTGAGCGTGTATAACTCAGGCCCTGCAGCCTGCAGACAGTTTTGGCTGTGTCCGCTAGATTCCAGAAAATACTAGCAAAAATTTTGTCTGTATCATGTTGTATGCAAGATTTATTCAAATGGATCTAAAGGGAGGAATATTACCTTTTTCTTTTTAATGTAATTTCCGCCTAATTTCGTGTACAAATGCCAAAGTGATGCATATCTCCAGAAAGTACATCCTAAGCTTTCAAAGGGTACCACATATGAGGACAGTGCTCCTCCTCCACAGACATTTAAAATGTAAAGTATATGCTTGATGTCATTCCGGACCCTTATCAGGGTCTGCAGAGTTTAAGAGGTTATTTAATAATGATGAATTTTGCCAGATAGACACTTGTTATTGAACTGAACTGAATCTGCATTGAACTAAATTGAGCTGAAGTAAGCCTTCTGTGCGGAGCTGCTTTATAGTTAAATTGTGTCTGTGTGTTTTTACATAATTGGACTTTGCGTAACTGCAACATTTACACTGTCATTGAAACAAATCGAGTTCACATTTAACTAGATTGAGCTGAAAAATGACACTGTTTTGAATAGCTGCTGTACAGCTGAAATTGAAGTCGTTTTTGCAACATCAACACTGTTAGTTTAGCATATTTTATGAAAGACAAAAAGCCACTTGTTTAACCTCTAGGGTTTAAGTTTATGAATGACCAAGGCCTGGGGACTGTACCATGATGGTATAGCTGCACAAACTTTAGGTTACAGGATTAGATTCGAGTTGACAAAACCAAACCAACCCAATCCCGCTTTGTTGGTATACCATGACGCTGATGCTGATCATCAGCTTTCAGCTTTGATCCTGAGTTTGTGGAGCGCGTGCACATGAAAGTGTGACATCTGCAGTGTACAGCCAATCACATGCCTTTCAACACAGAGAAAAAGTGACTCATTTCTCGCGAGAGAGCCAACGTGATTCAAAACTCTTTTGCTGAAGATTAAGAGATTGAAGTATATAAAGAATAAAGAATTTAAATGCATTTACACATAAGAAAATGTTTTTCCATGAAAGAGGATAAATAAAGGAAATATCTTGCTATTAGAGCAAGTGAAAGTTGTGAAATCAGTTTATATTGTTTATTATATACACTGGTCAAAAGTTTTCGAACAGTAAGAACGTTTTTAAAGTAGTCTCTTCTGCTCACCAAAGCAGAATTCATGTTATAAAAAAAAAAAAACTGTAATATTGTGAAATATTATTAAAATGTAAAATAACTTTTCTATTTGAATATATTTTAAAATGTCATTTATTTATATGATACAAAGCTGAATTTTCAGCATCATTACTCCAGTCTTCAGTGTCACATGATCCTTCAGAAATCATTCTAATATGCTGATTTGTTGTTCAAGAAACATTTGTGATTATTATCAATGTTGAAAACAGTTCTTTGATGAATTGAAAGCTCAAAAGAACAGCATTTATCTGAAATAGAAAGCTTTTGCAACATTGTACTAGAGTTCAAAGGTTTGGGTCGGTAAGATTTTTTTTTTTTTTTAAAGAAATTAATACATTTATTCAGCAAGGATGCATTAAATTGATCAAGTGACAGTATAGACATTTATAAAGTTGCAAAAGCATTATATTTCAAATGAATGCTGTTCTTTAATATCTAAAAATATTTCACAATACTGTTTTTGCTGTATTTTGGATCAAATAAATGCAGCCTTGGTGAGCAGAAGAGACTTCTTTAAAAACAGTGAAAAATCGTAACGTTCTAAAACCTTTGACCGGTAGTGTATTCACATTTTTAAAGCTTTATTTATTGTACAGTTTATTACATATGTATATATTAATATTAATTTAATATTAATTTAAACTAAATGCTTAATGATTTATAAACTAAAATGTGTGTAATGGATCAAGGGTATACTAATTATATATATTTATCATTATATAATTATAAATCATATACATGATATATATATATATATATATATATATATATATATATATATATATATATATATATATATATATATATATATATATATATATATATATATATATATATATATATATGTGTGTGCAATTTTCTTTTCATACACTGACCTTTAATTATAAAGAGAAACTGGGGGAGTGACTTTATTGCATTTCGCTTTGCTCACTGCTAATTGGTTCAAATTCAATTTTAGTTAGATGTGGAGCTTAAGTTATGACGATGAAGACGGCTAAAAGCCATGCCACTTTCATGGTACCTAAAACCCAGAATTGGAGCAATCTAAACTGAAATTTACCTGGCTAGCCAGCAAAACGGGCTTCATGGTACAGGCCCCTGGTTTCACAGCCAGGGCTTAGATTAAACCAGGAATAGGCCTAGGCTTTAGTTCAATTAGGACATTTATGAAGCTTTTATAAACGTGCCTTAGAAAAAAAAAACATTACTGGTGTGGGCAGCTTGAGACAAAACAGTGGCACTGACATATTTTAAGACATGTCAGCACAAGTTGGTTTCAGTTAAAACAGCTCAAACATGCATTTTAGTCTGGGGACTATTAGGCGCCTTGTCTATGAAAGCGGGGGCAAATATCCGCGTTAAACCCAAGGGAAAATACAAAACAGCAAAAGCTTTGAATGAAGCTCGAGTTGCATTTATCCATCGAGCGCCCCCTGTAGAAAACCGACTTGTCCAAGAATGAGCCACTCTACTGGTGTGAGTTCAACAGCCACCGCCCGCGTCCAGTAGGACGGAGCTGCGCAACAACGTCACTTCCGCTTGTTTTGGGAGGCTCGAGAGGAGCGAGGATACTTCCGTGCGATTCAGCGGGTTATTTACTTCGGAAATCGGATGGACCCAGTAAAGTAATAATAACAATAAGTTCGAGTACCTCAGAGATTGGCACGAGACATCGAGCCGTTCTGTGAACGTAAACAGAAGTTTAACTGTATAGTTTTCCATTCTTAAGTCAAAAACGAAGAGAATAAGTTGAGGTAAGCGCTCTTACCTGTTGTTGTGGTCCTTATCAATTACGTTAAGCCATTCGTTTGCAAACAAATAAACAAACACATTTTTATCTATCGAGTGTTTTTAAATGATAAAGTAAAGTACGACGGGTTAAAGTAGTGTGTAACTACCACGCTCCTTTAATGCATATCACGGCAGCACACTAAGTTAAGTAACTTTTTGTAACCCTGCGTCAGTTAGTTTCCTTCATGTTTTGGGTTGACTAACAGAATTTATGTGTACATGGTGATCTTTCAGGGCTGTGTTGCATAAACCACAAGTGAAAACAAGCAGGACCATATGAAACTTCCGCCAGAAAATGGCTACGCCGGCTGTAGTTTCCACGGATGGAGCGAACTCCAGTAAGAGAGCATTTTATTTCCTCTTGCTGTTTATTATGACAGATTAGTGTGAAGTAGATGAAGCTGTTTTACTGGGCTCATGCTTCAAATAATGATCTCACGTATAGTAACTCAGTCCTGTGGTTTCCTATAGTAAGAAATGTGTGTTAGGTGCTTTATTGAGCACATGCAGATACAATCAATACTGTTCAGTAGCATGTAAAACTGTAGATTTTTTTCAGTGTGTTTAATTGTGTAAAAAACAATATAGAATGGTAAATTTCGCCATTCATTCTTTATAAGCTACAACATTGAAATAATTTGCCTAGATCAGGGGATTTCAATCTTTTAGATACCACTGACCCCCAAATATAATCACCCCTGTGTGAGGGACCCCCATCCTAAAATGTATAAGGCATCTGTCTTTTATAAACACTCAATTTATACACCACAGAATTAATATTATAAATCTAAAATTAGTTTGTTACATTATTATATTTTGTTCTACTCAATGTAGTGATGTATTGTGTTATTTATTTCTTGTTAATTTAATTTGAATCACATTTTTTATTTATATTAATAATTTTTTTATATATAATTTACCAATTTACCAACTAATATTTTAATCAGAATTTTTATTTATTTAGATTTAATTTATTGCTTTACTCATTTATTTTAATCTAATTATTATTATTTATTTATTTATTTATTTTTTACAGTTTTTCCTCTAGACTTTTCCACAGTCCCCCTGTCACTCTCTTGCAGCCCCCTGGGGATCCTCTGACCTCGATTTTTGAAGTGTCTGTGCTGGCAGAACGTTGTTCATTATTTCCCCCCCTTTTGTGTCCTTCAGTTTAGCACACATGATGATTTTACAATACGATAACTGACTATGCATGAAATGTGCAGATATCCAATCGCTCTTAAAATAGCATTTTTAGAGGCAGAGATATAATGCAAATGTGGATTACAGTGCTCATGTATGCTTTCTAACAAAATGAGATATGAAAATAGACTGTCACTTTCAATGTTTCATTAGTGATAGTAGAATTATAAAGTTTTTCAGTTTCTTTAATAATCACTGTTGTCACCCTTCAGATGTCTTTATTTTGGAGGTTATTCCAGCAGAAAGGTACATGCACGTGTGTAAAAGCACATGTGTGCCTGTGTTTGCACATAATCTCTAATTTGAATATCAGTGTTGTAGAAAGTCTGTAGTAGGCCCATGACTGCTTGGGTTGTGCTCGTCTTTATTTTAATTGTAGTGCCACCACACACTCAGCTGGTGTGGTGATTGGGTTACAGTGTTTTTTTTTTGGAAGAACAAAGGAATTGAAACCCAGGTGTCTGTGCATGCTCATGCTGCATGTTTACACTCACAGTTGTGGTTAACGACACATCTCAACTCAGTCTGACTCTGAACAGCTTTTTTGCATTAGCCTTTGCATTAGCATTTGCATTTTATTTGTAGTGTAGTTTTTCACACAAAGGCAAGTTATAAACACTTCAGTGTCAGGTTTTGATGCAAAGTGGGGGAAATGTGAAGTCTAAGAAGTCTCATGCCTCACATACTTGAAGTATGAGCTCTGCATTTTTCCGCTGGCAAGAATCTTAATCTTACACTTTATTATAATACAACTAGCTGCAAACCATAAATGCACTGTAATGCCTAATGGCTTTTTGCCACTGTATAGGTGTTCCTGGAAATCGAAAGATGGCTTCTTCAGAGGTAAATATATGCTGCTTTATTTAATATTTTCACTTTTTTGATGTGATACGGTAAACGGTGTTGTCACGGTGCCAATACCAGTAAAATTTTGAATGCCATTGCAATTTTAATGCCATTGGAAAACAGTTGGAACTAATTTAATATTTTAGTTAACTATTTGAAAATATAAATGTAAATTATTTATGATTATAATACTTATAAACATTTGAAGACTACATGCTGTTTAAATGTATTTATAAGTAAGATCAAGTGAAAAATTTGTAATACAATGAAGGACAAAGAAACACACTCAGAACAAGTGGCAGGTTTATTAGTTAGTATTGCATTTACACTCTATTTTGACAAAGTAAACATTGTTTTTTTCCTGTCTGTTGCTGTAGTTATATAACTGTTGATCATTGCTGTTTCAGATTCAATCAGGTATTTAAATACAGTTGTACATCCAGAAACTTTGCAATGTACTGAGCAGTATGAAAAACAAAACTTTTCTTCAAATTTAATATGAGTTATAAACAGGAAGTGAGGCAAGAGCACCCTTTATAATCACTGAAGCTGTCTATCACTTAGGCTATGTACGGAAAAGAATTGCACCATTCTATAACTGTGATGAAAACATCATTAGCATTTGCTTAAAATGTTCCTTTGTCATAAATTATTACTGCTTTTAATATTAATGTACAGGTGCTGGTCATATAATTAGAATATCATCAAAAAGTTGATTTATTTCACTAATTCCATTCAAAAAGTGAAACTTGTTTATTATATTCATTCATTACACACAGACCGATATATGACAACTAAGGAAAATCCCAAATTCAGTATCTCAGAAAATTAGAATATTACTTAAGACCAATGCAAAGAAAGGATTTTTAGAAATCTTGGCCAACTGAAAAGTATGAGCATGTACAGCACTCAATACTTAGTTGGGGCTCCTTTTGCCTGAATTACTGCAGCAATGCGGCGTGGCATGGAGTCGATCAGTCTGTGGCACTGCTCAGGTGTTATGAGAGCCCAGGTTGCTCTGATAGTGGCCTTCAGCTCTTCTGCATTGTTGGGTCTGGCATATCGCATCTTCCTCTTCACAATACCCGATAGATTTTCTATGGGGTTAAGGTCAGGCGAGTTTGCTGGCCAATTAAGAACAGGGATACCATGGTCCTTAAACCAGGTACTGGTTGCTTTGGCACTGTGTGCAGGTGCCAAGTCCTGTTGGAAAATGAAATCTGCATCTCCATAAAGTTGGTCAGCAGCAGGAAGCATGAAGTGCTCTAAAACTTCCTGGTATACGGCTGCGTTGACCTTGGACCTCAGAAAACTAAGTGGACCAACACCAGCAGATGACATGGCACCCCAAACCATCACTGACTGTGGATACTTTACACTGGACTTCAAGCAACGTGGATTGTGTGCCTCTCCTCTCTTCCTCCAGACTCTGGGACCCTGATTTCCAAAGGAAATGCAAAATTTACTTTCATCAGAGAACATAACTTTGGACCACTCAGTCCAGTCCTTTTTGTCTGTAGCCCAGGCGAGACGCTTCTGACGCTGTCTGTTGTTCAAGAGTGTCTTGAAACCCATGTCTTGCATACGTCTGTGCGTAGTGGTTCTTCAAGCACTGACTCCAGCTGCAGTCCACTCTTTGTGAATCTCCCCCACATTTTTGAATGGGTTTTGTTTCACAATCCTCTCCAGGGTGCGGTTATCCCTATTGCTTGTACACTTTTTCTACCACATCTTTTCCTTCCCTTCGCCTCTCTATTGATGTGCTTGGACACAGAGCTCTGTGAACAGCCAGCCTCTTTTGCAATTACCTTTTGTGTCTTGCCCTCCTTGTGCAAGGTGTCAATGGTTGTCTTTTGGACAACTGCCAATCAGCAGTCTTCCCCATGATTGTGTAGCCTACAGAACTAGACTGAGAGACCATTTTAAGGCCTTTGCAGGTGTTTTGAGTTAATTAGCTGATTAGATTATGGCACCAGATGTCTTCAATATTGAACCTTTTCACAATATTCTAATTTTCTAAGATACTGAATTTGGGATTTTCCTTAGTTGTCAGTTAAAATAATCAAAATTGAAAGAAATAAACATTTGAAATGTATCAGTCTGCGTGTAATGAATGAATATAATATACAAGTTTCACTTTTTGAATGGAATTGTGAAATAAATCAACTTTTTGATGATATTCTAATTATATGACCAGCACCTGTATATATGGTTTAAACAAAGTGTTTATTGAACAATCGTTATCTTTCAGGGTCTGAGCATCTCGAGTTCATCCCAGACGAACAAAAAGACCTTGGGCCACCGAGGAATTGACCCTACTGGAGAGACCACGTATAAAAAGGTTCGAGCTGTTTTGATAGTCTGTAAATATTTGTTAGTTTATCGTTTGTTAGTGATAAGATCAGATCAAAATGATCAGCAGTTCAACTTCCAATCTCAGTTTAATGACGCACATTCCAGAATCTGTCAGATCTACTTGCATCTGGTAGATTATTATTATCTGTTTGTGTAGCATCATTAAAATGATAAAGCCTCGTAAATGGTCTGGGCATGTACATAAAGATAAAACTAGCAGGCCTTATGTTATTGGTCCTCTCTCAGTTTTATTAAATCACATGCAAAGACGCATGCGTTAGTGCTATGTTTCTAGTTATGACGTTAAACTGGAGTAGTCACAGATGATTTGAATTGTTGTTGTTTTTTTTTGTACAAAAGCCTGTTCACACCAAGGACGATAACTATAATGACATAGATCTAAAAATCATTCTAAATATAAAAGAATAGCAGAGTCCACACCACTACTATAACGATAATGGCACAAAGAAACAATATCACTGGAATTAGGGATGCACTGGTTGACCGGACAAGAATCGGAACCGGACGGTTTTCGCTTCTAGTGCGCGATCGGCAACCGGCCGGTTTTCTTTGTATTTTTCTGCCGATTTTTCCGGAAGTGTTTTTTTCGTTGCACTAAACATTATTTGATTTAACATTTTGGAACAATTATATACTTTGGTTTTATTATTTAATTTCACTAGTAAAGACTGAATTTAAAAACAAATGCTGATTTACGTAACATCTTTGTTTGGATTGCAGAATATGCAGTTATTGCCTTTAATTTCACATAAGTTCAACCCAATTCAATTTCCCATTGATTTCAGATTGCGGACTTGTTTCAAAGCCAATTTGGCCTGTTAAATACCAATTAAACATCTTGTTCATGTATTCTTTTATTGTGTAAAAAAATAATAATAGGAAATCGGTATCGGAATCGGCCAGCTTGCTTGAAAAAAATCGGTATCTGAATCGGCCATGTAAAATCATGATCGGTGCATCACTAACTGGAATCACTTTCAGAATATTTTTTTCCAGCTGATGAACGGTGATAACTTTGTAGTTATCCTTCTTGGTGTAAACAGACCTTTACACATTAACACGTTCTTCTTCTGCTCATCATGTACTCTCCATTGGAAATCTTTAGACCACATCATCTGCTTTGAAAGGTGCCATTCAGCTGGGCATCACACACAGCGTGGGAAGCTTGAGCCAGAAGCCAGAAAGAGATGTGCTCATGCAGGACTTTGAAGTGGTAGAAAGCATCTTCTTTCCCAGGTGCGTTTGTATATGTGTAGCCATGAGATGAAAGAGAAGTTTTGCTTTAGTAGTCACACATTGTTCTAAAATGTGCTTGTATTTGTCATCCTCGCAGTCAAGGCAGTAGCTCCACTCCAGGTCATCATCATGGTGACTTCAAGTTTAAAACTTATGCTCCCATTGCATTCCGCTACTTCAGAGAAATGTTTGGGATCCGACCTGATGACTACCTGGTAATCTTGTTTGTTCATTAAAATGGGTTCCCATGGTTTCCTGGAAATATATGGGGATTTTAAAACTGTATTAGGCCTGTAGTAGTCATGGGAATTCTGTATGGAAATCTTTGAGAGCTTGCTTGTTCTTTTTCAATTAATTTTTCAAAGAGGTTCACAAAATGGTCTTTATGGTTCATCGTCACACCATTCTGAATCAAAAAAATGTAATCCTTGTAGCTGGAAAAGCCATGAAAAATTAATGGAAATTAACTGATCATGTGATGTTCCTCTTAAATCTAAAAAGATTGATTTGGTTTCGTCTTATTCAGTCCAAGTTCTTTAGACAGACATCAACTGTGTAATGAAAGAACGGAATGAATTGATATGCCATTTTACTTTATGCAATATGTGGGTAAAATGGCCATACATGGGTTTTCCCATTCAATACAATGTATCTACTGTATCTAATTCGCATACTAATGTTTTCTTGGAGCAACATGTAATGAAAAAAGTGTAATAATGGGAGTAATAGTTGGCAACATTTTCATAATATCTAATATTTTATAGGAACATTGATTTGTCATTTCTTTCCCTATTCACTTGTTGTGTCCCAAAATGCCTGATAAACACATGCTTTAAGTCCCGGTGTCCTCTATTGAGGACATATATGAAATCAATGTCCTGTTTTGTAACAGTCATATTTTGATTAAAAACCACATAACATTTTTCTGCGATGAAGATTTATAACAAAAAAAAGGAACATTTTTCAGATTTAAATAATTACAAAATATTACAAAGTATTGTTATTTTCCATAAGAGTGCTATATTTGATAATTCAGTAATTTTTAAAGACCAAGGAGTTGTTGTTGTCCTGGTGAAACCTCAAATCAAATGGTATCTTTGAAAAGCCCTGAATGTGCTCTTTACAGGACATCCAGTAGAACTATGACATGATAAAATTATGGTATCAGAGAAATTCACTAAAATAAATGTCCTCGTACGAGGACAGTGGCACCCCGGGGCAATAGATATATCGAATTTTTTTTTCTTCCAGTTTTTGCTTGAGATTACAACTTCATGAACAAAAGCTCTTTTCAGTGATGGACATGTGCAACACTCCATTCATATGTTATCTGCTGTGCATGTGTGTGTGTTTCTGCAGTGCTCTCTTTGTAGTGAACCCCTTATCGAGTTGTCTAACCCTGGAGCGAGCGGGTCTCTCTTCTACGTTTCTAGTGATGATGAGTTTATCGTTAAGACGGTACAACACAAAGAGGCAGAATTCTTGCAAACACTCCTGCCAGGTTACTTCATGGTAAGTGAGGGTTTCTTTGTATTTATTTATTAAAAAATGGTTTATTTCTAAAATTCATTCTTTTGTTATTTTAACATTTTAAGCCTTGTTTTCTCCCATATAATTCAATGTTTGTCTTCTAGAACCTGAACCAGAACATGCGTACGCTGCTTCCTAAGTTCTACGGCCTCTACTGCGTTCAGGCAGAGGGGAAGAACATCCGAATCGTAGTGATGAACAACCTGCTGCCGCGCGCTGTACCCTTGCACCTAAAATTCGACCTAAAGGGCTCTACATACAAGCGACGTGCTTCGCCGAAAGAAAAGTCCAAGGGTTTGCCCACGTTCAAAGACCTAGACTTTATGCAGGACATGCCTGAGGGCATACTGCTGGAGAGTGACCACTACAGCGCTCTCTGTAGGACCATTCAAAGAGACTGTCGGGTAAGAGTGTGTTGGAGACAGAAGTTACATTTCCATTTATGCATTTGGTATACGCTTTTATTCTTTCAGCTAACTTCACGCACATGAAGCTCCATATACAGAGATTTCCCTAAACAGCCACAGGTTAGATTTTCCGCCACAGTAAGGCCCCGATCAGACAGAATCCTTTTTTCAGGTTTGAAAACGCGAGGCGCACCGCACTGCCTTTTCTTTTGACGTTTTTCAATTTAGAAAATAGCAGTGCGCTGTATTTTTTTAATGTTTCTAGGCAACCCCCGAATCCGCTGTCCTGTCAGTCTAATCAAGATAACAATCATTCGATTGGACACTGGGGAAAAATGCGATGACGTTGGGTGCTTTTCTGCTCAGAGTTGATTTAATTTTCAACTTCTTGCGCTCAGAGCGCTCCTTCAAAAACGCGAGGCGCCCGGGCAGTGCCGCTGCTCCCACCACGCGCAGCGCGTAGGGCACCAAGTGCTGAGGGGGACACCACAAGAAAATCCTCTCCACACCCCCAGTTTTGCTAGATTTGTTTCGTTTTAGTTTTTCATTTATTATTATTTTTTATTTTATTTCAGTTTACACATGTTTTTTGACCAATAGTTTTAGGGCGTTTTCACACCTACCTTGTTTGTCCGGATTTTCTGACTTTTCAGTTTGGTCCAAATCAAAATTGCAGGTGTGAAACCTCCCCCGTACCACGGTCCGGACCAAACAGACGAAATTTGGTCCGACGAAAAGAGGTAGTCTCGGTCCGGATCAAACTGAACAAAGGTTCGGTTCGTTTCTAGTGTGAAAGCATTTTCTGTATGGTTCGGACTTTCAGACCATTTACAGGAAGTTCCTGTTTATGTTTAAATATTATAATGTTATTTTTAAATTCAATCTAGGCTACATTGATTATAAAAAGTGAAACTATGCGCAATATGTCAGAAGACAGAAAGTCAGAAATAATTTTGAACGAAATTTTGTATGATTTTGCTTAGAAAGCATTTCTTTAATGGGAATTTTGTTTTGTATGAATTGTATCTTAATTTTAATCAACGTTTAATCAGATAATTGCCTGGATTTAATAAATAAGAAGCAAATAGTCTATAGCAGACAATAATCGCAGGAGCGATTACATGGTTTGCACATGAACTTGAGCGCGTCTCAAATAAACCGACACTCAGCAGGCTACTTGCCTCACAAACATGAGAAATATGTGTATATAAAGCTTGAAATGCCAACTTTTAAACGTAACGAATAAAAAAAATAGTCAAACAATGCGCACTGTTCAATGCGTCCGTTAATTCATCTTGTCAAAGACGCTGACGTCAGACGCACGTCCGTTTGGCCCAGTCTCAGCCGACGCAAGGCGACTTCTTTCGTCTCCTCTAGTTTTTTTGACGTCGACTTGGTGTGTCTCAGCCTCAACAGAACTGGATTGTTCTTTAAAGATTCAGCTGTGCCCTTCACATTGTTTAAGATCCAGCAACATTGTCTGCACTTGATTATGTCTGGTTGTAAATATATGGCTAGTAATAATAAATGCATCTAGCACATTCACGGGAGTTAAATCTACGGGTGGGCAAGCCCCAAATGTTTTTAGGAAAACCCAAATGTTTTATCTTGTGTTTGTAATAGGTCTGCACAATTAATCAGAAAAATAATAAATAATACTATTATGTCTGCCACAATTTTACTCGTGTTGCATCAAAGGTTACTGCTTACAATGTGCTTTGGCAGTGGTGAGCATTATAACCAATTGCAGACTTGTCTGTTGAGCCCATGAACGCTAAGGCCATAGAGGCATTTGAATGAGTCACTGTACTGAAGAGATTCCCTCAGTCAAAAGGGCAGAGATTTGCTTCGCACATGCTCACTGCTCACAGTTCTATGCTTTTGTAAATCCTCTCACTATAACCAACAAAGTGTAGACACGATACAAATAAGTAGAGATGCACGGATGTATTGGCCACTGATATTTATCGGAAACAACCATGGTTTATTAATTAACTGCATGAAGGCACTGAGCTGTATAATGTTTGTTCTACTCATTTGAACCACGCCACACAGACCATTTATCTGCTTGGCTCAAGCGGCAGCGCAGCACGTGCATTGTTGTCAGATTGGGTCGACAATTTCCAGCCCATAAGCTCATCAAAACCCACCCACTCCAAGAAAATCATGCAAAAATTAACTGCCAAAATAATGTGAAAGAATTGTATTGCCATGTCAATCAATGAAAATGGATCAAAACAAGGCAAATACATTAAAGAGAATGAGCAAATATGACTAAAATGTCAAGGTAGAAACTGTTAAATGCAATGAATCAAGGAATTAACATGTGGCTTTAACCCTCGGAAAAACACATGCATCATTTTCAATGTCAACATTTAGAAAAAGCCCATTAAAGTGCAAAAAGTGGCCAATATAATAGATCGGGAACAAGCAACATAATTAGCTGGCATTTCACACCCGTTCATGCACACACCATGACAGCCAAAAATGTGTCATTCATTGATGCGTACTGTACGATAATCCAGCAAAATGATGCACTTTGTGTTGCACTAACTTCCGACAGAACATTGTCTTTTCCGTACATAGAACATAATTCAGAACTTTGCACAGTCAAAACTGATCAAATCCAGCTGCTGTCAAGGATGGTTTAAAAGATATCTGGAGAGTTGTATAGTCCCATATTCAGTCTCGGTTTCGATAAAATCATTCAATTGTGTTCTGATTTCAGAAGTATAAATATAATTTACATAATTATAAGAGTCTTCGGATCGTCTCCCATCACAGGTGTAATCCACGTTTTGAGAATTTCCCACTTTTTAGCATCTTGCAATTAGGCCACTTGGGCATTGCGATCACTTGAATATACAGCTACAAGTTCAAAATCTGATCTTCTATCGCGCTAAAACCCTGTCACTCATGAGTCATCACATCTCGCCAACATCAAAGACGGCAAATGGATTGACAGGTCTTCCTTACCCGGCTGTGATTTTAAACTGAACCAATAAGAAATGATGTACCCTACACATCATTTTTCTGTCATATTTTAATTACTATTATGTTGATGTAATAATAATGCAACAAAATCTGAAACAAGCGGTTTTCTGATCTTGGTTTCAATAAAAGCTATTTTTTAGACTAACAAGGAAGTTTTGAGCTCTGAAACTTACAGGGTATTTTGTATAGCACATTGACCTTATGTTGATGGCAGCGGCTATTTGCGCTGTGCAAATAGTGATAGATGCTATTTACACCAAGTGTTAATAGCAACTAGATTCTATTTACACTAAGTGAAAATAACATTTTCTTAGCAATAGATGATATTTACACTGCAAATAGCTGTAGATGTAGAAATAGCATACTAAGTGTTCATACTAGCATACTAAATAGTGATATATTCTATTTACACCATATATAAGTAGCAGTTCTTTGCAATGTGTAAATAATTAAAGTGGGGAGAAGAACAAGTATTTGATACACTGCCGATTTTGCAGGTTTGCCAACTTACAAAGCTTGTAGAAGTCTGTAATTTTTTATCATAGGTACTCTTCAACTGTGAGTGACGGAATCTAAAACAAAAATCCAGAAAATCACATTGTATGATTTTTAAGTAATTAATTTTCATTTTATTGCATGCCGTAAGTATTTGATACATCAGAAAAGCATAACTTAAAACCTTTGTTTGCAATTACAGAGATCATACGTTTCCTGTAGTTCTTGACCAGGTTTGCACACACTGCAACAGGGATTTTGGCCCACTCCTCCATACAGACCTTCTCCAGATCCTTCAGGTTTCGGGGCTGTCACTGAGCAATAAAGACTTTCAGCTCCCTCCAAAGATTTTCTATTGGGTTCAGGTCTGGAGACTGGCTAGGCCGCTCCAGGACCTTGAGATGCTTCTTATGGAGCCACTCCTTAGTTGCTCTGGCTGTGTGTTTCGGGTCGTTGTCATGCTGGAAGACCCAGCCACGACCCATCTTCAATGCTCTTACTGAGGGAAGGAGGTTGTTGGCCAAGATCTTGCGATACATGGCCCCATCCATCCACCCCTCAATACAGTGCAGTCGTCCTTTCCCCTTTGCAGAAAAGCATCCCCAAAGAATGATGTTTCCACCTCCATGCTTCACAGTTGGGATGGTGTTCTTGGGGTTGTACTCATCCTTCTTCTTCCTCCAAACACAGCGAGTGGAGTTTAGACCAAAAAGCTCTATTTTTGTCAGACGACATGACCTTCTCCCATTCCTCCTCTGGATTATCCAAATGGTCACTGGCAAACTTCATATGGGCCTGGACATGCGCTGGCTTGAGCAGGGGGACCTTGCGTGCGCTGCAGGATTTTAATCCATGACGGTGTAGTGTGTTACTAATGGTTTTCTTTGAGACTGTGGTCCCAGCTCTCTTCAAGTCTTTGACCAGGTCCTGCCGTGTAGTTCTAGGCTGATCCCTCACCTTCCTTGTGATCTTTGATGCCCCATGAGGTGAGATCTTGCATGGTGCCCCTGACCGAGGGAGATTGACCGTCATCTTGAACTTCTTTCATTTTCTAATAATTGCGCCAATAGTCGTTGCCTTCTCACCAAGCTGTTTGCCTATTGTCCTGTAGCCCATCCCAGCCTTGTGCAGGTCTACAATTGTATCCCTGATGTCCTTACACAGCTCTCTGGTCTTGGCCATTGTGGAGAGGTTGGAGTCTGTTTTATTGAGTGTGTGGACAGGTGTCTTTTATACAGGTAACGAGTTCAAACAGATGCAGTTAATACAGGTAATGAGTGGAGAACAGGAGGGCTTCTTAAAGAAAAACTAACAGGTATTGGTTGGTAGGTGATCAAATACTTGTCATACAATAAAATGCAAATTAATTATTTAAAAATCATACAATGTGATCTGCAAAAGGCGGATTCGAACCCGGGTCGATCGCGTCAAAACCAAGATCCTTAAAGGGTTAGTTCACCCAAAAATGAAAATTCTGTCATTAATTACTCACCCTCATGTCGTTCGACACCCGTAAGACCTCCGTTCATATTCGGAACACAAATGAAGATATTTTTGTTGAAAGCTGATGGCTGAGAAAGGCTTCAGATAGGCCTCCATTGGCATTCTGTAGATTCACACTTCCAAGATCCATAAAAGGCACTTAAAACGTCGTTACAAAGTCCATCTCACCACAGTGGCTCTACAATAATTTTACGATGCGACGACAATATTTTTTGTGCGCAAAAAAAATCAAAATAACACCTTTATCCAACTTGTTCTTGTCTTCCGTGTGTGCCTCCACGACGCATGCGCGAGAATATGACGTAGCGCCGGGGTTCGGGAATCCATGAAATGCACACTCTAACCCCATTTTGAGAACTACGCCGAGACCTAAAGCACGATCAATGTAGAATTCAACAGCTTAGACACGCGCGTCTTCCTCTGCTTGTAAAAAAATCGCTTCTGGGTCATGTGTCCGAACGCCGGATCTGCGTCATATTCTCGCGCATGCGTCGTGGAGGCACACACGGAAGACAAGAACAAGTTGGATAAAGGTGTTATTTTGATTTTTTTTTTCGCACAAAAGCTATTGCCGTCGCATCGTAAAATTATTGTAGAGTCACTGTGGTGAGATGGACTTTGTAACGACGTTTTAAGTGCCTTTTATGGATCTTGGAAGTGTGAATGTACTGAATGCCAATGGAGGCCTATCTGAAGCCTTTCTCAGCCATCAGCTTTCAACAAAAATATCTTCATTTGTGTTCCGAATATGAACGGAGGTCTTACGGGTGTCGAACGACATGAGGGTGAGTAATTAATGACAGAATTTTCATTTTTGGGTGAACTAACCCTTTAATAAGCCATACGCTTTACTAATTGCTTTAATAAGATGTTGAAAATTGCATGTTTTTTTAATCTTGTTTGGCCCAGCCAGGCATTGTTAGGCGAAGCTAGTGTGAATAGCATTTGCCAACAACTTTTAATAGTTTATTCAAATATGATTTCTCAGTCTTCCTCTATATGTCCTTTTATCCATAGGTACTACAGAGCTTTAAGATCATGGACTACAGTCTGCTGATGGGTATCCACAACTTGGACCGGGCAGGTGAAGAGGCGTCTACTGCAGTGCCTGATACCCAGAAGAAGGCACCAGGCCAGAAGCCCCTTTACTGCACTGCCATTGAGTCTATTCAAGGGGAGTCCAAGGGCAGGACTTCACCTCAGCCCTATGAAAGGTTAGTGATCAACCTTTGGCTTGCACCTTGAAACCACAAAGCACCAAAAAATAGCTCTGAGTGTGTATGGCTATAGTTTTAGTAAAAAAAAATTGATGAATAGAAAGTTCAAAAGTATAGCATTTATTTGAAATAAAAAAAATTCACCACTGATAAATATTAAAACCAAAAAAAAAAAAAAGAGACAAAATGTAGGTGTAGTCACTCAATGTGACACATCCCTAGTTCTCGGGGGTATTCCAGAAAGCAGGTTATGTGACATACCCGGGTATGTTTAAGAGTAAGTAAGCAAGTATGCAATTAGCCATTGCAACTCAATCTCTGAACATAACCTGCTCCGGAGCAGGTTATGTTCCAGGGTTAATTTGCTTAAGATGTATTCAGATGTGTTTTATATAATTAATATAGTTAAATTAATATAACTACATGTGTTATATAATTATAACAGTTATAATATACAAAAGTGTATATATTAATTCTAAAACACTATTATAACAAGGTAATGTTTAATTGTTAACTCAATTCAAATATTTATTTTGTCATCTCACACATGGATCTGCATTCAATTAATTAGCATCAAACAAACAATATAATCCTTATTCTCAGTGAATAAAGATTACTTCTTGAACAAAGAGATTGAAAAAATGATTGCGCAACCACCAAATAGGTGGTGATGTTCACCAAGTAGGTTTTTGGAACCAGCATACCTCGAGTAAGCAAGGTTTGGGTTAATCAACCGAGAGTTCAAGGTAGTGCTGGGCGGTATGACCAAAAATGTATATCACGGTATTTTTCTAAATTATATCGGTTTCACGGTATATGGCGGTATTTTTCCCCCTATGCATGACAAGGTGTTAATCACATTTTCTTCTGATTAAAGAGGAAATACTGAAGGAGATTGACTAGAATACCCTGTTTTACTGTCATGACGAGTGAATATTGTAGAAAAATTCCACACTAGAGTTAATAGGTCTACAGGTTTACAAAATGATGCTGTGGAGAGACAACAACCAATAAAACACAGACCTGCAACACGCTCAGAATCATACTTACAGACACCTGAATATTAAAAGTTGAGTTGAGGGCACCTTAAGCATTTTAAAAATCGAACCCTATATAACAACAAACTGCCAAAACGAAGAGAAACGCGGATATTAGCAATACATTTAAGAGGACTCTCTGAACGAATGACACACGTCAGTTTAACACAGAAAGAATAAAGCAGTTACTTTTTGGCTCATTCTTCTTTGAATTCTCAGTTTATTTATTAACTTACATCATTGTCTTTTGAATAATCCATCGTGTCAGCGCGTTGGTGATCAGACATACGGTCTCAGTGTAATCAGTGCACATTTCATTTTAATAAGACGTGATGAAATATGCGAGCATACACGCTTCTGGTTCATGTCTAGAGCACTCGAGTTTATGAAATATGTCCATAAAAAATTTAAACACGCTCGCTCCGGTCTATATCAGTGCTATATGACCCATGTGGTGAGCGTTGTTAAACTCATCGCAGCACTCCGTGCAGAAACCGCTCTCTCTCTCGCGCCCCGTGTAGTTTGAATTCTAAACTATAAAGGGCTGAATCCGACACCGCTCCCATAACCTCAAATATAGCATTATTTGGAGGGCGCAGCGCTTTGTAGTGATGTCCGAAACCTTAGTGGACGTTATTGAGTGCACTCATTCTATCCCATTGCACCGCAATAACGAGTGTACAGCCGATGTACACACAACGGTTGTCCGACTTCACGCACGTTTTCATTCACTCCTTCAAATAAAGTGATAACGTATGGAATAGTGAATGAGAGTATAGGATACAGCCATAGGCTGTGCTGTAATGCGATCTCAACTGTGCTCTGACTGCTCTTACTACAGTGCATCAATGAAATGGGTCCCCTCTCAAACAATGACGCGCTGCGCCGCGTTCCAAACGTTGTTTAAGCGACATATACCGGTATTGCGGTATCATCAAAATTCATATCATAAAAAAAAGAAATACCGGTATTCGGTATGAACCGGTATACCGCCCAGCATTAGTTCAAGGTATATGTGGCGATAGCTTAACCTTGCTTTCTGGAATACCCCCCAGAACTGCTATTGTACTGTTATGATTTTTCTTCCTGAGGAATTACTATGTGCCTGCACAACTGATAACATGCAATATTTGTTCTTTCTTTGCAGCATGGGAGGAATTCCAGCATTCAATTCAAAAGGAGAAAGATTGCTGGTTTTTATCGGCATCATTGATATCCTTCAGTCTTATAGGTAGATTGTATTTCCACATCTTTGTTTTCTTCATAATAAATCCCTATAATTTGCTAATAACTTTCTGTATTTAGGCTTGTAAAGAAGTTGGAGCACTCATGGAAAGCTCTGCTGCATGATGGGGTATGTCACATATCAAACACTGAATAAACTATGGTAGTTTATTCAGTGTTCATTAATAAAGAGCTAGCTTTACAAATACAACATTTTGTGTTTGTTTTCTCTACTATTTGATGTTGTCCTCTGCAGGACACGGTATCCGTGCACCGGCCGAGTTTCTACGCAGATCGTTTCCAGAAGTTTATGTGCAGCACAGTCTTCAAAAAACCTCCATGTAAGTTTAATAGTTACATTGGAATATTTGCATTTGTTGCATTAAAGGGCTGACGCGTTAAAGATTATCTTTTCTTTTTTTACGCCAGTGAAAACCTCTCCCTCAAAGAAAAGTCGAGCGGGAACCGTGTCTGGTGGGAAGAAGTCAAACATTGCAGTATCTGGACAATCACATCAATTCCTTCCTGTAGCAGCAGAACAAACACAGCCACAGCAGACTACAGTGCAGCTGCCCAGCAGTAGAGCTGTGTCCCTTAGCCCAGACACTCAAGGAGACAGCGGTATGAGAAGACATTGAGAGATAAATAGAAAAAGGAAGGTTAAGCAGGGTATCTGAGCAAGATAAGAGTCAAGGCTTCAAATCAGGGTGGTCAAACTAATTTTAGGTTGAGGGCCAGATGGGAAAAAATATAACCATGTGCGGGCTGAATTACCTTTTTTTTTTTTATAAACCTTAGTGCGCTGACAGTTACTTTACTAATATTAACCATACAAACTACAAAATAATTTAAGAACTTGAAAAACAAAAGCTTTTTTTTAAATGTGTGTGGGTAATTCTGATAATGGTTGTAATTGTATTTATTTGTTTATTTATTCTATACAGGCCAAACTGGCCTTAAACAAAAAATGTGTTGCCATCACAATCCAAACAAAGATGCTACACACATGAGCATGAGCAGTTGTTTTTTTATTTAAATTAGATTGTATAATTTCAAGATTTACAGCAAAACCAGCATGGTCTGACTTTGGCTTTGTGAAATTATTCTACATAAGACACACCTGTCTTGCACAAAACAAAAATAGTAGACAAACTGAATGAAACTGCAAATTCATTCTCTGCCATTAAGTGGTGCTTAAGGAAGAGCAGCAATATAGCGTTTTGTCACGATAACTACTTTTTGTTTTGCAATATATCGTCCCAGAAATAATTGCGATAAACGATATTATTGTCATTTTAAGACTATTTTATGCCACTGAATATATAATCCTAATATAACAGCATAATAATGCAAGTAGACCTACACACTTTCAAATTACAACCTTTTAAAGAGCACCTATTATGGCATTTAAAATGTTCCAAATATTGTTTTAGAAGTCCCCAACAACAGTTTTGCATACATGCAATGACAAAAAAGACTAGTTTTCTTATAATATGCATTTATTTTTACATGTTTTGACAGCGATTCTCAAATGATTCCTTTAGTGATTCACTTTTCAAAACCCCGCCTTTACGTGACGCTAATCTGCGGTGATTGGTCCGATGACCCAGTCAGTTGTGATTGGTATAGTCTGTGCAGATATTTTCGGAAACAGCTTCCTGAGATCGCGAAACATGCAAATAGAGACATTTGAAGACTAATAAACACTCAATCGCGACGATGTATGGTTTGTCTTCAAGCCACTTAGTCTTCAAATGCTCATCCTTGGGCAGATGAAAAAAGTTTGCTTTTGAGTCGCACTTCAGAACACAGCGTCTCGTCGCCATGATGTTTTCTAGTTTTCACTGGCGTCTTGGAGCGCAATAAGTGGGCGTATCGTATTCAAATAACTTGACAAGTTGACGTCATCTAGTCAGAGAAAAAGCTTCGGTCTTCTAACGATTCTTAAAAATGACTCAGAGTCGACTCTTACTTTTGAAAGAAAATAACTATATATACGGTGCACTGTCATATTTCAAACTTTGCAGGATGTTTTTGTTCACTTAGATCTTTGTTACACACTACATGAAAGGTACATTTCAAAATTCCATGATAGGTGCTCTTTAATTCTTTAGATCATGGAAATTAAGGGTAAAAAATATATTATCCTAAATAAAAAAAAATACAAAATTGAATAAATAGTAAATAAACATTTTCCCTTGTGAAACAGCTTTAACACTCGTCATTTTGCGTTGACATTCTTCCAAACTGTCAGTAGTTGTCAGGAAAACACTATAACGCCTCAAATGGCGCCTTTTTTTCACCTGTCGATAACCGCTCTGTGTATGAAGGAACCACTTTCGCCTCTGTCATGGAAAACATACAAGATGACAGCACAATCGAGTAAAATGTTGGTGACATTCATTATCATGTAAACATAATGGGCGATATATTGCATCGCAAAAAATTATTGAGATCATGTACATATATTGGATTTATCAATATATTGATTATTGCAACAGGCCTAGTTACTGCTGTACACAAAGCAGCTCTGCACTGCGCTTATTAATAGGCTACTTCTTTATACGGAGATAAGAGGAAAAGAAAATGCCAACAAAACTTTTCTGAAGACAGTTGGTTCCCTTCAGATATACATTCATATAAATCCCAGTTCAATATTTATATTTTTCTTTGTGAACTGTGAGCTTGTTCCTGGTAGACTACAGTTTTTTTTTTTCTCTGCTGGCGCATCTGTGTTCTCATTTTTGCATCCGTATTCAGCATGTGCCTGTGTTAACACAAATTACATTTTGGAAATTGATTGCAAAGCAGTTTGCTTGCAAGTCCGGAACAGAGATCGAACAAAATATAACTAAAACCCGTTCGAATGCCCGTTGCCCGTGGACTAGTCAGTGTATCTCTATTTTATATTATTGCTCAAATCACACCCCGGGACCGATTGGACACCTTTTTGGGCCGTATTTGGCCCGCAGGCTGTATGTTTGACACCCCTGCTTTAAATACTAACGACTGCCAAAAATATTCTTTCTTGTTATTAAATGCCTTAAATGTAAATAATTAGCCATGTTTCTAAACTGGTTAAGATCGCAGGTTTCTTGGTGATTCCGTGTCGCAATGCATAGAACAAATGTCAATAGTTTAAAGTGATATAAGTGAATTTATTACAAAATTGTAATTTACATTATGACTAAATATAACATTTAACAATGTTATTACATTCTCAAAGATGAACTTAAACAGCATTAGTTGATGGCAGAGGTAATCTACATTTACAATTAGAGAAAACAAGCTTGCACAATTAAATATTTAAATAAATTGTACTCACTTTTTAATTTGAATCATATCTAATCATTCATCTGCCTTGCCTTTAGAATTCAACACCCACATCTCAAAATGTAATCATCAACTGATGAATAGAACCAAGTCTCCAGCTTGCTTTTTTTTTTAAATTTTCTTTTTCAGTTATCCTCTACACTCAGATATACATAAAAATACGGAATGTCTTTCCATTTCATCACATTTACTTTAAAGGTGCACTGTGTACATTTTAGCGGCATCTAGCGCGAGGTTGTTAATTGCAACCGCCCACCATTGACCCCTCCCTTTCGAAGCACAAGACAACGATGTCGTCGCCCAAGTCGGCAGAGAGTAGCTAGCGCTCTGTAGAGCAGTTTGTCCGTTTAGGGCTACTGTAGAAACGTGATGGCGCAAAATGATGACTTCACTGTAAGGGGACCTGTGATGTATGTAGATAGAAATGGCTCATTGTAAGGTAGTAAAAACATAACGGTTCATTATGTAAGGTCTTTATACAACACTGAAAACATAGTTATGTATATTATATTGCATTTCTGTCAATAGATCCTAAATATTACTCACTGCACCTTTTAGTAGCATCAACCGATACTGATATATACAAAAAAGAAAAATCTCCATCTGATATGGTACTGATATATTATTTTTCTCTAATTGCTTGATTTTGATAAGTAAACTCTCTGACCAGATAAGAAGGGGTTTTAATTTCCTCTATGCAGCACTTTTTTTTCCCTTTTTTGGGGTCTCAGTGTTGTGACCAGTGTTGTTGAACTTGTCCTTGAGAGTGTGGAAAATATTGTTCATGTTATGCTTTGTTTTCAATGCTAGCAGAGACTGCATGATAACTTTGTGTAGTTTTAAAGTTAGATGCCCTTGTGTGCTGATAACAGAGCAAAAGAGAGCTGTAAATGTCTGCCCCCTACAGCACATGCATGGCCAATGCCATTAAAGCCTCCATTTTTTGCATTTGAATCAACTAACATTTTAGAGGCCTAGATTGAGACATTATCAACATTATCGTGAAAAGCATTTTGCAGTTATTTTTTTCCCTTTTCCCTTTCAACCCTGACTAAATCATTATTGACTAAGGAGGGCTCACTCTTTTGGCACTTCTTTTCTCTTCAGGTGCTCGTCCTGACCTGCTCCCACAACAGGTTCCTGAAGATGAGGTCACGAGTAGCTCCGCTGATACAACCATGTCAGCAGCATCTCCTGTAAGCTCTTGGCCCTCCACAAACACTCCAGCTCCGAGGTATGTGATGGTTAGACAAAATGATTTGGTTGAATTTGATGAAAGATGAGTTTTACAACTACTACTAGTCATTCTATCACACTGATGCACTCTCGCTCTTTTCACTAATAATATCAATGCATTTCATTTCCTTCCAGTCGTAGCAGTATAGCTGCCCAGTCATCAGTGGAAAGTTTGGATATCGAAGTCATTTCACTCACTGAGATTGTTCCACAGACAAGCACGTCAGAAGTAAGAGACATTTTACAGGTTATACAGCTTTAATATAATATGTTATGTACATGCACGATCATTCGAATATACTACTGGATTTCTACTGATACAAAGCTTATTGCTAATCGCGGAAGTAACCCTTTAAGCATTCCAGAGGTTCTGGGTTCTAATCCACCATTGTATTGTTTATTTAAAAAAAAAAATTCTCATTAAAACCAAAGATATTAATCAGTGATTTGTATATCAAGAGCAGGGACACGCTTGGGTGCATTTCATTTTGTGATTGTGAGGAGTCTCCGCAACAGCAATAGATTGAAGCGCTTGTCTGTGCACAAGCCACCGCTACTGAAAACAGTTGCCATAATTTCAAAAATGCATTTGTGCACCAGGTCGCCTCTTATTTAACTCTGCTAGTCAACTAGAACTGCTAATCTGATAACGTAGGCCCTGTCCCAAATGGCACCCTAAACCCTCACATTCTTCCTGCGAAGGGGACTCATTAGCTCCTTTCTGAGACCTAAAATGACAATTGGGACACCCTACGGTCTCGTGGACTTAACGGACACGCGCACGTGGCAGCCATTGCAAGTCCACAAGACCGAAGTGCATATTAAGTGTGCCATTTGGGACAGGGCCGGACACGACAAGCTGCTTCTTCTTCGGCTTTTGCCTTGATACTGTGGGTTACATCATCGAAATGCCCGTGGAACCTGCCTACTAGCGGTCTGCTTGTGCGTGTGTAATTCGACACGGACAATGACGCAGAAGTATCAATGAAAACCGACATGTAACCACGCCGTAGGTCTGACGCATAAGTATAAATCAGGCACTTGTGCTTGTAGTTATTGTGAATTGTGCTTGTGATTTTTAAAATATTAACATAACATTTGATAGTTTTGTATGTCGATCCAGAGTTGGCTCCATCTGAAGTCTTCGCAATTGTCTGTTACGGCTGAAATCATAGCAAAGGCCGGATCCAAACTGGAGCTGGCTCAATCTATAGCACTTTTTTTGTAACTCTTGTGCTGTTGTTAATGCATTCTTGTTCAGCCTGTCATATTAATAAGTTTGCATATTGTTCAGGCTATGCATGGTAATATTAATACACTTTTATATTTGATTTCACAACTTGTTCGTTTTAATGCGATAACCATTTTGCTACAATGTTGTCGCCATATCCAATATAAAATCTGAAGTGAAACCATTTGGGAACCTCTGCTGTACCGTGCCAACAAATAAGGTTGTGAAATGAAAGGATCTCTCTATTGTCAGAGTGCATGCACACTTACAAATTACAATGTGGCCTTTGTGCCATTTAACAGGATATGAAAACTGCCTCCTACAAAGCATGCTGAATTACTTGTTTTCGTCATTCTACCCTATTAGAAAAGAGTTTTATTTATTCTTTCTTTTGCTGTTGCAGTGAAAGACTATGGATGAACAGGACAAAATAAAGCCCTCAAGGACAAAGATTTACTCTCTTTTAAGGATAACCGGATGAAAGAAAAACATGAACGTAAGCTGGAGTTCGGGAAGTGGAAACAGGAGAATCTGGATTACAAAAGAGAGAAGTGCACATGTTCATAAAACTGTAAAGACATTAGGATAAAGACATTCCCCCCTTTTTATGTACATTTTTGGATGTCAGTACATCCAATATTGCTGCTAAGAAATGGAACCAAAAGAAAGATGCCACTGGATTACCTCAACAGTGTGATATCACTGTTCTCAAACAAGGACACAAAAGCAGTTCCATTTTTACAAGAACTTCCAGGACCTGATAATGTTCTCAGCAGAAGTACAATATGAGAACTTTGCATCATGTGACTGGCTCTTGGAGAACAAACTGGTCTTTTGAGGGCCTCTGTGGGTGTTTTGCAGTGGACTTCATTTGACCTTGCATCTTTTTTTCTCTTAGTTTACCAAGGAGACCAATCTGCTGGAGTCATGTTATTGACTTTGCTAAGGGAAGAAAGGAAATTTGGCTGATTGTGAGTTTTTAAAGACATTTTAGGAATGTGTCATGATTATCTACCCAGAACAACAACAAAAACATGTAGGATGAATCAATCCTGATCAGGTTGCCCGAACAATCACGTAACGAGACACTTTTTTCAAAACTTTGTATCTGTAAAATGGGTTTGATTTTGGTTTTAGAAATGCAGTACTGTGATGTTTTTTGGATATTTAAATGTGCCTTAATCACGAGTTATTTTGCCTTGTTATTAACACAAAGCCTTTCACTATGCAAGTGGATTGTGCTGAATTGCAAAATATCATGCATATCAGTCTGTCATGTGTGCTGACCTATTAATTCATTTTAAAAACATGGTTTGGAGATTTATTTGCTTAAGTTTTACATTGTTTGCAAAAAAGAAAAAAAGAAAGCTAAAGCAAACACAAGCCAACAGATCACTTTTGTAACGTTTCCTGAAATATTATACCACGTATAAAAGACTTAATTCAGTATTTCGGCTTTCAGGACAAAATATTATTATTATTATTATTTTTTAAATATAAGACAGACCTGGCAGAACAGCTACTGTAAAACAATATATAGCATCTGTACTGTCTTGAGTATCCTTTAATGAGAGCATGGTTACATAGACTGTGTAGCATAGGAACTTCTCGGTTTTGTGGAATTGAAGTCAAACTAAACTAAATCTTTTTCGTCCTAATTTTTTATAATATGTGCATGCTTCTTAGTCAGCCTGAATGCAGAGACATTGGTAATGAAGATGCAAATGTTATGATATATGGATAGGTGGTTGAGTAAGGGAACATTGCTGGAACTTTTTCTGTGACGATTTTTATAAACTAAAAAAAAAAACACATTTCTGTACAAAGTCATATTTATTTGTATGTTTGCATGTAATTTATTTCTTTAACTCAAGTTCCAAAGTGTCTAATGCAGGTTTTTTTATGTGACAAGGTATGTAAGGTCTTACACCTGGTGGCTGTGTAAATTTGTTTGGGCAGGTGAATGCGTTTTTTTACTGTACACTCACGATCTGGGATTCCTGTGCAATTGCTGTTTGCTCTGAAAATGCTTATTGCCTCAAACTGAGAATTGTCTTAAGTAGTAGCTTTAAATTAAAAACTATTTCTATCTTACAATGACATTCATGTATTACTGCTCTCTGTCAGAGGATATTGAGACTTTTGGAGTGGGAAATATTGTAACATTTCATGCTGTATGCAAATTAATGAAATAAACAACACTGAGGAAAAAAAGTTAAATGTATTAACTTCCTGCGTTAGGTTTACTAACAGATGATATCTTGAAGCTTATTAAATGCATGGTATGTGCTTTATGGTTTACATCTGCACTTAAATTTCACATTGTTCCAAACCTATACGACATATTTCTGTGAAAACAAAAACAAAAGAGATGTTATGCTGAATGACTGTTTCGGTCGACATTCACATGCGTCTGTGTGAATAGTAACTGAGGCAGTTAGTCCTTAACATTTTGCCTTTTCCTTAAAATGTCCTGTTGTGTTACGCGGGGAAAAAAGAAAATTTGGAACAACGTGAGTGAGGACATATTAATTTTTGGTGTTAACTATCTTGTTCTCAGAAACGTACCCTCCGACCACACGTAGGCGCTACTCTTTACAAATGCATTTCTAATCCGCGTCCAGGAAGAGACGTAGAGACGTAACTGTCGACCAATCAGCTTTGCTGTTACAAATATCGTCAGTGTCCTACATCTGTAAGCCAATCAGCGATGCCGTCACTTTGGGAAACGGACTAGAGGATTTCCAAGATGGGGCTCGAAAGTACTATGGTCTGGTAAGAAATAAACAAACGCGATGTTTTATATATATATGTACTTTTTGCATAGTCAATACTACTCCTAATTATTGTAAATACATACGTTTTTCGTTCCCTCACACTTTTGAGCTCTTATTTGAGAACAGTTAAGAGAATTCAATAGTCGGTTTCTGGTTAGAATGACATTCTCCTGAGTCATTATTCAGCAGGTAGATCTATTAAAAAGAAACAGATCACTAACACACAAACAAACACATATACGACCCATAAACAATGAGCAATTGATAGTGCACTCGGTCTGCTAGCATCTTATTTAGTCTTCCTGAACTGTCATGAAGTGACACTGACTGTCTGTTGGTCCAACGCACTCTAATGCTGTCTAGATAGGCAGCTTACTTGGTTTGATACACAGTCATTTAGTTAAAGCAGTTGTCTACTGCTGGGCTCCGGTTTACTTACTCTTACTGTAATGTGAAAATAGAACCACTATGTGCTGGTGTTTAATTCTTTATTCCTTGAAAATGTCAGCCAGTCAAGTTAACCCTTATTTATACAATACAGTAGAAAACAGGCTCAGCCAGTAAGGCAAAAGACCTTAACTCGCTAGAGTGTGGAACTGAGAAAATTACTTTAAAGATTTTTAGTTGTCCAGACAAATTAATTATAGGTAGGACACTGGAAATCTGGTAATTAGATGTTTTAGTAATGAAAATTATCTACATAAATAAAATATTGTGCTCAAATGTGACTTTTGACCCCTATTTTGAAGTTACTGTTCTCTGTACTCTCAAAAAGTGAAGTCACACCAAGGCAAACGGCAGTAACTTCAATATTATCAATAGGCTATTTGGTTGCTGATCACCATTTACAAAATCATTATAGTAACACCTGTATAAAGTCTAGTGACCATGGCATTTATTTTGAATGATTTACAATAGCTTTTTTATATGGAAGAGTTTGGTAGCCTATTCATTGGATAGCTGACTAGCCTATTTATGCTATAGGCTGCTAGCAAGCTAAACAAATCTAATTTGTTAGTCTAATGCATCTTTTGTGTTACACAATTTCTTACCTTGACCTTGATGTCTGTGTTTCAAAGCTGTCTCAACCATCCTTTAACGCAATTAGTAAAAACAACCACTCAACTATTTGTTCTACCTACACTTTTATTCTGGTATCGTGTGTCAGAAGTGCTTCAGTGACAGATGTATGACACAGGCTATACTGTAATTTAAACGCAGAAAACTTTAATGGACAGTAGGGCTGCACAATATATCGAAATATCTCAAATATACATATTGCGATATGCATATCGCAACGGCACGCAATATCTGAATGATTTTAATAGGCTACTTCAACATTGTGAAAAGTGTACGATTTAGGCCGACGCATATAGCAGAGAATAGACTGGGCACACGACTGTTACTTATGTGAATTGCTTGTCGTTAAAAAGAGTTATTAAACGCAATAACTTGTGAAAAACAACTCCTTGCAGTCTCGCACTGTCTGCTGTCTGACACACACCCCGAAACGTGCGCACAAGCCGCCTCTCTGAAAGCGTGTGATCCCTTCAGTTCTGTGTCGTGTCTTGTTAAACAGTCGAACTGTCAAATAGACACAGTTATGTCAAAATTGCTTTCTTGACGAGTATTCATGTAAACACAGTCGTTATGCTTTAAGTGAACGATATCAGTTGGGGAAAGAAACCAAATGCATGTCAGTAGGATCCGTGCATTAGGTCTTAAAGTGACAGCCTGCTAATACAGTAAACCTGCCGCTGTCTGTCAAACAACAAAAGAACAAGAGAAAATCACTCAGTGCTCTTGGCTGAAAAACCTTTGTAGCTTTATTATGTATCAGTGTATATTTAATTCATGTGAAGACTACTGTTTTTAGTTCTTATTTTTAATAAAGATAAATTAAAACAACAAAAATAATCGTCCACCCCTAGTTAAGGTGTCTTTGTTTACCTGGATGTTCTTGATGTTAAGTTTTAGGTTGATATGTTACCAAGTCAAGCAAAGAGTTTTTGGTATTTAAATATTGGCATTACATTATTTGTTTGTTTACATTGATGTTAAAAAATATTTTTCAGATTTGTGACATTAATTTTTGCTAAAACACTGCTGGTCACTTTCAGAAGTTGTAGCAATGCTTTCTTTTCCCAGAAAGAATGTGAAACACATAAATGGCATCATTCTCAGTTTAATGTTTTTTTTAAATATAATTTAAATAGATTTTACACACTTAAAGCAATATCGTATCGCATATCGAATATCGTAGTATTTAACAAGGTATTGCATCTCGCATTTTTCTTCAATATCGTACAGCCCTAATGGACAGTAAAACAAACGTAGAATGCCGTAACTCCAGGCCGACACAGTAACTTCAGGATCCTAACTCAATTTGAGCGTTCTAAAACAAAGGCAAAGAACAGTAACTGGTTACGGTGTTCTGCCTTGGTTTCTCCTGGGGTTTTGTAAGTTACGGTTAAGACAACCCATTATTTTCTCGATAAAAATACTGAATTGACTCAAGATACTTATATTCACATGATAAAGGAGGTCTTAAATGTCCCAAAAATATCAATAACTCAATTTCGACCAAAAATGAAGTTACTGCCTTTTGCCTTTGTAGGGCAGAGTTCTCCTCGGCTCTGGGCAAATGAATATTTACATATTGATGAAACATATTGTGATTGTGGATTGATATCATAAAAAAAAAAAAATCCAGCTCCTGCTTGAAGATGGGATTACATCATGCCATTGTTGTGCCGAATTCTTACCCCCTGCCAGATTATTAGTTTTAGGAGTAGATGAGGGGAGGGGTTAGGATCAGGGATGAGGTTAGGATTAGGCAATCAGATAGAGACTTCAATGAGGGGGGTAATAATTTGGCAGGGGGTCGAAATTCGGCACAAAACCAGCATTTGCTGGGAGGAAGAGTTGTAGTCTGTCTAGCAGAGCTGCCGTTCAGCCAATAGTGGAAAAATGTCTTATCAGTGACTGTAAACTAGATGCAATTTACCTTGTTCTGCTAGCTGGTTCATAGCTGGCCTTGTGGGTCTGTCCCTAGGGCTAATTGACGTGGTCTTCGCTGGCATTTACATGAGATCACAGCAATAGCAAACCACAATGATGCAATCATTTCCCGATGGACAAAATCAAGTCCCTAAGTTTTTCTTGTTCAAGAAGCTGTTTCATTAATATATGCGGCACAAAGACTGTCATACATTCCGTTTCATGCTGACATTAAGGATGTAGACCGGATGTCTGTGTGCCTCTCATCATTGTTTTCAATTGTCATTACAGCGTGGACAACAGTGAATACATGAGGAATGGAGACTTTCTACCCACAAGGTTACAGGCACAGCAGGATGCGGTCAACATTGTCTGTCACTCAAAGACCCGAAGCAACCCAGAGAACAATGTGGGCCTAATCACGATGGCCAAGTAAGTTTGTCTGTGTTGTATTTGATTTGATTTATGATTGATAGCCAGATGATGATCTGACTGGCAGTGGGGATGTTAGCATGTAACACACGTTTTGCTTTTGTGCAGTAATTGTGAGGTCCTCACCACCTTAACACCAGACACCGGACGCATACTCTCAAAACTCCATGCGGTTCAGCCACTGGGGAAAATCTCCTTCTGCACCGGCATACGAGTGGCCCATGTAAGTACATTCAATGAAGGGGTAGTTCATCCAGAAATGAACATTTACTTATTTTTTTCCAAACCTGCATGAATATATATATTATGGGAATACGCTTCCTGTAAATTCTTCAGAAATGTTCCTTTTGGCTTTCGCAGAAGAAAGAAAGTCATGCAGGTTTTGGTCATTTTCCTTTGAAAATGTTAAGTAATATTTTAAATCCCCTAACATTTACATTTCTGTATGTCTTCATGTAGTTGGCACTAAAGCATAGACAAGGCAAGAACCACAAGATGAGGATTGTTGCTTTTGTGGGCAGCCCAGTAGAGGACAACGAAAAAGATGTATGTTTTGTTTTTAATTCATGAATTAATTTTTAAATCTTACATGAATACATTTTAAAATCTTTCCATGTTGGTCAAACTGTCTTTATTTTAGGTAATAAATGTAGATTTTTTTTTAAAATAAAATCTTTTCCAGCTGGTGAAGTTGGCAAAGCGATTGAAAAAAGAAAAAGTCAATGTAGATGTGGTAAATTTCGGAGAAGAGGTGACTGGTCAAAACTTTCTTACTTGTTAATCATTTAAAAACCTTTCAGATTTTCCTTACTTTAATTTTTGACTTTGTCTCTTTTAATCAATCTGTTCAGGAGCTCAACACAGAGAAACTGACTGCATTTGTGAACACTCTGAATGGAAAGGAGGGCACAGGTTCTCATCTGGTCACCGTGCCCCCTGGGCCCAGCCTGGCTGATGCCCTGCTCTCTTCTCCCATCTTGGCTGGTGAGGGTGGTACCATGATGGGCCTGGGTGCAAGTGATTTTGAGTTTGGAGTGGACCCCAGTGCGGACCCAGAGCTGGCCCTGGTAATATACAAATTCATCTCTGGTATAATTGCACTGAAGAATTAATCCATAAACGTGCAAGCGAAATGTCTTTTTTTTTTTAAAGGTCAAATTACTTCTACATCTGTTTAAAATGCAGGATGCATCTGTTTAAAATCTGTTTAAAATGCACTTCTATAAGTAAAGGATTTATTCTGAAATTTTGGCTGCCAAAATGGTTTTAAAGGGTTGAAATTGACAGAGTCATTTACGTTCAAGGCCATTACATACTCTCGCTCCCAGGGCTGCGAGAACAAAATTATGACATTTTCTGTCGTCTCCTCACGACAGATTAAGTTCTGTCGCAAAATATATGTAATGAAAGCCGACCAATCAGGTTGTGAACATATCGCAATGCCTTTAGAATTTAACCAACACACTGGAGTAGAAACCTAATTCTATCATTCTATTTCTGGATTATTAAAGTCGGCATGAAACGGAAGTTGAGATCGTCTTTTTCTCCTTATTGTGACGTATATCCGAGTGAAACGACTTCTGAAATTAGAAAAAATGTAGGGGCGAGGCTTGATTTCGTCCTTCGGGAATTGATTGGATCGTTGGAAGTTGGGCGTTGCTAACAAAATGGAGGCAGATTTGAAGTTTGCACTTAGTTGTGGAGAAAAACTTGATCTATCTCTTAAATAAATGTATTTTCTCTCTAAATCTTTTCTACATAATGTTACTGAGCATATTTTCTCACTTTTCGCTGGTTTATGCTACAGATTTTACTTATTTTTAAGCCTTTTATGGCTTTATTTCTGTAAAGCTTTTTTCTCAGCTCTCCCTTATGTTCACACGCTGCATTCCTCACTGCGAGTCGTCACGATAAGCTGTTCGTCCGACTATATTGAGTAATTTTTACATAAAAAAAAGCTTGTATTTCTCATATATTTCTCTCTTTTTACCTCAAGTCCTTCTTGAAGAAGGTATTGTGTATACCGAGAAAAATGCACCTAACCACGATCAGTGACATGTTTCTGAGAGGAGGTGCAGAAACGAGACGGGGCGATTACCTCGCGCCATAGCACATGACCGGGAGAGAAGAGAGGTCTATTCGATGGGGGAGGGAAAGTTAACATATTTGATTAAAGATTATAAGGTTAAATTATTTTTTTAAAAATAATGAAGTGCACAGATAAATCAGTTATAGTAAACACTACAATATTAATATAAAAATACGAATTGTAAAATTTGATTTCATGCCGCCTTTAAATACGTTTTTTGGTGTTTAGGTAAAGTTCATGAAATGAATTAAAAAGTCTAAAATTAATACAGTTATACAAAAATATTTTTAAAATAGTCATTTTCAATTTCAGTTTTCAGCCAAGTGCATTCTGAATTTTCAGTCTTGGCCCAGAATTAAAATTTCGGTACATCACTACTCAAAATAGGTGAACACTAAAGCTCTGTGCTACTTTAACATTGTTTGTTTGTGCATGGCTTACAACTTCAGCAGCTTTATTGAATAATAATTTCCCCCACTTAAACATTGATTCAAATGATCAAAGCAATAATAAAGCAGCAATTTTAGAATGTGGTTTAGTGCAATCTCACTTGAATCTATTCTGATGACATTGAAACGGGAGATATTTATTTGAGTTGTTTTTGATACATAGGCGCTGCGTGTATCTATGGAGGAACAAAGGCAGAGGCAGGAAGAGGAGGCTCGTAGGGCGGCCGTCCAGTCAGCAGCTGAAGCTGGCATTCCCACCTCAACCGCTGATGGTAAAGACATGTATGGATGTTTGAAATAGTGAAGGATGGTTGGCACTGTGGTTCTGGGCAAGGGTAACACTTTATATTAACTTTCATTCATAAATCATTTACAAACATTATATTATTATAATGTCATTATCACTATATACATCATTATATCTGTTAAAGGGGGGGGTGGGCACTCAGTTTCAGTCAGTCTCATGTCAATCTTGAGTACCTATAGAGTAGCATTGCATCCTGCATATCTCCGAAAAGTCTTTATTTTTATTATAATTATAAAAGGAAGATGCGCTGTTCCGAGTCTTTCCGAAAAAAGCCGTGCGGCTGGGGGCATATCGTGTGGGCGGAGCTAAAGAATGTCGAGCGCGCGCCGCTGTTACTGTGTTGAGTGCGTCTGAAAGCTGCGTCATCCCTAAAAGCGGGAAAAAACTTTATTCAACATAAAAAATGGCTTTTAATCAGATACAGCCATACGTCTATGATCCGGAATCAGACCCAGAGGCTGAAGTTGAACAGGAGCAGCAGCAAAAACGACTAGAGCAGGACGTCGACTATGTGGTATAAGTTACACTAACTATAATATGCTTAGTGGCTTGTGTTATTTACACATTTATACTTTAATTATATCGTGTGTGTGTGTTTACGCGTGGTTTGTGTAGACATGATTTGTAGTAAGCGGACTGGTTTTGCGCATCAGGCTAGTGTTTACATAGAAAGACATGGAATAGTAGCGCATTTGAATGAAGAAGCGCGCTTATTTAGTTCAACATATTTCCCCATTCTTTGTGTATTGTTGTTTGGAGTGCTTTTACAATACACAAACATACACAAATAGTGGCCAGCTAAACAAATGTACACACTATACATCGCATGCTCCATTGATCAATACGTGGTCATGTTTGGGCTACTTGATGGGCATAGGCAAAAACAGACATTTGAAGCAGTCTTACTCACTGCCTGCGGTTCCAACGTTGGGACCTTTATCGTTGGGACCGCTCCATCCTTCAGTATTAGGCGATTTGAAAATCCGGAAAAGCAAATTCCATCCACTTTTGCCTTAACGCGGGGTTATTTGGCTACGAGCCAGCGCTTTGATGGGCATAGCCTATTGCTTTCACGCGCTCTCTCTCTCTCTCGCGCGCGCTCTTCCGGTAGAATTGTCCGTACGGCCCATACAAGGAAATTCCGCCCTGTTGACGTCAAGCGGACCCATGAAAAAAACTTTCCGAAACTTATGACTAACAGGAAGTACTAATTTTGGCAAAGAAATACTCCCATCAAACGTCCACCTTAGCTTTTGAAACTGTGTCCATGTTTAGCATGGGAATCCAAGTCTTTAACAGTGCAAAAAGATCAGTATGCATGAAACAGCATTTCACCCCCCCTTTAAGCATTATATTATAATATATAATGCTTAACAGTTCATTTTCGTGCTGTCAAATCGATGCTGTGTAATCGCGATTAATCCCATCCAAAATAACAGTTTGTGTTTACATAATATGTGTGTACTGTGTATAATTATGCATATATAAACAGTGTTGGGCACGTTACTTTAAAAAAGTAATTAGTTATAGATACTAGTTACTACTTACAAATAGTAACTGAGTTAGGAACTGAGTTACATCATTATAAAAGTAACTAATTACCAGGGAAAGTAACTACTGAGTTACTTTTTTTTTTTTTTTTTACTTTGATGCCCCAATATTAAATATGTTTAATGAATGAATTGGACACTAAATAGAATAAATTGTTATTATAAAACATTGTACATTAATGTACACTATTGTAATGTTGCTGTGGGACAATGTGAGACACCTATCAAATTCAATACATTATTGTAAAGATTATCAGTAGGCCTACTGTAGTGTAAATATTTTGTAAATATTATACTAAACTACTCCTTTGGTAGTGGAGCTCGCGTTATCACCTGGGTTTTTAGCCACTAATTTTGTGGCTTCATGTGATGTGAAGCGCTTCATTAGATTAGAGATACTTGCCACCGACGTGGAGAGACTCTTTCTTCCTGGGCATAAGTTGCACGTTACATAAACATTCTTACCTTTCACCTCAACGAGGGAAAAGTAGCGCTTATTCTTCCAGTTTGCGAAAGCTACCTTTGAAGTCGTTGGACTTGGTGTGTGTGACTGTGCATATGCGTGTGCGTGCGTGCGTGCGTGTGTGAGAACTCAACCACTATCAACCGCAACCTTGTCTCCCACCCACCAATCATCATCAGTTATGTGTTCCACCTCACCCACCCCCCAACTCGCATGGCATGCACGCCCGCACACACACACACCAATCAGAGAAAAAAAAAAAACCCCGTTGCAGGTCCGACTGACAGAGAGCCTGTTCAGTGAGCTCAATTATAGTAACGCCGCGTTTTTTTCCCCTCAGTAACGCTAACGGCATTGTAACGGGAGAAACAGTAATTTGTTTGATTACTCGTTACTGAAAAATATAATTCCGTTAGTAACGCCGTTATTCACATCACTGTATATAAATACACACTCATTCATGTATATATTTAAGAAATATTTGCATCTATATACTGTATATATATTTATATAATTTATATTATATATAAATATTTTATATATAAATATAGCACATTTTTCTTAAATGTATACATGCGTGTGTGTGTGTGTGTGTATATTTATTTATATATATGTTACTAATCATTTAGTACCTTTATGGGCAGTCATCTAAATGCTCGCTAAAGACAACACCGCATAATTGTTATTTGGGTACAAAACATGTTTTTATTGCCTCAACACTTAGTATACTATATCATTAAACAGGATTTTCCTTGAATCATACCTCAATAGGAGAATATTTTTTTTCAAGAAAATGCTTGTTCATTTATCAAAACAATGTAATATAAACAGTTTTGAACAGTGCTCCCTTATATTAATCAAATGGACCCCTGTATACTGTTGACCCCTTAAACCTACCCATACATACCACCAAACCGGTCACTAACCTTACTTGTATCACACCTAAATAGCAGCAAAAGTGTTTTGCAGTAGAACATGAACACAATAAGTACATTGTACCTGCTACCTAACAATTACTTTTTTTGACACAAGTATATTTGACAAGTGCATGATCATATGAATTGAAAGTTTAAGGACATTTGTAAGCTGTTTATTAGTAAACATTAACAAGCACATCATCTCATTTATAGCCATTAACTAATGATCTGCATTATATGTGACCCTGGACCACAAAACCAGTCATAAGTTGCACGGGTATATTTGTAGCAATAGCCAGCCATACATGGGTCAAAATTATACAATTTTCTTTTATGCCAAAAATCATTAGGATATTAAGTAAAGATCATGTTCCATGAAGATATTTTGTAAATTTTCTACTGTAAATATGTAAAAAATATATATATATTATTTGTAGTATAGTATGCATTGCTTAGGACAATTTTCTCAATATTTAGATTTTCTTTGCACCCTCAGATTCCAGATTTTCAAATAGTTGTATATCAGCCAAATACTCTATCCTAACAAACCATACATCAATGGATGATTGACCCTTATGACTGGTTTTGTGGTCCAGGGTCACATATAATGTTTGTTAACGAAAGTTATTATAAAGGGATACTGGATATTTTGCAAAAAAACATTTTTATTTATATTTTCTTTGCATTATTTAAATTACAAATATTTCATTATAGTACAATCTATTCTGCCAGATTTGATTATGGAGAGCTCTTGAAAGCATGAAATCAAATCTATAGTTTCTTGCCTTCCATATAATTAACACAGTCCTGAATAACTTTTAAATGCTGAATCGGTTATCGACTCATTTGTGAGGCCTATTCCTTTTACCTTGAAGTCGATTCCCATTGCAGACAGTCACTTTTGTTCTCTCTCTCAGAATCTGAGGAAGCTCTTTTGAAGATGTCTTCCTCTCAGCCTGAGAGTGGTGTGGTGGCACTGCCAGACTTCAGCAGCATGACAGAGGAGGAGCAGATAGCCTATGCCATGCAGATGTCCCTGGCAGGTGGAGGTTTGTGACCCCCCTCTTGTTCCTTTCTAATCTTAGAACATACTTTGTGTGCTTGACATAGGATGTAATATTGCTTATTATCCTTTTATAGAATTTGGAGAATCAATGGATACGGGAGCTCCAATGGACACTGCGGAATCTAAGGTCTGCTTGGCTCACCAGTCTCAGTATACTATATAAAACCTACATTTTATAGTTTCAAATTGCTGATCAGAAATGGACTGAATTTGAATTTAATTTTAGCTTTGTTTATTATATATATTCCCAGGTGTTTTCCTCTTGACAACATTATTTGTTCCCTTATATTCCCTGCTAACTTGTCTTTTTGTCTGAACTGATTCTACAGGAAGAGGATGATTATGATGTAATGCAGGACCCAGAATTCCTCCAAAGTGTCCTGGAGAATCTACCTGGTGTTGACCCCAACAACGAGGCCATCCGCAATGCCATGGGCTCCCTGGCCTCTCAGAGTGGTAACAAACAAGAGGGGAAAAAAGATGATGAGAAGAAGAAATAAATTCAACCGTGTTCTATGACTGATTGTGATTGATGTGCAAGCCATTTGACATGTGAAAAGCAGAAATGAATTAAACTCAAGTGGCCAGCAGAGGTCCTTATAAAAGCAGTTTTAGATGCATATGGAGTTGCTATGAGGCATTCACTACCAAATTACTGCAATGTTATGTGGTACCTCAAAAATTCACACATGGCTTGCCTTTTCCCTTTTTTGCTCTGTGCACAATTGATTAAATATTGGATAATCCCATGCAAAACATGTACTCTGAATGGTTTTTGCTTTTTTTCTATTGCCATTAAAGTATGACATCTGTCCAGAAGCCTTACAGGTCCTTTTTTGGCTAGTCAGTAGAATTGTTTTTGACAATATAATGAAAATATTACACATGACAAGTAATATGTTTTATTTTTTTAAAAATCCGACTACAAGGAAAAGCATATATATTTTTAAATGGATCTTTTAAAAGCAAAAACAATTTCTCAGAAATATTCTAATGTTCTTAAGATCTACTCCGTTTTTACAATATACAGTATGCTTTTGTCCCATTCTCATATATGAACACTCAAGGTTAACCTACATTTAACCACCTCTCAATATTACAAAATTTGTAATGTGTTAAAACATGTACTCATGAGATTTTGACAGGGGAGGACTAGCAGGTTGTGTATTTATGCAGTTTTATCTATAGCTATTTACAGATCTTGTACAGAAGTAAACCTCTCGAAGGCACAAATCAAGACGATAAATGTGCAGTACAGAGATGATTTGAAATAAGGCAGTGACCCTTGTAGCACAGTCTCTAGGAATGCCTATTGGGCAACAACAACCTTTTAAACTAAATGCCCCTGAGGGTTCAAAGAGCATGTTAGAGAAAAGAGGTATGGTAATGCTCCTTTTTTTTCCACCCTTCTTTACAAAAACTAAAATACAAGATAAACATTTTTGCAAATATTAGCTTTAAACATGCAAAAGAAAAAAAGTAAAAGTGTCAACATGTTATAAAAATTCATTTTCAAACGTAAATATGTGGGAAACCATCTACCTTCCAACATTATCAATAATCAATGTACTTGTCCATATGCATTTCCCATTGCATGAAGTATGTAATGTTCATAAAGGCTCAACACGCTGCTAAGTTTTTCAGTGCAGTCTGCACATTCAAAACTCTCCAGCGACTCTTCTTCTCGAGCAGTCATTTCTACCTCCATATCAACACTTGTCTCCACAAATCTAGTTCTTCTCGAAAGCTTGCGGCTGTAATCAAGTTCACCATTTTCCATCTCTTTTATGCTTTCGGTTAAATTTGGGTTGGTGGTTTCCTGACCTGCTGTGGCCTGAGGTAGAGGCGTGCTGTTGGACGGAGCAGTGATTTCACCAGTTGGAAGTTCAGGACTGGTATTCTGAGAGTCTGACACCTCCTCTTGTTCATCAGGGTCCAAATTAATGACTGGAATCTGTACTCTGCGACTATGGGGCACGTAGAGCCTGTCAGGGTGGGAATAAACATACATGCTTTCATCATTGGGTATGCCATCAAGTTTGAGGTTTGATATATGATTCCTTCGAGTGGAGGATGGGGTAGATGGTGTGTCACAAGAATCGGACAATTTCGAGGTAGGTGCTTTTGCTGGATGCACATGAGACTTTGGATCTCTGGAATGCCGTATCTGATGAGCATAGAGCAAATCTCCTGTTGAAAAGCTAGCTTTACACCTCTTGCATTTGTGAGGAAAATCAAGGGGCTTTGATGGGATATCAGGGAGGGTCGGACCGTGGTAGGTGGTGTGCGTTTTCAAGTGTTCCTTTAAGACTCTTGTATTTGTGAATGACAGATTGCAAGGGAGACAAATGTGAGAGGTAGAACCATTGTGCAGAAGACTGTGCTTGATTAAGTTTGTTAAACTACTGAAAGTCTTAGAACAGACATCGCATTTGAGACTTTTACAAAGTTTATGAGACTCACATTGGTGAGCATGTAAGCTTGCCTCCTGAATGAAGGTTTTGGGACAGAGCGGACAAGCAAACGGTCTCTGCCCAGCATGGTCAATCATATGTTCTTTGAAGGAGCTAAAGAAGCGAAACTGCAGATTGCACTGATTACAAGAGTAACAGCGGCTTTTTAGGCGATGACGCCGCTGATGTAACCATAGTTTACTCCACCTTTCAAAGAACTGTCCACAATGTCCACAGGTATATCTGAAACCAGGAGCATGCATTTGCAGATGAGCACTCAAAGTCCTGTACCGCTCGAATCGCTGACCACAGTGGGAACACTTAAACTTCCAAAGACTCGGAGTGATTTCAATGCATTCTAGAGAGCTACTTGTAGATGTACAGTTAACATCCGACTGAGTGGGCAATTCGGCAATTGGGAGCTTGATGGGTGACTGGGTAGAATAAGTTTTAGGAAGTTGTGAAGTTGTGTGTCTTGTTTGTGAAGGCTCCACATCCATCACTTTAGGCAGTTGTGGGAGTTGTTCCGAGCTGGTCTGCGTTTGGGAATTCAGCTGAAATCCTGTACTTGGTAGAGTCTGAGATGAGGTACACTTTAAAGGGTAGGTTTGGGTAACACCTTTCAGGATTTCAGATAGTGATGCACCACAAATATGCTCCTCCCCACTTGACTGGCAACAAACCTCACAATGAACATTCATCTCTGAATCCTTCTCATAACACTGTCCACAAGAAAAACAAATGTATGGGGGAGAGCTGGTGTGTGTTTGAAGGTGAAGAGTGTATTGGCACCACTTCCTGAAAAGCTGTTTGCATATTTGGCACTTGAAGAATACGGGTGTGTTCACTTGACCATCAACTCCTTGACTTACAATAAAGCCCTCAATGTTACCGCTTGCCCCATCATTCTTCCTTGCAATGCATGTTTTGGATGCCTGGTGCATCCTAAGTGCAGACAGAGCACTGAACCCATGACCGCAGTGAAAACAGGAGAAAGGGGTCTCGCCGGCATGGTCCTGAGAATGCTTTTTTAGGGCCTTCAGCTGGTTAAAGCCTTTTCCACAAATCGAACATGCATATGGTTTAACAGGCCAGTGACTTTTTTCATGAGCTGCGAGACTTGACAGCTTCCAAAACTTCTTTCCACAGTCTTTACAAGTCAAGGCCTTCTCCACTTCATGCGATTGCATGTGATTCTGCAATTCGAGGTGGTTTACAAAGTTTTTCTTGCAAATAAGGCACCTGTAATTGTCTGGGATCTCTGAACACACATCTGTTGAAGTATTTTTCTTGATTTTAATGTCCTTCTGTGGTCCACTGTTTGTTTTTGATTCCTGCAGGTGGACTTTAAAATGATGTAGCAAATTTTCTTTCTGCAAGAATCTTTGGCTACAGCAAGGACAAGGAAAAGAGGTATCCTGTTTATGTACATTACGGTGAGACTTGAGTTTAGACAGTTGAGCAAAGGTTTTTCCACAGTTCTTGCATTTATAGGGTTTGTCACCTGTATGAATGCGTTGATGAATGGCGTATGCTGTAATGTGCCGAAAGGAAACACCACAGTATTTGCATGTGAGAGGTTTCTTCATTATTTCTTTAGGCTCGGATCTCATTGTTCTCGTATTAGTTCTCATTACAACACATTTCTCACTATCCTGTGTGAAGCCATCCACTTTCTGTTCTGTAGATGTTTGAAATGCATTTTCTATCTCAGATAAGTTGTCCAGTATTATTTCCCCTGACATTTCCACACTTTGTTCATCTGTTTTCTGAGTACATTTCAGCTCAATGTTGGGTTTAATTTTTGTATCCAGAAAAATGTTTTCTGACTCCTCTTTGCCCACATTGCTAGAAATTAAGTTACAGATTCCACTAGACACTCCACCAGAGATTCCTGTTTGATCAATAACCGCAAATAAATCTTTTCCAGTTGGTTCAGCATCGTATTCTTTGTACTTGACTTCTTTCATTAAATTGGAGGACAGGTGAGTGGAAGAACTGCATAGGACCTCTGTTTTTGGTGTTATCTGGCAGGTCTCTACAGTTATTGCAGGGATCATTTCAACACTGCTTAGCTTAGTTTTCACATATTTTGTCTCTGATGTGACTATATTATTTTGGTCATCAGTGGAGCATTCATTAGTTATACTAAACTCTGTCAGTAAACTTTTGGCTGGTTCAGAACAATCTTGTCCTTTGTTATTTTTGCTTTTTGTTGTTAATCTTTGAAGTTCCTCTTGTTCAGTTACAAGATCAGGGGGTGGTTCTTTAATTTTTCGTCTCTTCCGACCACGTTTTCCTCCTTTCACTACTTTAACTTTTGCCTTATTCTCAATCTTTATATCCGCCAGGACATCTCCATCTAGTATAGCAGTTTTTTCACAGAGTTTCTGTTTCTTTGCTGTCCCAGGCATAGGCAAAGATGTTTCCCCTTCCTCATTGAAATCGTTTGTGGAGTTTTGAGAGAGGGAATGTATTTCTGCTTTTTGAAAACCTTTGACTGATGGTTCAGATGTTCTGCTGGATACTCTCAAGCTTGACAACTTAAGTCTTTTGAAGTTCTTCCCTTTTTTATGCTTGGGTACAGGGATGTTGTGTGACAAGTCATCAGTAAGACTCTGAAGGGATTCTGAGGGATCAGTCCCCAATTGTTTGGTAACGGTTACATTATCCACTTTCACTACCTTTCTCTTTTTAAGGGGTTGGACAACTTTCTGCTTCACTGGACTTGCAGCTGCTTTGACCTTATTTTCTGTGCTGTCCTGACATGAAGAGAGATCTGAGATCTGGACAGATGGAGAGGCGTTATCTTCTAAATGTGCTATAGATAACGTCTGTTTCTTGTTTTTAATTGAGGGGGGTCTTCCTCGTCTTGATGATTTTTGCTTAGTGTACTGGCCTTCACAGTCAGCATGTTGCATGGAACCGGAAAGAGTCTCTGTACTGTCCTGACATGAAGAGAGATCCGATATCTGGACCGATGAAGAGTTGTCATCTTCTAAATGTGCTATGGATAAAGTCTGTTTCTTGTTTTTAATTGAGGGGGGTCTTCCTCGTCTTGGTGATTTTTGCTTGGTGTACTGGCCTTCACAATCAGCAGGTTGCTTGGAACTGATGCTGTCCTGACATGAAGAGAGATCCAAGATCTGGAAAGGTGGAGAGGTGTTATCTTCTAAATGTGCTATAGATAACGTCTGTTTCTTGTTTTTAATTGAGGGGGATCTTCCTCGTCTTGGTGATTTTTGCTTAGTGTACTGGCCTTCACAGTCAGCAGGTTGCATGGAACTGGAAAGAGTCTCTGTGCTGTCCTGACAGGAAGAGAGATCCGAGATCTGGACAGATGAAGAGTTATCTTCTAAATGTGCTATAGATAACGTCTGTTTCTTGTTTTTAAGTGAGGGGGGTCTTCCTCGTCTTGGTGATTTTTGCTTAGTGTACTGGCCTTCACAGTCAGCAGGTTGCTTGGAACTGGAAAGAGTCTCTATGCTGTCCTGACATGAAGAGAGATCCGAGATCTGGAAAGTTGGAGAGGTGTTATCTTCTAAATGTTCTATAGATAACGTCTGTTTCTTCCTTTTTATTGAGGGGGGTCTTCCTCGTCTTGATGACTTTTGCTTAATAGTGTACTGGCCTTCACAATCAGCAGGTTGCATGGAACTGGAAAGAGTCTCTGTGCCGTCCTGACAAGAGGAGAAATCTGAGATCTGGACAGATGGAGAGGTGTTATCTTCTAAATGTTCAATAGATAACGTCTGTTTCTTCCTTTTATTTGAAGGGGATCTTCCTTGTCTTGGTGACTTTTGCTTAACAGTGTACTGGCCTTCACAATCAGCAGGTTGCTTGGAACTGGAAAGAGTCGCTGTGCCGTCCTGACAAGAAGAGAGATCTGAGATCTGGACCGATGAAGAGTTATCTTCTAAATGTGACATAGGCAACTTATGTTTCTTGCTTTTATTTGAGGGGGATCTTCCTTGTCTTGGTGACTTTTTCTTAATAGTGTACTGGCCTTCACAATCAGCTGGTTGCAAGGAACTGGATAGAGTCACTGTGCCGTCCTGACAAGAAGAGAGATCCGAGATCTGGACAGATGGAGATGCATTATCTTCTAAATGTGCCATAGACAACTTATGTTTCTTGCTTTTATTTGAGGGGGATCTTCCTTGTCTTGGTGACTTTTTCTTAATAGTGTACTGGCCTTCACAATCAGCAGGTTGCATGGAACTGGAAAGAGTCGATGTGCCATCCTGACAAGAAGAGAGAACCGAGATTTGGACAGATGGAGAGATGTTATCTTCTAAATGTGCTACAGATAACTTATGTTTCTTGCTTTTTATTGAGGGGGGTCTTCCTCGTCTTGGTGACTTTTTCTTAATGTACTGGCCTTCACAGTCAGCAGGTTGCATAAAACTGGAAAGAGTCTCTGTGCCGTCCTGACATGAAGAGAGATCCGAGATCAGGACAGATGGAGAGGCGTTATCTTCTAAATGTGGTATTGATAGCTTCTGTTTCTTGTTTTTAATTGAGGGGGGTCTTCCTCGTCTTGGTGATTTTTGCTTAATAGTGTACTGGCCTTCACAATCAGCAGGTTGCATGGAACTGGAAAGAGTCTCTGTGCCATCCTGACATGAAGAGAGATCCGAGATCTGGACAGATGGAGAGGCGTCATCTTCTAAATGTGCTATAGATAACTTTTGCTTCTTTTTTTTAATTGACGGGGGTCTTCCTCGTCTTGGTGACTTTTGCTCAACAGTGTATTGCTCTTCACAATCAGCAGGCTGCATGGAACCGGAAAGAGTCTCTCCAAGCCTTGTATGACACTCAGTGATGTCTAAAGAGCCCTGGGTTGACACATTTTTAACAAATGGACCCAAGTCAATTACTGGTTCTTCTGGAATAACTGCTGTCCTCTGTGAGCTGTCAGAAATTGGAATTTGTGTGTTGTTTTGAAAATCACAGGCAATTCTGTTATCATAAGATAGATCTTTTTGTTCCTCTTCTTTAACTGTTTGAGTTAACAGGCCTGCAATCTTCCTCTTCTTTCGTCCAGCTTTTCTACTCTTTGTTTTAGGGTTTTGTGTGGCTTTGAGGTCTTTAATTCTACTCTCTTCATTGACTTCATCTTTTTCAGGCTGCTGTGATCCTATAGCCTGACCATCATGTAGTTTACAGAAATCTTGGATCTGTGTAAAGGTGACCATGACACCTGCCTCATCTGATCCAGTTTTTTTCTCTTGTGACAAAGAAACATTAGCAAATTCATGCGTTTCTTCAATTTTCTTGGATTTTTTGGCTTTCTTCTTCTGCTGGTCACAGCTGTGTGCTTCTAACGTTTCAAAATTCTCAAAGGCTACATCCCGCACAACAGATGGCGCATCTGACTTTTTGTCCTCTCTGTGAGCCAGCTCTAGGATATTGCTTTGCTCATCTTCTTTTTGTACTGGCAATTGTTTCTCTTGCGTTTTATTTACCTTCTTCAACAAGCTCTGAGAACATGCAACATCTTCAGTAGTGTTGAAAACCTGATTTTCAACATGACTTTCAGCTGATTCATTCTCAACGTCTGTTTTTATGCAAGGGTCGTGTGTTGCATCCTTGCCCAGAGGTATTAGTGGAGGCCAAAGTGCTGACAAAACTGTAGGATGTTCAGCATGGTCCTCTGGTTGAACATTTCTGACTTTTAGTGTTGATGTTTTCTTTTTTTTATGTTTCTTTGTCAATTCTTCTGACCTTAAATTTGTGTTTCTGTTTGAAACAGAATATTCTTGCTGCACAGTAGCTGGAAAAGACTGTTCTCTAATACTGCTGTTTGCTTGGGTAACACGTGTTTTGCGTTTAGTGACCTTTTTACTCTGTCTTTTCGTCTTCACTTTTATCTTCTTTTGGTTTGGAATATCTGAATGATCCATTTGTGTAGCTGACGCAGAATCAAATGGATGGAGTTCTTGTTGCATTGATTGGTCAACTTCAGGTGTATGTAATGCTTCAGACATTTTCTTAGATTTTTTTGGTGTGCTGTGAGCAAATGAAGTTGAAACACATTCAGTGTTCTGCAAAGTGGCTGTAGAAGTCTGCATGCCGAAAAGAGAAGTTGCATGGCTGTCCTTTACTTCCTCGGTAATTGCATTTTCCACACATCTTTTTTCTTTTAAAGTCATCTGTGAGCTGGAGGCCACTGTGTTTGCACTAGGTTTCGAGGTTATTGCAACAAAATCTTCATGCTGTTCTATATTGAGAATTTCTTCTGCCTCGTTTTTGGTTACAGTCTTTTTTCTTGGCTTTTTCAGTGTGCTAGTTTGTCTAACACTGCTTGAAAAGTCAATCTTTGAAGGTGATCTAGAATTTTCTTGTGTCACAAATGCTAATAAAGATGTGTCTTCAAACAAATTATTTAAGTGGGTGTCATTTGTATTGTTTCTAGCAAGTTTTTTTACTTTAACATTCGTTTCTGAATTTGAAACCACGATAGATGCTAAATCTTCTGAAGGCAGTACAAGAACATCTCCCTTTTGGCTAGTAGTGGATGTTTGTTCCTCCATAAATTTGATATTTGTCTTCCTCCATTTACTTGATGTCTTTTCGGTGTTCATTAGACTGACACCTGAAATGTCAGTTACTGTAGCGGACATTGAATCAACTGAAGACATTGACTCATTCAAATGAGCTGTTTCACAGTTCTCACTGACTGTGTCAAGTGTTTTTCTTGGACTGAACCTTTTCATAGTTGGTTGCACAATGCTGGCATCAGATTCTGAGAGTGGATTCAAAACGCTCTGTTGAGCTGTTGTTTGATCCACTGTAGGTATATGTACATCTGACAATTTCTTTTTCAATGACTTCCTCTGCGTGTGGAGAACAACTGGAGACTCAACTTTAATTCCCGCAGTTGGAACATAATCGGTTTGCTTTAGAGTGGTCATAGAAGGTTGTATGTCCAAAAGAGTAGTGTCACAGTCATCTGTTCTAGTAGCCTTCTTTACAGATATTTTTGCTTTCACAGTCCTTGTATTGGAAATCACCATCTTTTCCTTAGTTTTTGATAATGGTAAGGGAATATCCTCTTGGGGGGCTTTTGTTGCATTGTTGATATCTGCTCTTTTCTTTTGCCTTGATTTCTTTGGGTTTTTCTGAGGGCTTTTTGAATGCTCAGTCACTGAGGTTGAAACAGAATCTGTTTGACTCACAGACTCTAGTAAAGACTGACTATTCAGGAGACTAGTTGCATGCTTATAATTTTTGCCTTTAGAAGCTTTAATACCAGGTCTTCGCACCTTCTGATGCCTCTTGGAGTCCATTAAGTCTGCCTCAACTTTTGAAAATGTTGTGGGATCAACATGCAGATCACCTTTGCTTTGTAGTGTTTGCAGAGCATATTTTTTTGTTTGCAATGTTTTCTTTTTTGTAGATTTTTCTGAACTGCACTCAGCAATATCGGACTCTAATCTAGAGACGGCCTGTTGGATTATCGCTGGGTTACTGTCTTTCAACAGGGTGGTCTCACTAACCTGAACATGTGTTGTACAGTCCTCTTCTGAGGACAAGACAGCACCTTGAGACAAACACTGATTGTCAAGTCTGGCAGATTTTTTTGCTTTTAAACACAACCTTGTTTTGTTCTTAAGTTTCCTTCTAGAAACAGCCTTCCTGTCAATCATGGTGGTTGACGGTACTTTTACCTGAGAGGTTTCAGAGCAACTATGATCTGGTTTTTGTGAGGTCTCTGCCACTAGCTCAAGATGTGTCACCTGCAGTTGTGAATGGCATAGTGATTTGCTTGTAGATGAAGGTGGGTTAACAGCACCATTTTTAATTAAGTCCTCTTTCAGTGAAGTACTGTCATGATTAGTCAATGAAAAGTTTTGATTAGTGTCTTCACATCCAATTGTGTCTGGTTTGACAGCACTGTCTGATATTTCTGATCCATACACTGAACCGTCATCTCTTTTTGATTTGTGTATCGGCCCAATTAGTTCCTCAAGTTCAGATTTTTTTCTTTTTCTTGATTTCTTATGCTCTTGCAATGCTTTCTGTAGGTTAGGCGGAGAGGAGCAATCAATCCTTGATGTGAAAGAAGGTGGAGCTGCATGAACATTCTCAGTAGGTGGAGGAATACTGTTTTCTGAAGTAATGTTGAGAAATATATTTTCAGAGTTTTGTAACTTTTCATCACAAGGCAGAAGTACTGTACTTGGATTTAATTTGTCACTTTCCCCTGGTTCTATTTGAGAATCCTTACATTTATAATCAAGGTGAATTTTGTTGGATATAACAGTTTGATCTGGGACTGTCTCTGACCCTGAATAAAAGTTCTGAATTTCAGGGGAAGATCCTGTTTCCACCTTTAGACCGAGTTCAGCATTTTTTGTGTTAACAAATGTCTTTTGAAAAACAGTTTTATTTTGTTCTGGTACAGACAAACTGCTCTCTGAGGTCCTATCTTCTGTTGGAATCTGCAGTTTTGAGTTTTCACATTCGACCACAGCTGGATTTTGACTGCCCAGTGAGGCTGAAGAGGATACAAGATCATGATCCTGTTTTTTTAGTTTCCTGCCAAAGTATTGAGTTTCGGGAAGACATGCAGCACTTTTCTCTATTAGTGTAGTCTCAGAGGCAGGCAGATTGCTTGTGTTTACCCTCTTGTCTTGCACATCATGCTCAAAAGAATGATCCTGGGTATTAATTGAAGTGTTTCCACCTGTAACCTCTGCTTGGTTAAAGTCCTTTTGAAGATCAAGATGATGAAGACCATATACAGAAGAACCTTCAAGAACAGTTTCATTGTTTACTGTTGCATGTTTGAAGCAAATATTTGTGCCCGCAGTTTTTCTAGGACTGACATCCTTGCATGTCTTGGGTCCTTGTGTTGTTCCCTGGAGGGTGTGTTCAACAGACTGCTTGACAGAAGGAATACCCAGGAACTCTTCACATTTCATAAAACCTTCTGATGAAGAAAAAGGAGTGTATGAACTCCTATTAAATTCTGGTAAAAACCCTGGCTCATTTTCTCTGATTCCAGTCATTCCAAGTTCCTCTGTTCTTAGAGATGTTCCAACATCTAATATGCTTTGTTCATCATTTTCCCCCTACAAATAGATTAAATACATGACAATAAATTAATTAATTGTGGTTTGATTGCGTGAATAATGTTTTATAAAATATACACTCAAAAGATTTTTGCTCCTACCATTTCCAGAACATCTTTCTTTTTACTGGTGCCATCTGACAACATTGAAATAAAGGAATCCGGTTCTCCTTTCACTCCATGACCATCCTGCTTCTCATTTAGTTTGGATCCTGGTATCTTATAGTGGTCCTTTAATGTAAATTTTGCCTCAGTTTCAGGTCCTTTATATACAGGATTCAAGCCCATTAAGGGGCCACATACATCCATGGATAAAGACTGTTCCATTTCCATTCCATTACTCATCTCTAAAGAATCTTTGATCACTGATGTCCAATTACAGTTTCCTTGGTCTTGGTCCTGTGAAAGAAATAATGGAGGTTACAATAAAGAAATAACAATTAATTTTGGGTATGCACTGTAGAGCTCACATACCTTTTCTTGAGGCACATATTGGGCACATCTGGATGGAAGCATATGTGTGACACTAGCTGATGCTTCACACAAAGGGTCTTTCAGAAAATCACTTTTTTCCCTTCTCTCCACTACTATCTTTTCATCCACTGCAGTGCCAGGTTTAATGAGACAATTATTATCGGGAGAACATGAATATTTAACAGAGCTTGTTGTCATTTCCGAGGAAGTTCCATGGTAATCTGGTAACAAAGCCTTAAATGCACCACTCATACAAGATGACAGTGATGACATGGGTTCTCCAGCAGCAAAGCTGTCTCCTATCAAGTCATGATCCTAAAAAAAATATTTAAAAAGAGATATTTAAGTTCAGAAGGGAAGAGCTGGATGCAACCTAATAATGTTGCTATTCAGTTGCTATCATTTACCTTTGGCTGTTTTTGGAGCCAGGTTCTGTGGGAGAACTCTTCTGCTCTCTCTCCATAATTCACCTTAGTTAATACTAGAGATGCACCGAAATGAAAATTCTGGGCCGAAACCGATACCGAAAATTTAGGATGCACTAGGCCGAAAACCGAAACTGAAGCTGAAAATGGCTTCTTTTAAAAACGTGTCTATGTGTATATATATATATATAGCTTGAATTTAATGGATCTGAAATTGATTATAAAATAATCAAACTTTTATTAAGTTACATAAAACCTAAAATATTTTTTTTACAATAAATATAAATAATAATACCAAATAATATTATTCTTCAAGTTTTATGTTCCATCAAATAAAATAGTTTTTTAACAGTTTTGCAAAAAGAGATCCACAATTATCTGAATAACTGCACAGAAAAATCACAGAATGGTTCTCATTAAGAACATGAGATTCTGCACGGAATAGTCTGTCTGTGCACTGTTTGTGCTGGTGCTTGGGGCAGATAAATAACCTGCGTGCAATCCGTGCAAGCAATGGAAAGCGGCCTTCGTTCGCACACCAGTAGTCAAGGGGATTGTCGCTTCTGGCAATGGGTAGTTCAGCTGGATACGTCTCTATTTGTTCTCATACCGCTGACATGCTTAATCTTTGATAGGCAGACGCGTCGCGTCATAAGAGCTCGACCGTGAGTGAAACTTAATAGCACAGTGGCGAGCGCGTCGAGTATAAACTACTCGTCCATTTGGGGAGGAGCGCGCGCAGTCAGCGGAGGCTCGCGCTGCGGAGCCAGGCGAAAGTATAAACAAGGCTTTAAGCGCTTACACACGGATGAGGGGAGGGGCGGGTGACATTCATTTTCGGTTTATATTTTCGGCTGTTTTTTTTATTTCGCCCGAAACCAATAATGCCATTATCGGCGGCCGAAATTTCGGTGCACCCCTAGTTAATACTTTATCATAATGTACAGAAATATAGTTACTGTAACCTACCTCCTGACGTTCCCCTGCTGTATTATAGGGAACTCTGCTGTTTTGGCTTCCATGTTTATTCCATGGTGGTAACTCGCCGTCCATGGTTGATCGGATTTAAAATGCTCTCGTAAAATGCCTGTGAGGGGGAAATAGTTGAGATTTAGTTTAAAGTAGGGATGTGCCGATAGGATTTGTTGGGGTCGATACCGATTTTAACAAACAATTATTGGCAGATCCAATACTTGTATTTGTCACTTGCACTCTTATATATAAATTGTCATTAAAAGGAACACGTGCCATAACTTTGTCTGAGCTCTAGCCTAGCTTAGCACAAAGACTGGAGGTAAATGGCTCCAGCTAGCCTACTAGGGCTGCACGATTCTTGCTAAAATGTGAATCACGATTTTTCTCCATGGGAATTGAGATCACGATTCTCTTACACGATTCTCATTTTTTCTTATACTTTAAAATGAATAAAAATGTTAAATAAAAGTAATTAGTTACAATTAAATTAAAATGTAGAAACAACAAATGTAGACAGACTAGATGTAAATATAAATAAAACATTTTTTATTTTTTTTATAAGAAAACGCTTAACGTGGCTTAATGTACTAAGACAGTGTTATTAAGAGACCAAACTTAACAAAAATATTCGATAGAACTGCTTGTGCTTGGTTTGTTACAACAGTTGTCTGCTTGCTTCCTCAGCGATGAACTTTTGCGGCTATTTTTTTCTTCAACTGCTCAGGATCCATCTCGACGAGTGCAGGCAGATTCTCCTGGGAGGGTGCGCGGGAACAAATAAACTAATATGGATTTGAAATTATTTTATCATCTTGAAATACAGGTGGAGAGAGCATTTTCTTGTGGTGCCCTCCTCAGCACTTGGTGCCCGACGCGCAGCGCGTGATGCGCGTAATGGGAGCGGCGGCACTGTACATGCATATATTTTTTATATATATTCGTTTGCACGTGACTGTTTAAAACCCGTGTTCTCCCTTGTCTGACCCGACCCGACCCGCACACGTATCCGACACAGTCGGGATGTTTTTCACCCGTTTCAGCAATATTCGTGGGTACCCGCTCTGCATGGCACTTTAAAAACCGGACAGTTTATTTATAGTTCGATTACGGATATTTCACGTCATGTTCGAATGCATATTCGAATATCGAATAAAAAGTGACAGCCTTAAGGGCTTTTGTTATATCTTTGTGCCGCTGGGAACTTGGAGGGTATGGCGATGCTCCGTACAACGTCTGAGTTATGGAAGTTTGCGTGGTCTGGCGGCTGGTATTTTGTGGTGTGGCTCCCTTGTCTCTCATGGCTAACTCATACTGTATTTTGTGGTGACGTTTGACGTGATTGTCTAGATTAGTGGTGTTACCTTGCGGTGCTGCGACGATTAAAAAGCACTGTTTGCAAATAACTCTTTGCGCATCGTCTTCAGGTTTAAACCTGAAAAAGCTCCACACGGTGGAATGTGCTCCTTTTTTTCTGTACCAATGTTGTTGTTACACCCTCACTCTCACCGTCGCCACCGGGATTTTTCACACTGGGGTTCATTTTTACATCTTACCGCTACAAATCTGACTCCGTTTAGGTCTGCCGCCTTGTTACACGTCAGTAACAGCGGAACATGGCCAATGAGGGAGAGGAGAGAAGTGGAGATTTATGATTGATTGGTTAGTGTTTTGTTATTGTGTGAGTGTGACAAGCTCTGTGACCAATAACGCGTGAACGCAGCATGATCTGAGGGAAATACACGGAAGTGAATCGCCAACATTAAGAAATTAGATCGCACTTATGTTTGAATCGAGATCGTAATTTTTTTTCTATTAATCGTGCAGCCCTATAGCCTACTGCTCAATAAGTGACAAATAAAACATCAACATTTTCCTATTTACATGTGATGTGTATAGTTACATTGTGTACTAAGTCCGACGGAAAATGAAAAGTTGCGATTTTCTAGACCGAAATGGCTAGGAACTATACTCTCATTCCTGCGTAATGATCAAGGAACTTTGCAGCCGTACCATGCAGCGCCCGAAAATAGACCCCAGTACGTTTTCTGTGCAAGCAGGTAGCTAACCTAAAGTAGGTTGCTAAGCTAAAGTCCCATAAACTTGGCATGTTCCTTTAAAATAGATAATATATTAATCATGTTTTAAATCAGCAAAGTAAAAAAACAAACATACATTAACTTATAGCCTAGAAGCTAGTTTATAGCTGCATTATCAAATAATTTCTAATGAACATAGACTGGATCCATTTAACATTCAACAGGCCAAAATAAATACATAAATACAACAGAACAAAGATACATATGAAATAGGGCTGGGCGATATGGCTGAAAACTGTACCACGATATAAGTGTTTCATATCGGTCGATATCGATAATTATAGATTTTTTTATGACCCATTTAAAATAAGGACCAGGAGAAAAACATTTTACATTAAAAAAATGTATTTTAAACTTGACCTTCCTCTGATTATAAGCCCCTCAGTTATAAAGGTAGAAATGTCAACACAACCATGGAAAACACCCAAATAATTAATGTAAACATGTTTATACTCTGCGCGTCCGCACGAGCGCGAGGGTGCGCGCAACAAAAATTACGTCAACGTGAAATGGGTGGTCGTGCACGTTGAGAGTGCGAGACCCCGGCTGAATCCGAAATTGCCCCCTAAACCCTCATTCACTATTCCCTACGTTAATCCACTAATACAGTTCACTTGAAGGAATGAATGAAAACGAGTGAGTGAAATCGGACAGTCGCTGTGTGTACATCGGCTGTACACTCGTTATTGCGGTGCAAAGTGGGATAGAATGAGTGCACTCAATAATGTCCACTATGGTTTCGGACACCACTACAAATGGCTGTCCCCTCATATAATGCCCTATTTGAGGGTATAGGGGATGATTTTGGATTCAGCCCCCATTTCGCTTGGTGGTGAGCTTTCCGCGTGGCTCCGCAACCGAAGATTCGCGAGCTCGAGGCGAATCTGGCCGAGCATGATGTCTCACCACACCGGCACCCAGTTTGCACGTCTAAATCAGTTGCTTATATTTACAAAAATGAGCCAACAATAGCAGAAATAAGCCCTTTTAATGAAGATAAAGATTCATGTTTAATAAAAATGTTTAGAGAAATGAGAAAATGTTTAAGAGATTGTTAATTTAGTTATATACATGTTCTCCCATCCATATATTCTGTTCTAATGTCACAAGTAGGCCTAATACTGGGTTTTACACTATTCTTTCGTAGTGTGGTTTTGGTAAAGTTTACTAAAGTAAGCATTGTCACTTGTGTAGTACCTTACTACTTCTCACCACTGTTTCCTGATGGTTTATAGAACTCCTCGCCGGTTCTGTTACTGAAGAATCCAACACGAGACAACGATATGGCGTGTCACGCTAGTGCTGGGCGGTATGACCAAATATTTATATCACGGTATTTTTCAAAATTATATCGGTTTTGCGGTATATGACGGTATTTTTTTCCCCTATGCATGACCGGGTGTTAACCACATTTTCTACTAATTAAGAGAGGAAATACTGCAGTAGATTGACTAGAATGCCCTATTTTACTGTCACGAGTGAATATTGTAGAAAAATTCCACAAGAGAATTAATAGGCCTACAGGTTTACAAAGCACCACAAAATGATGCTGTGGGGAGACAACAACCAATAAAACACATGCAACACACTCATTACAGACAAATGCATATTAAAATATGACCATGGAGATTTAAAAAAAAAAGAGTTGAGGGCACTAAGCATTTTAAAAATCTAACCTATAACAAAAACTGACAAAACGAGGAAGAAACGCGTAAGAACATTTAAAAGGTCGAAGGATATTTGCAATACATTTAAAAGTACTACAGTCTCTGAACAAATGGCACACGTAAGTTTAACACAGAAAGAAAGTTACATTTTTGCCCATTCTTGTTTGAATTGTCAGCCTATTTATTAACTTACATCGTCTTCTGTGTAGCAGAATAACCCATCGTGTCATCGTTCAGTGTCCTTTGCATAACGTTACATTTCATTTGAAGAAGACGTGATGAAATAAGTGCGCACACACGCTGCAGGTTTATGTTTAGAGCACTAGAATATATGAAATATGTCCATAAAAATTCTGTAAATAGTAATAGCCATCTGTATATTATATTACATATCCACCTGTAAATTCTGTTTATAGTAATAACCATCTGTATATTATTCACTGTACATATTCACCTGTAAATTCTGTTTATAGTAATAACCATCTCTATTTATATATATATTTATATATACTCAGTACATTTCCATGTCCTGCACTTATGCAAACGTTGTATATCCTGCACTTGCTGCTATTACACTTCTGGTTAGACCTAAACTGCATTTCGTTGCCTTGTACTTGTACTTGTGTAATGACAATAAAGTTGAATCTAATCTAATCTAAAAAACTTAAATGCGCTCGCTCCGGTCTATATGTGCTATAATATGATCCATGTGGAGAACGTTAATCTCAGCTCCGCGCAGAAACCGCTCTCTCGCGCCGCGTGTAGTTTGAATTATCCGTTGTAATCAAGGGCTGAATCCGAAATCGCCCCCTATAACCTTAAATAGGGCATTATTTGAAGGGACAGCCATCTGTAGTGGTGTCCGAAACCATAGTGGACGTTATTGAGTGCACTCATTCAATCTCACATTGCACAGCAATAACGAGTGTACAGTTGATGTACACACAACGGCTGTCCGCATTCACTCACTAGTTTTCATTCACTCTTTAAAGTGAACAATATAAGTGGATAACGTAGGGAATAATAGTGAATGAGGCTTTAGGGGGTGATTTCGGACTTACCATAGGTTGCGATGCAATAATCAGCTGTGCTCTCACTACAGTGCATCAGTGAAACGTGACCCCTCGAACAGTGACGCTAAGCCGCGTTCCGAGTGTCTGATTGCGACATATACCAGTATTGCGGTATCATTAAAATTCATATCATAACAAAAATAAATACCAGTATTCGGTATGAACCGTTATACCGCCCAGCACTATGTCACGCCCTACGTTGCTTGGTTACCAGAGAGCGAATGCCTTTGTTTATGCTACCAAACTTGCTTCGCAACCTCTGGTTTCTTCCGACAAAGAAAAAAATTATCAAACGTTTTATCGGATGCATTTTTTATTGATATCGATTCCGTGTATCGCGATACATATCGTTATCGTTTTATAGCCCAGCCCTAATATGAAATAAACAGTGATTTTTAGGTAGGTTTAACAGTTTCCACAGAAATAAAGTAAACAAATGTTAAATAACACTGCATATTCTTCACTGTATAAATTTAATACATATATTATTTTTATATTTAGATGTAGCTAAATTCTACTCTACAACATTAATATATTTCTGTGACAATTACAATATTTAAACTGAACTTTTATTTGGACGGGTTGTCGTGAAGACCGTCGAGTTTCTGTGTGTTTATGATAGATTTTGTCGTATGAAACGGTAAAATGCTCATGAAGTGACTGGAGATGAGGTTCATGCATTCATGTCCACATATATTGAGGCGGCAGAGGCTGAAAAACACTGCATGTATCAGTGTGCGCAAAGTAAATGAAACCGCGCGTCTGCGCCATTCATTCACACAGAGACATGCAGTATTCATAATTAAACAGTCTTTTTGCGGCTTAATATTCACAGACACTAGTATATATTGATTTAAGTGTACTGACCTACGTTTTATTTATTCATCAAAACTTTGACAAATTCCATGACATTCCGCGTTATGCAGTAAATTCCGTTTTTATGACTGGATTCCGTCTGTGTTTTCCACATCGCAGAAATGAATCTTTATTATGGCTGCACGATTAATCGAAATCGAACCGCAATCGCGATTTGGCTTATATGCGATTATGAAAGTGTAAAGGCTGCGATTTTAATTAAATAAATATATGCCCAGGTGTTAGTGAAGAGCGGCTGTGATCAGTAGCAAACGCTGTAATATTTAATAACATATTTTAACTCACTTCATATCGTCAGTTGAGTGTTTGAAATGTCCTTTTTGTGAGTTGATGTGGCTTCTTATCACAGAATGAGGCAGACAATGTATTATTTTACAGTATCTTATATAGTTCTTTTTATTCAGCTACAGCGTTAGCTTTTATTATAGCATTATAGCCTATTACTTCTCTCTGAGACATTATGTATGTGACAATCCATACGTTTTTCATCAGTGTAAAGGTGTTTTTTCCCGCAGTAGATGCAGGCACATATTTCATATTAAAGATGTAGACTTGTTCTTGATTTTGCATACCTCCTGACAAAAATGAAGAAATTGATATCTAGTGATTTTTAGTCATAGGCTGCCTGCATGTTAACAGGTAACCAGGGTATCTGCAGGTTTCACCAAGTCAAATTTAAGACTTTTTAAGACCTTTTCAAGACCATTATGAATTAAATTTAAGACCTATATCACGCAATTAAAAAAAAAAACGTACAGAAGGAAATGCAAAATCACAAAATTACTTGCAAAGCAAATTAATTTATTCAAATTCAACAAAGTATTAGTAAACTTGCACTTCCTCATAGCTCAATCCAGGATTAAGCCCACCAGGATTAATATACAAACACACTACTGGTCAAAAGTCTGAGAAAGGTAAGATTTTTTAATGTTTTTACAGAAGTCTCTTCTGCTCACCAAGGCTGCATTTATGTTATTAAAAATACAAAAAAGCTGTAATATTGTGACAGTTCTGTTGTGACTGTTCTCTATGTGAATATATAGTAAAGTGTAATTTATTCCTGTGATCCAAGCTGAATTTATCATCATTACTCCAGTCTTCAGTGTCACATGACCCTTCACTAATCATTCTCATATGAGGATCTGATGATCAACAAACTTTTATGATTATTATCAGTGTTGAACACAGTTGTGTAAAACAATTTTTTTTTAGGATTCTTTGATGGATAGAAAGTTCTAAAGAACAGCATTTATCTGAAATAGAAAGTAAAAAAATTATTTCTGAAGGATTATGTGACTCTAAAGTCTGGAGTAATGATGCTGAAAACTCAGCTTTGAATCACAGAAATAATTAGCATTTTAAAATATATTGAAATATAAAATAGTTCTTTAAAATTGTAAAAATAAAAAATAAAAAAAAATAAAAAAATCAATACTTTTTTTTGCTGTATTTTGGATCAAATAAATGCAGCCTTGGTGAGCAGAAGAGACTTCTTTAAAAACATTTTAAAAATCTTACCGTTCTCAAACTTTTGACCGATAGTGAGTGTGTATGTATACATTTTTTGTGAGATCAAAAAAATTACTGATTTTGTGGTGGTCATTTTCAGAAATGTGCATGTTTTTTTGTGTGTGTTTTTTTCCCCCATAATTAGGATGCCACATTTACCATATCATTATGTTAGATGCACAATAGTCACACATGGCAATAAAACTAACAAAATGCATGAATCTTGTTTGACAATAGGACAAATAAATACAACTTAAATATACAGATACAAACAGTGCTTTAAGTTTAGGTAGGCTACTGTTTGTTTTTCCCCGTTGTTGTTGTTTGATTAATATTAACCACACAGGCAGGAGGGGGTATAGGCTAGGCTATATTGAGCTGCTTTCACTTTAAGACCTACAGTAATGTGCCTAGATTCGGTACACTTGCGCGAGCGCTGACAGGCGGCAAACGCGTGCACAGAATCCGCGGCCAGTCTTGTGCAAGAGTGGATAGTAAGAATTATGTTTAATTATCAACAGTATTTTAGCTTATTTCTGTTGACAATGTGTAGTAAAATAAATAGCCCAGTGTTGGGGAAAGTTACTTTGAAAAGTAATGCATTACAAAATTGCGTTACTCCCTTAAAAAGTAACTAATTGAGTTACTTAGTTACTTTTTAATAAAAGTAATGTGTTACGTTACTTTTGAGTTACTTTTTCTCACCTGGGCTGGGCTTGCTTTTTAGTTTTGTTTTTTAATAGCAAAAAAAGTCATTTTTTGTGCAAATGTAAAGACCTCTTCATACCAAAATTGAAATAATAGGCCTCAGGCTGAGGTAAAAATGTGCTGCCATTCTGGATAATGGAAGAATAGGAAGCAGGAGAAAAACGTTTTACCAATAAAAACAAAAAATCTAGTAATTTTTGCTCATGGCTTAACTGAATCATCAAAGGTCAGCAGCACGACATTGGTCAATAAAGGTAGATTAAATGCATAAAAATATTTGTTCTATTTAACATTTATATATTTGAGGTTTGAGTACTCTGATTTTGCATTTGACTGATTTTATTCATTTTGAGGAGTACAGAATCTTTATTGTGCAAGTGAGATAAATAAATGCTCACATTTAGTCTAGAACTACAATAACCATCATGTTCACACACAACGCCTTTCCTCTTATTTTTCACAACATGGGGGCAGGAGAGCTGTCAGTCAAATAAATGTGAAAAAGTAACTTGCGTTACTTTTTTGAAAAAGTAACTCAGATATTTTGTTGTCAATTTGAAAAGTAATGCGTTACTTTACTAGTTACTTGAAAAAGTAATATTACGTAACTCAAGTTACTTGTAATGCGTTACCCCCAACACTGAAATAGCCTACAATCATTTAGACTGGAGTGAGGTGAAACCAGAACAAAGTTGTTATTAGCTAGCTGATAATTTTATTAAATTGCATATGGCAGAAAATTAGGATATTTGTTAATTTTTAATGCTACTTTTTAATATTGATATGATTATATACCAAAACAATTATCTGTAAATTAATAGTGTAAAAAATTAGGAACAAAAGAAACAAACATCGATGTAAGAGATCATACAAAAATATGAGATATCAAAATAAGATGATCAAAATTACTAGCATTTTTTTTTTTATTGTCAGTATTGTGCTCGCAGATCACGTGTGTGTGTGTGTGTGTGTGTGTGTGTGTGTGTGTGTGTGTACCACCACCGAAGACCATTTTTGACCCAGGAAAAACCCTGGACTAATTCACGTGGGTATTTCCATTTTGCATGAAAGCGTGTCCTGACAGTCTGCATAAAACTGAAATTATAACCAAAAAATGTATACCCAAAAAAATCACAATTAAAAAGCGCCTCTCTTTTTCAGACAACATATGCTTGATGTATCAATTAATGGGATCGTTCACCCAAAAATGTCAATTCTGTCGTCATTGTCGTCATTTCGTCAAGTTGTTCCAAACCTGTATGAATTTCTTTGTTCTGCTCAATACAAAAGATTATATTTTGAAGAATATGGGGAACTAAATGGTTGATGAACCCCATTGACTTCCACAGTAGGGAAAAAAATACTATGGGTCAATGGGGCTGACATTCTTCAAAATATCCTCTTTTGTCTTCAGCAGAACGACAATATTGGTCCAAAACGGTTCGGTATGAAAACGTGTACCCTTACACCCCTAATATATATACATTTTTATCAGTTTTTTTGACATTACACATTTTTGCACAGAAGCCTAAAATACTTCCTTGACTGTTGTCATGTTATAAGCTGTCATTAGATTACTGTGAATTTTTTATTTGTGGATGTCCCAATCAGGGTGCAGGATGTGAATTTTTGAAATAAATGTTTATGTTATATATTTTGGTTGCAGTTGTGAGTTAATAAAAATTTAACTGGTTGTGTAAAATTGGCACATAATATTGAATATGAATTGATATACCCCTGAATCGAATCGTACCATAATCGTATCGGAAAATATTGTATCGCTGGCTATGAGAATCGATATTGAAATGGCGATGTACCGTCCGATTTACACCCCTAATTAAAAAGAGTTTATTCTCATTAATAATATGGAGAAACTGATGAAGTAGACGTGTCTCCAGTGATGACGTCCAGCCAATCACCACTCAAAATTAAGGCATATACCTCACTTTATGGCGTTGGTTCAACTTTGCTTTTTAAACCAGAATAACGAAATAGCTCCAAAAAAAGGAAAAAACTTTTTCCCCTTATGATAAACTTGAGTGCTACTGTTGTTCATTGATTTGCAACGGTTTACTTCTCAAAAAATTTGTTTTAGGGTTTCATGAACCTTTTAAGTGTCACACTGCTTGACCAACACCTTATTTATTAGCAAATGACTACTCCATAAAGTTGATTGCTCCATGATGTTATAATACTCTCATTTCATTTATTTAATTTATTATATTCTCCATGCCTGCAACTTCTCTATCATTATATGGTAACATTTTCAAGTCTGAAACTGCCCCAACATAGCCGACATACCTCTATGGCACAGAGTAAGGAAGTAACGGTAAGCCAAATTTTTGTAACATCTTTGTTTCCATCCATTTAACTATATTTTCTATTTCATTTTAGATTTTAGTAAAGGAATAGATTTTGTTTTACAGTGTGCAAACTGATAAATTAATTAAACAATTATGATTCTTGTAAATGTGCATTTGTTGATGCCAACAAATACAACATACACTCAAAGTTACTTGTTTTGGTTAAAAGGTTTCTGTAACTTATGTAAAATAAAAATAAAAACAGACAGAAATTCAAGCAATGACTAAATATGCATCCTGACAAACGCAACTCCACAAGTGATTATTTTGCTAATGACAGACAAATAAAAGAATAATTGAAACATTTTTCGTTAATATTCTAAGAGTGTTTTTTTTTACCTCCATGTTCATTTCAAAAGCACAAGGGGCAAGAATTAACGTAACTAAATTGCTTGCAAAACACGGGAGGGGATTTATTGTGCAGTCGACCGTAAAATATGGCCAAAAGGCGTATACTACTAGTGCACAAATAGCATTTCAGAAGTTTTGTTTGACTTACGTGTTTTTGTTGGTCGCGCCAGCATCTTAGCTGTATGCTAACTTGCAAACAAAACCTTATTTAATTTATTTAAAAAAAAACTTACATGCAACACGATTTATATGGATGCCCCGTTAAAACCCCGTCTGTCGTCTGCTCGATAAACACTATAAAGCAGTTCTGGTAAGCATTTTTTGTATTCTTTAATAAATAAACAAGAAAAGCCACTGGGCGAAAACACAGTGGGCTAGTGCACTTACCGAGAGGTCTGCACGCTTAATCCATGTCTCGCTCGCGGTCATGTATCATTTGCTGTTATAAGTATGCCCGTTCATCTCAGAGCGTTATTACTGAACGAATATTGGTGTCGTGTATGTTATATTTCGTGTTTAATACATTTGCTTATGTTCCTCGTGGTGGTCTGTTGTGGGGTCCTGGTGTATCCAAACACAACATCCGTATTAGACCGGAAGACCGAGAGGTGGTGTGTGAGACTGCTCGGGATTTCATTTATGTGTTGAACTGGAGAGTGCATTTTCATATAAGTTACATATTGGACAATTGGAAACACCCACACAACACAACATAAGGGTCAATGACAAATTATATTTGATGAATAGGAGAATTTAAAATCTAGTTCAAAAACGTACATTTTTGTTTTTACGTTGGTTTGAAAAACGTTACATTTTATGACCGGACATGACCTTTACATTTCTGACTCTAAGACCCTCAAAATTATTTTAATTTAGAAATTAAAACATATTAATTATAATTTATCATATAAATTATTTTTGAATAAATAGATTCAGACGAAAATTAATGACGTCATTGACCCATGTGCATGTAGAATGAATTAACAATATATATGTGTATAACAAGGATACTCGTATTCATTGGTGGATGCTGTTTTTTTTTATTATGCTTTACATGACATAGTCTACATCTGTAGCTTCATACATGTAGTACTAATGGTGGTAGGTATAGCTATTTCACTCATTGCTTTTACATTTCCAATACCTTCATTTATGAATGGAAAGTTACAATAGTCAATCCAATAATTTTTCTGAGACCTCATTCTTATGCACTTGTATTAATAGCCTAGTTGCTTCTTGGCTTCAGAGACATAGGGCTCAAACCAATTTCGTAGCTCCTCTGATTTTTCCTGAAGAGTGTTACGCATATTTTCTGTGGTCTTCTCAGCTTGCTCTCTGAGGTCCTGCATTTGTGATTCCAGTTTCTCTTTTACTCCTTCACCCTGGCTTCTCAGCAGTTCTCCCAGAGTTGTCAGCTTCTCTTCAGCACGCTGTTGCATTGCAGTGAAGTAAGGCTCAAGACGACCCTTCACATCCTCCACACCCTGAGCAGCACGAGAACCAACCTCCTCAAAGTATGTTTCCATTTTCCTTTAGATCAGAGGACAAATTGCTCAAAATGTAGATTTTCATAGAATATTGTAGTATAACTTTCTATATGCAATATATATATAAAAAATATTACAAAATAGTGCATATCTATGTTATTAATAGAGTTTTGTTAATATATTACAAGATGTTTCCATTTTAAACTAAACGTATCATATTTCACATCATATTTTCCCTTCCGCAGAAGTGAAAATATCGGAACCAAAATGTGAAAATCTGTTTATTTATTTATGTATATCGAATGTACATCTTAAACTGATGAGGCATATTAAACAATGAATCTCATGAATATTAAACAGTGATAATAATAAGAACATTAAGTTATTATGTTTGCTTTATGCACAAACGTTTGGGTTAGAAGTCTCTTATGCTCAAAAATCAAAAGTACAGGAAAATATAGTGACATTTAATTTAACATAACTGTTTTGTATTTTAATATATTTTAAAATGCAATTTAATTCTGTGAGGGCAACGCTGAATTTTTCAGCAGGCATTATTCAAGTTCTAATATGCTGATTTAATGCTCAAGAAATGTTTCTTATTATTATGAATGTTGAAAACAATTGTGCTGCTTAATATTTTTGTGGAAACAGTAATGCATTTCTTTGTTCAGTAGAAAGTTGAAACAAAGTTGAAAATAAAAGTAGGCTTATTAATTTCTAAAAAAAAAAAAAAACACGGTGGTGTACCTTTTATAGAAGTGGAGCAAAAGATATGCAAAATGTCATGTAGTTAAGCTTAATACCATGACTTACTTGTTGATCTCTTGGATGTCCTTGTTAAAACGTTTCCTTAATTTCTTGGCATAGGTGTTGACCCTGTTCTTCACGTCTTCAGCGTTCTGTTCCACCATAGTCCGGAGCTCCTGAGTGTATTCAGTGACACGATCCTTTGCGTCCTCCATGTGTGTGCGGAGTTTGCTGGCCAGCAGTTGCAGATCTTCGTTGAATTTCTGGGCAGTTTCCTGCGCATACGGGGCCAGTTTGGAGTGCAGGTCATCTTTATACATCTGCAGCTCCATCATAGTGTCGCTGATCAGTGTGCTGCAAAGAATTTCAAAATGAATTTCAGTATCATAAATCAGCTTTCTTCCCTTTTGTCCGCATCTTTGTAAACTGAGCTGTTCAGATGTTTGCTCTGCGGTGATGTTTTGTAGCATTTACTCACTCTAATTCTCTGGCGAGCTGGGTGGCCTTGATGTTGTCCCTCATCTCCTCAGCCCTAGAGGTCAGCTCAGACACACGGTTCCAGAACTGATCCACTGCCTCTTCCCAGCTGCTTTTTGGCTCATCCTGAAGCAGGAAGCGCCCCTGGCAGCCTGCAAAGTCAGAATGGAGATCAAATACTCTTTAGCGCTTGGAATATTTTGTTAATGTAGTCCATTGTTGTAGATACACCATCTGTACGGTCAAGGTCTCAGTGAAAACCATCACATAATCCGTTCAAATGATTCAAGTTCTTAACATATGCATCAAATCAAACTACCAGCCTCTGTTGAATTAGCATCTGGTTAATAAACTGTTTGTGAAGATTGGCAGTGTTGATTGTCTCTTACCTGAAATGACAGCGAGAGCAAGGATTACCGCCACAAACTTCATGATTGTTTTTGGACAGTACACCAGACAGATCTTCCAATGTGTTCTGCAACGAGAGTTTTTGAAACAGCTGGTATTTATATGACTTGGATCACAGTCATGTTGATAGTCATAATGTGACTATGAACAGGTGAATTGGCAGCCTGTGTCCAAAGTTCTTCTCTTCAGATACTTGTTTATCGCAGTATCCCATTCCACGTTGCATGATTAAAGGTTCCAAAAGGACAAGATGTGCTATAATTCAAAATTGTTTTGTAAAAAATGTATGTAGTCCATTGGTTTAGGTTATCTTGCCACCTACGTGAAAGCACAGAATATTTGAACATCAATGTATTTTCATTGAACACAATTGAAATATGGTCAATTCAAAACAATCAAAGAAAGAAATTGAAAAGGGCAGAAAAGACCACGTCTTAAAAAGTGAGACAATAATGAAATTCGTAAGTAAATGTTAAAAATGGTAATATTTCATTATTATGCAACATGACATTTGCTTTGCATGATTCAAGGATCAGAGCTTATCATTTATCTCTCTTCTAGTTACCATTTTATCACTTTGTACTTGGAATGAGCATTGTAATGCTTAAAATGTAGCTGTACGTGTTCTGCACTGTAAACCAACAACACGTTTGACATGTTTTCTTCTGTCCATTATTGGCTTCTTTTTACACATGGTTTTATTTTCCATGTCTGTTTTACAATTACCAATCAAAAAAATGTCATTGTATTTTAAAGTAACTAAAACACAAGACACCATGTCAGCAAACTGCTATCATCTCATTCAGGAGAGAATGAGTCTATTATCTTGAGCATTTCTTACATGAAGTCTTTGTGCAAGAGGTCCATGATGAAGTCATTTTGACGTAGTTAATAGATTAAATAATAGGTTGTTTTGATAAAGGTATCTGTGTAATAGGTCTCAATTGGAGTATCAATATAAATGTGCAGACACTGATGCATTGTCATTTACGCAATTTACATTAAAAGACTTATTGCCTGGTTATCGCATTTAGTTTATTATTATTACCTAAGGGGTTGGACAGTGAAACAAACCCTGGCCAATAGTGTTGGAGGTTTCACTATACACCAATCAAGCTTAACGTATTACAATATTGTAACAATATTGTGTTGGTCCCCCTTTTGCTGCCAACACAGCCCTGACTCGTCGAGGCATGGACTCCACTAGACCCCTGAAGGTGTGCTGTGGTATCTGGCACCAAGATATTAGCAGCAGATCCTTTAAGTCCTGTTGTATGCAAGGTGGGGCCTTCATGGATTCAGACTTGTTTGTTCAGCATATCCCACAGATGCTCGATTGGATTGAGGATGGTCTGCAACAATGCTTAGGTAGGTGGTACGTGTCAAAGTAACATCCACATGGATGGCAGGACCCAAGGTTTCCCAGCAGAACATTGCCCAAAGCATCACACTGCCTTTGCAGGCTTGTCTTCTTCCCATAGTGTATCCTGGTGCCATGTGTTCCCTAGGGAAGCGACGCATACGCACCCGGCCATCCAAGTGATGTAAAAGAAAATGTGATTCATCAGGCTACCTTCTTCCATGGTTCTGTGGTCCAGTTCTGATGCTCACATGCCCACTTTCGGCAGTGGACAGGGGTCAGCATGGGCACCCTGACTAGTCTACAGCTATGCAGCCCCATACGCAACAAACTGTGATGCACTGTGTTTTCTGACACCTTTCTATCAGAACCAGCATTAACTTGAGAGTTTGAGCTACAGTAGCTCGTCTGTTTGATCGGACGACACGGGCCAGCCTTCGCTCCCCACGTGCATCAATGAGCCTTTGCCACCCATGACCCTGTTCACCACTGCTCCTTCCATGGACCACTTCTGATAGATACTGACCACTGCAGACCAGGAACACCCCACACGAGCTGCAGTTTTGGAGTTGCTCTGACCCAGTCGTCTAGCCATCACAATTTGGCCCTTGTCAAACTCGCTCAAATCCTTACGCTTGCCCATTTTTCCTGCTTCTAACACATCAACTTTGAGGACAAAATGTTCAATTGCTTCCTAATATATCCCCCCCACTAACAGGTGCTGTAATGAAGAGATGATCAGTGTTATTCACTTCACTGGCATAATTCACTGTTATGCCTGATCGGTGTATATAGCCGCGTTTCCACCGCAGGAACTTTCCCCAGGAACTAGGAACTTTGGGGTGGTACTCGGAGTGTTTCGACCGCAGGAACCAGGGTCTAAATGAAGTTCTGGTTAAATATTTCCCCCTCCAAATGACCCTGCTCGCGAGGTCGTACTTTTTCAAAGTTCTGGAACTTTCAGGGGTGGGACTTGGGTGCTGTACATGCTGATCGGTTGAGCTCACGCAGCATTTTATTTAAACCGGCATTTTTAGTCTTGCGAGGTTCGTTCTGCGTTCAGTAAATATCAGTCTTGCTCTTTCTGTCCGATGGCGCGCGTTGTCTCAGCAATCGCACGGTCAATGTTTGCTAGCTTTACGAGCTTTCAGAATACGCTTTAGTATCAGTGCTCGTTTCTTTTCCGCCGTTTTGTAAACCACATAACCAGCTAAGGCAGCACTGCTTGCATACCTCCACGTGTTATTGTTACAGACAGTATCGCACAAAAATGATTACTGTCTGTCGCTGACTGGAAGGAACAGCAGCGTGCAGTCACACGTCTCTGGACTAATTTGCCTAATCTTCACGGTACTTTAGACCGCAGTGGAAACTTAGACAGTAGCAGGTCTGGGCAGGGCCGGCCCTGACCAATTTGCTGCCCTAGGCAAGATTTTACTTGGTGCCCCTTGTATCAAGGTTTAGCACTACATGTTATCAGTCTAAGTTGCGGAAACACTGGTACTGTTTTATTTTTTTAATGCATTGATGTTTTTTAATTTTTATTGTTGTTGTTTTATATGATGTCCAGTCCATTCTACCCCATCATTATGTTCATGATATTATTATTATTTAATTTTTTTTAAAAGGCTTGTGATAGTTCAACTATACAAAAATAGCACCTACGCCACATTACAGCCTAAACACAAATAACAAGTACAAGCACAAACTATTGAGAACTAGCAAAAGTGTTTGTTTTCCAGTAGATGGCAGCAAACTTCCACTAATATGCACATTCATGTTTTCACCATGAATTAAACTGAGAAATGTAGATATTTAATGTCAAATTTACATAAAATTTTGCTATTTTAAATAAACCTGTATATAAATATCATTACTAATTTCCGCAAATACATTTTAAAATGTCCATATGTCCCCTTAAAACTGCACAACTGTAGAGTAAAAACATTAGGCTATTAAAAAAGTGATATTACATGCGTTTAAAAAAACAGATATGATTTTTTTATTTTTTGACAAAATACACTGTCTGTGGCCACTGGAGAACCCAAAACAGCTGCTTGCATATAGTTTAAGGTAAAACTGGAATTAATTAGCGTACATTAGTATTTTACTACTATGCAATTAAATAAACTGTTCATTCATTACATCACTTTACCTCTGTCTTTACACTGCAAAAAATGCTCTTCTTCTTTAGTAAATTTTTCTTGTGTCCAGTCCAAACATCAAAAAATTCTTAAATCAAGATGTATTTACTAGTAAAATGACATTAGATAAAATTTTTCCTTGTTTTCTGGGGGGAAAATTAAGTGAGTTTTAGCTTAAAACTAGCACAATTATCTGCTAAATGGGGTGAGAAAAATGATATAATTTCTGTTTGGGACAGAAACATGAAACATGAAAGATTTTAATCAGAAAAAAGATTATTTTTCTCACCCCATTGGCAGATAATTTAGCTTGTTTTAAGCATAAACTCACTTAAGAAAAAATACAATTTTACTTATCTAGTAAATGCATCTTGGTTTAAGAATGTTTAGATATTTAGACTAGAAACAAGACAAAAATACGAAAAAGAAGAGCATTTTTGCAGTGTTTCCCTTATCTTGCCTGCATCAGAGGGCTTCTGTTTTTTATGACACTACAATTCGGCCATCCGTCATAAATTATCAGGCAACTTTCACCGTGTCTACACCTGGAGCGAGCGGCCAACACCCTTAAAAATGAAAGCAATCCTGTCTACATTAGATGCGGCGAGAGGCGACGCGACACAACAAATTCCCAACGTTAAACTGATCACGCGTTATATTTCTGACGCACTTCAGTAGCTCGGCGGGGGAGATCGATGAGGCGGACCGGGAAGATGCGGGGGACTTAGTTACGTTTTTTTGCGCTTTATTTGGTAATATTTAAAATGAATGTGAATAAAATAGTATCAGTAATACATTTTGGCGCCCCTATGGATGAGTGGCGCCCCTAGCATTTGCCTATTTCGCCTATGCCACGGGCCGGCCCTGGTCTGGGGGAAAAAAAGTTCCTGGTACAAATTGTTCCGGGTAATTTTGGTGGAAATGGGGCTTATGCACGGCCTAGTGGCCAATCTTGACTGATTTCGCATTCCACCAGTAAAAGCAGAGTGTGAAGATTGAATTAGCCGAGCGCAGCTGTACATCAAGGCCCGGTTTCACAGACAGGGCTTAGATTAAGCCATGATTAGGCCTTAGTTCAATTAGGACATAACATTTTTTATAAACGTGCCTTAGAATTACTGGTGTGCATCTTGAGACAAAACAATGGCACTGACTTATTTTAAGAAATATCAGTGAAAGTTATTTTCAGTTAACCCTTATGTTGTGTTCGGGCCATTTTGACTCAAAGAGAATTTTCTTTTACCCAAATATACTGGGTAATGTTATTGCATTGGACTGAAACTTACTGACTTTGTTCACACAGAATATAATAACTTTTAACATTTTATTATTTTTATTATGGTCCCTTTTTTGTGTTTTTCACCTTGTTACACTTGTGGTGTTATCAGTCAAAAATGACCGGCCTACAAAAAATAGCTTATAAATTACTCATTATGCAATATTATCACCAAATATTGGATTCAATCTTTTTATCAACTTGTTTTCTTTCAATTAGGAGTGGTTTTGTGTTTATTTTTTGAACTGATTAATCATAGGCCTCATTGATCTCTGCAGAGATTGTGTCAACTAGAGTCTCCTCTGAGAAGGCCTCATCGACACGACATCCAGCGGCTCTGATCTTCAACAAACCCATCTCACATAAGATGACTCTGATCTTCAACCAGATGAAACTAGAAACAAATATTCTGAATATTCCGATCTAATATGACTTCTGACTTGTAATGTTGCCTGATTCATAATCATACACTGTTTGTTCGTTGGCCAGAGGAGAACTGGCACCCCGACTGAGCCTGGTGTAGTGGACAGCACATTCCAGGGCCCAGTTTATGGCCGGGCCCCTTTCTGCCCTTAACAGTGGACAAAGGTTTGCTACATTTTGATTGGATCTTGGTGGACTAACACAAACAAACTGTCCAGCATCATCAGATAAAGATGCTAGGATAACAGCCAGACACCTCTTGGAGGGCAAGAAGAAGACTTCTGGTACCAAGCCCAGGAAGGACAGGACTTCTCATTGGTCCACAAGCAGTTTGTACCCTTCACCCACCTAGAGACCTAATCCCTAATGTCCTGGTCTGTGACTGCCATAAAAATTCCACAGGACCTTAGCAGTAGTGAGGGAAAGAAAGACCACAATGATCCATCCAAATCCATTCATAATTAGGTTTTGAAACCTTAAGACTGATGTAAACTACACACATCCATTTCATACTTATTCAGAGAAATAAGTATTCTCAGTGACAGCTATTTTTAATCATACACCGAATCAGCTGATAATGAACAAATGAATGAACAGTTCAATCTTTTTCCATCATGTTTGGTGTGTATTTGTTTAGAATATTGCCAAGGGTGTTCTGATGGTGGTTTGGAAAGTGAGAAATGCCTTGGTAAACTTTAAAGACACATTAAAGACTTCTAGCTGTGCACAGTACGCAAATGAGTTCCACAGAGGAAAGAAGGGTGGGGCCACACTGTGTGCCACCTCTGATGCCAGCAGCCAATCGCAACACTGGAATGGAAAAGCACCAAATTGCAAACTCCTCCTATTCAGAAAAGGATAAAGGTACCCTTTCAATATACACTTCTTGTTCTGAGTTTCTCCTTGAGAGAGACAACCAGTTCACCAAATTGCAATCTCCTCCTATTCAGAAAAGGATAAAGGTACCCTTTCAATATATACTTCTTGTTCTGAGTTTCTCCTTGAGAGAGACAAACAGTTCACCAAGTTCTGAGTCTGTCCAGCAAGGATGAGACTGTGACAGATCAACCAAGTTCTGAGCCTCTGGTTAATCCAGGGAGACAACAAAAGATCTGAGGATCTGAGTCTACATCTTGTGAGGCAGCAACAGATACGACCATGTTCTGAGCCTCCAGCCTGTGAGGAAAGAGACATTAACAAACACTACGTTCAAAGTTTTAGTCCAGCGAGACAACTACAGCACGTCCCAAGTCTTCATGCCAGAGAGACAAAAGCGGATTGACCAAGTCCTGAGTGTCTGGCCCAGAGAGGCAGAAGACATTTGCAACAAGGTTAAGATCAGGCCAGCAAACCTTCACTTCGAGGTGCCTTCGTCTGCGTGTTCCAGATTAAGGACTGTGGTGAGGTGGGCGTGGTTTTCGCGAGGTCTGCGGGCGGAGAGAAGGAAAGGATCCGAGCGGTGAGTAAGCGGCTTGAGCGCTGATTAAAAACACCTGTCTTTGATTACAGTAATTGGCGTGGAGAGAGCTATAAAGCCACTGCGAGAGAGAGATGGAGAGAGAGAGGGACTGGGACACCACTGCTGCTATCTGCCTGACCTGTGCCAAGAAATATTGTCTGCTGGAGAAAGTGGTTAAAAGCTGCTATAATTTGAGAGCTGTTTGCGCCCGCGAGCGCTGTTATTTTGAGTTGTATTATAAATAAAGAGCACGTGTCCCAGTCACGCCGACCCCTGTCTTCTTCCTTCCTTACCCTACGTCGAACCTTCATCACACTGGTGCCGAAAACCCGGGAGGGAAGAAGAACGCCGCCGCCATGCAATCTCCGTCAGGAACGCCGTTTGCGGACATCATCCACTCGCTGGCAGGTCTTCATCAAGAGCAACATGAACAAATGCTGGCCATGAGGGAGGAGCAGGGCAAGAAGTTCGAGCTGCTCCTCCAGGCTCAGCAGGAGGACCGCCAGCTGTTCCGGAGCTGGATAGACCGGGAGGATAAGGCCACTCCCCACTCATCATCTGACCCGGCGGCTTCCGTCCCCCTCTTGAAGATGGGTCCCCAGGACGACCCTGAGGCGTTCCTGGACCTCTTTGAGAAGTCCGCCGAGCTCCGGGGGTGGCCCACCGTGGACTGGCCAATGCGGCTACTTCCGTTGCTGTCCGGAGACGCACAAGTAGCCGCCCACCAACTGCCAGTCCAGAACCTCCTGGTCTATCAGGACCTGAAGAGGGCCATTCTACAGCGGGTCGGCCGGTCCCCGGAACAGCACCGTCAGAGGTTCAGGACCATGAGCCTCGATGAGTCCGGCCGACCCTTCGTCTTCGCCCAACAGCTCCGGGACTCCTGCCGCAAATGGCTGATGGCCGGGGGGAGTGACGTCGAGGATGTAATCGATCGCGTGGTACTGGAGCAGTTCGTCGGCAAGCTACCCAAGACGACTGCGCAGTGGGTCCAGTGCCACCGCCCGACGTCGCTGGACCAGGCCATCCAACTGGCGGAGGACCAAATGGTGGCGTGCCCTGGGGTCGGCGAACCCCTACCATCTGCCTCTCTCTCTCTCCCTTTTGTCTCCTCCTCTGTTCCTGCTCCTGTCCCTCTACCCAGGTCACGAGGGGCCCCCGCCCCGAAACTGGCGCCCAGGTGGAGGACGGGATCCCCAGCCGAGCCTCCGGTGACGTCACGGGCTCCGCCTAAAGGGCTGGGGATTCCCACCGGCTCTTTCGCGGCTACCTCTTCCCCTCCGCTCTCTCCACGCCAATTGCGCGAGCCGCTTCCTGCCACCAGGGTAGCGGTGAGGTCTGGGCTGGCTTGTTGGCGCTGTGGGGACCATGGACACTTTGTGGATCGCTGTCCAGTCATGGAGGTCGGGACGCTGATCCGGGTCCCCGATGAGCCGCAAGCCGCCCCCGGTCAGGCCGGCCTGTACCAAATACCAGTGAGTATTAAGGGGGGTACGTATCATGCTCTGGTGGATTCAGGTTGCAACCAGACCTCCATCCACCAGAGTCTGATTCAACCCCGGGCTTTGGTTAATAGCCGCGTGGTTAAGGTGCGGTGTGTGCACGGGGGAAGTGGTGAATTATCCGCTGCTGCCGGTTCAGATTCATTTTAGGGGACAAAAGCATAGTGTTGAGGTTGCAGTTAACCCGCACCTCCGGCACCCGATTATCTTGGGGACGAATTGGCCGGCATTTAATAAACTGATGGGTTGTTTATGCTCGGGTGCCTCTTGGGGAAAGAGAGACCGAGGAAGGACCGCGGTGGTTCAGCTCGGGGAAGCTCAGCCGGGACCTCGGGAACCTGATTCAGGGGAAATGAGCGCTCTGCAGAGAAATATTCTCTCTGAGCGCGATGACTTTCCCCTGGAACAGTCCCGCGATGAAACGCTCAAACATGCGTTCGAACAGGTCCGCTCCATCGACGGCCGACTTCTCCGACCTGACCAGCCGCTCTCCTACCCCTATTTTACGGTCATCAAAGATAGGTTGTATCGGGTAACCCAAGATGCCCAGTCGAAACAAGATACAACCCAGTTGTTAGTTCCAAGGAGCCGTCGGGAAATGCTTTTCCAGGCGGCTCATTCTAACCCAATGGCCGGACATTTAGGTCAGACAGCGACACTAAACCGTCTCATGGCCCGCTTCTTTTGGCCGGGCATTCACGAGAACGTGCGCAGGTGGTGTGCCGCGTGTCGTGAATGTCAGTTGGTGAATCCTCCGGCCACCCCAAAAGCACCATTGTGCTCCCTTCCTCTAATGCAGGTCCCCTTCGAAAGAATTGGTATGGACCTCATCGGGCCATTAGAACGGTCTGCACGTGGGCACCGCTTTGCGTTGGTTCTTGTGGATTACGCAACACGGTACCCTGAAGCAGTGCTATTGCGTAATATTTCCGCTAAGAGCGTCGCAGCGGCACTGTTTCAGTTAATCTCCCGAGTGGGAATCCCGAAAGAGATTCTCACTGATCAGGGCACGGCATTTATGTCACGTACAATTCGCGAACTATACGAGTTACTGGGCATTAAATCGATCCGCACGAGCGTCTATCACCCACAAACAGACGGTCTGGTGGAACGATTTAATCGCACGTTGAAAACCATGATTCGGAAGTTTGTGCGGGAAGATGCCAAAAATTGGGACAGGTGGCTAGAACCTCTGTTGTTTGCCATACGGGAGGTCCCCCAAGCCTCCACGGGGTTTTCCCCCTTTGAGCTCCTCTATGGACGCCAGCCCCTCGGGGTTTTAGACGTCCTTAGGGAGACTTGGGAGGACGGACCTTCGGATAGCAAAAACGAAATTCAGTATGTCCTGGACCTGAGAACAAAACTCCACACTTTGTGGCGGCTGTCAATGGAGAATTTGTTGCAGGCTCAGGACAGACAACGTACGCAATACAATAGGCACAGGGAGATAAAGAACTTGTATTGCTTCCCACATCTAACTCTAAATTGCTCGCCAAGTGGCAAGGGCCCTTTGAGGTCACACGGCGAGTTGGCGATCTCAATTATGAGGTTCTTCGTACGGATAGGGGCGGGGCACGTCAGATTTATCACCTCAACCTTCTAAAAAAATGGTCTGAGGCAGAGTCGGTGTTGCTGGCGACGGTAGTGAGCGGGGAGGTGGATCTCGGACCGGAGGCACTCCCAAAGCCCAAATCCGCTGCCCTGGCCCTTGGTGGAGATCACCTCTCACCCTCGCAGCTCACCGACTTGAAAAGGTTGCAGACAGATTTTGCCAACGTGTTCTCGCCCCTTCCCGGTCGAACGAATCTCATCCATCACCACGTTGAGACGGAACCGGGTGTGGTCGTTCGTAGCCACCCGTATCGCTTGCCCGAACACAAAAAAAAGATAGTTCAGAGCGAATTGGAGGCAATGTTAGATATGGGGGTAATAGAAGAGTCCAACAGTGACTGGGCGAGCCCGATCGTTTTGGTTCCAAAGCCTGACGGCTCCGTTCGTTTCTGCGTGGATTATAGAAAAGTCAATGCGGTGTCTAAATTCGACGCTTATCCAATGCTCAGGGTTGACGAGTTGCTGGACCGGCTTGGTGCTGCTCGGTTTTATTCGACACTGGACTTAACTAAGGGATACTGGCAGATCCCCTTATCTCCTTTGTCCAAAGAAAAGACAGCTTTCACCACGCCGTTCGGGTTACACCAATTTGTCACCCTTCCTTTCGGCTTGTTCGGGGCTCCAGCGACCTTTCAGCGTCTGATGGACAGAATTCTCCGGCCGCACGCTGCATATGCCGCTGCCTATCTGGATGATATTATCATCTACAGCGGGGATTGGCAGCGTCATATGCAGCATTTGCGGGCTGTCCTGAAGTCGCTGAGGAGGGCTGGGCTCACGGCCAACCCAAAGAAGTGTGCGATTGGGCGGGTGGAAGTAAGGTATCTGGGCTTCCACTTGGGTCACGGGCAGGTGCGTCCCCAAATTGATAAGACGGCAGCGATTGCGACCTGTCCCAGACCCAAGACCAAAAAGGAAGTTAGACAGTTCCTGGGGCTGGCGGGATATTACAGAAGGTTTGTGCCTAATTATTCGGACCTCGCCAGTCCGCTGACTGATCTAACGAAAAAGGAAGTGCCAGATACGGTTCAGTGGACGGAGCAGTGCCAGCAGGCTTTCACCAAGATAAAGGCTGCTTTGTGTGGCGGACCGCTATTAACGGCTCCTGACTTTTCTCTCCCTTTTGTCCTGCAGACTGACGCATCGGACCGAGGGCTGGGCGCTGTCCTGTCTCAGGAGGTGGAGGGTGAAGAACGGCCGGTGCTGTACATCAGTCGTAAGCTCTCTAAGAGAGAGACGATGTACAGCACCATAGAAAAGGAGTGTCTTGCCATCAAGTGGGCCGTTCTTACTCTCCGCTATTACCTCCTGGGATGGGATTTCACCCTCTGTTCGGACCACGCCCCCTTGCAGTGGCTCCATCGCATGAAAGATACCAACGCGCGGATCACCCGGTGGTATCTGGCTCTTCAGCCCTTTAAGTTTCAGGTGGTCCACAGGCCGGGTGCTCAGATGGTTGTGGCCGACTTCCTCTCCAGGAATGGGGGGGGGGGGGGGGGTGGGGGGGGCTGCAGGCCGGATGGCTCCCCGGCCTGAGTCGTGCGGTGGGGGTATGTGGTGAGGTGGGCGTGGTTTTCGCGAGGTCTGCGGGCGGAGAGAAGGAAAGGATCCGAGCGGTGAGTAAGCGGCTTGAGCGCTGATTAAAAACACCTGTCTTTGATTACAGTAATTGGCGTGGAGAGAGCTATAAAGCCACTGCGAGAGAGAGATGGAGAGAGAGAGGGACTGGGACACCACTGCTGCTATCTGCCTGACCTGTGCCAAGAAATATTGTCTGCTGGAGAAAGTGGTTAAAAGCTGCTATAATTTGAGAGCTGTTTGCGCCCGCGAGCGCTGTTATTTTGAGTTGTATTTTAAATAAAGAGCACGTGTCCCAGTCACGCCGACCCCTGTCTTCTTCCTTCCTTACCCTACGTCGAACCTTCATCACAAGGACCTTCTGCACCTACTTCAGGGCCTCATCTACGTGTTCCAGATTTTAGGACCCTTTGGTGCTCCAGGAAATCAGCATCCCACAGATCTTCGTGTTTAAGGCTGTTGAAACGGATTCCAGCTCCTTTCCCCACTGCAATGTCACCCAGCACAACCAGTGGAAGAAGTCACCTCCATCGGACTGCTTACTCAACCACGTGGAAATATCACTTAATCAAACCTCGTTCCAGAGACCTTGGCATTGTTGTATATTATCAATAATAATAATAATACATTTTATTTGTAACGAAATTTACATTAAACAAAATCTCAAAGTGCTACAGATTTAAAACAATAAAAAAGAAATAAAAAAGAAATAAATAAGAATAAATAAAACTGAAAAATTAAAGTAACAAATCAATCAAAAGCTCTGCTAAAAAGGTGGGTTTTAAGACCACATTTAAACGCATCTACAGTCTGTGGGATCCGCAAGTGGTCAGGGAGAGCATTCCACAGACTGGGGGCAGCTGAGCAGAAGGCCCGAAGGTACGAAGTTTGGTCGTGGGAGTTTTGAGAAGATGCGCTGAAACAGAAGGAAGATTACGTGTGGATGTTTGTGTGGTGAGGAGTTCCTTGAGATAGGTGGGTGCGTCACCATGGATGCACTGATGAGTAAGGAGGGAGATCTTATATTCAATCCTGAGCGAGACAGGAAGCCAGTGGAGTGATTTGAGAATGGGGTTGATATGGTCGTATTTGTGCACCCTCATCAGGATCCTAGCAGCGCTGTTCTGAATTTACTGCAGCTTCTGGAGATTTTTGCCTGGGATCCCGATAAGGAGCGCATTGCAGTAGTCCAGCCTTGAGGAGACAAGAGGTGTGGACAAGCTTCTCCGCATCTGCCAGTGTTAGTATGGGATGAAGTTTGGCAATGTTTCTGAGGTGGAAGAAGGAGGTCTTACACAGATGTTTGATGTGAGCTTCAAAAGTTGCGATTCCATTCTGACCTCCAGGTTGGTGACTGATGTGGAAAGTGGAATATCCTGATCAGAGAAAGCAATGCTGGTGATAACGGAATTCCGGACCTGAAGTGGTGTGCCGACTAGGATTGCTTCAGTCTTGGAGCTAATTAAAGGCGGTCGTTAATAATTGAACTTTTAGAAGGGATTTAAAGCTGGAAATGGTCTGAGCGGATTGAATACAAAAAGGCAAAGAATTCCAAAGTATGGGGGCGGCAACTGCAAAGGCACGATCCCCCCAGAGTTTTAATCTGTATCTGGGAACCACTGCTCAGAAGATCTCAGGGGCCTCACAACGGAGTGCCGGTTCACTAATGTCTCTTTGGTGCTAAACCGTTCAAAGACTTGAAAACAAACAATAAAAGTTTAAATTCGATCCTGCAACGGATCGGCAGCTATTTGAGAGAGAATAAAACCGGAGTAATGTGATCATGCCTTTGAGTGCCTGTCAACAATCTCGCAGCCGCATTTTGAACTGACTGTAAGTGCGCTATAGCTTTCTGCCTAACTCCCCAGTATTACAGTAGTCCAGACGTGAAAAAAAAATACAAGCATGAATAACTGTCTCCAAATTTCTGAAAGAAAGCAAAGGCTTCAGCTTCGCTAAAAGTCTCAGATTAAAAAAGGATGATTTGACCACAGAATTAATTTGCTTGTCAAATTTAAATTCAGAGTTAAACAATACCCCTAGGTTTTTCCACCACTACTTTTTCACAATCAGCCCACGATCCAAGAGCAGAGTGTTTAGTGGTGTGATTTCCAATTGGACCGCAGAGTAAAATCTCTGTTTTATTTAAAAGAAATGATAATTTTAAGAAATGTTGCACCATCCAGCCCTTAATGTCACTAAGGCAGTCTAAAAGCGTGCTCATAGCCGATTCATTTTCCTTTTGAAATGGCAGATAAATCTGCGTATCATCGGCATAACAATTAAATGAAACACCATGTTTCATAAATATGTGAATAATTTAGCAAATAGGAAATAAAATCAGAAAAAGTGAAGCACCAAATATTAGATTCATCTTTTTGTCTACTAGTTTTGGCCTCATATATAAAATGTGTGTACGCACAGATTTGATCTTAGATTGTGCATATGCTAAAATCCATGTCACGCCTTTGACGTGGAAAAATACTTAGCAACACATCAGGGTCTGAACAGATGTACACACTTTTCGGAGAACTGTAGGTATTTGGAAATCTAAGCAACTCTTGCCCGCTCGCCGTTCCAAAGTAAAGAATTTAGTAGGGGTGTAACGATTCGTTTTAACAACGATTCGATTCGTATCACGATTTGAGGTTGTCGATACGATTCAAGGACGATTTTGGTTCATTTAGAACGATACGATCCGAAACGATTCAGTGACCTGAAATCGATTCAGTAACTTTTTAGCCAAAAATTGTGTGACTGAAATAAATATCTGGATACTGGTCAGTGCAGGTGAAGTTTCCTAGATTCCTGTTGTTTCTTGTAAGGGAATCAGGTATCAATTAATTATGGATATAAACAAGTAAACAACAATTAATGGCAAATGCATTCAAATTTTATTTGAATAAAGTGCAACCAACAGTTTAGGTTGAATTAACAGGAAGTTAACCTTTTCTGCTCTCATTTTCAATATTCAATACATTTTCAATAAAAGCACAGTAAGTGCAACCAACATTTCAACAGTAGGTTAACCTGCTACTTCTGCTTTTGTTATCCAACATAATAATATTACAATATTAATATCAAAAATAAAGTGCAACTAACTTCTCTTCAGGTTTAATTAATAGTAGGTTTACCTGTTACTTTTGCTGTTGTTTTTCAACATTAAAATAATACAAATACAATATTAATATCAAAAATAAAGTGCAACCAACATTTCTTCAGTTTGAATAAACTGGCTGAACCTGCTACTACTCTCAGTTTAATAAACAAACAATATTTAACAAAAGATAAAATGTAACCAACTACTCTTCAATGACTCTACAGATTTCTTTTTCAAAAATATCAACATGATCTGACCGCAGAACACTTCTCTGTGCGTTCACTATGTCGCCAGCAGTACTAAAACTCGCTCTACTGGCACACTGGTCCCAGGAATGCACAGGTAACATTTAGCAAGGGTTGAAAGTACAGGTAACACGTTACTAACTTAGCTCTTTCTCCTGGTGGCTTGATAATTTCTCTCTCATTGGCTTTTCCTCTGCCATACGCCATGCTATGTTTTGTTTTCTTAGCGCTGCTGCTGGTGCGTGCGTTGCGATGATGTCACAGATAGGCAGACTGAATCGAGTAACGTTTAACGCCTTTATCATTAAAAGTGCTAAGAAAAAACATCAATTTAAAGTCTGACGTGCTTAAATCCAATGCGTTATTTCCGATGATCAATACAATCGATTGATTACCTTTTAAAACGATGTTAGATCGATATATGTCGTCCGGAAGGCCAACTTGCCGAGCACAGATCGATGTAGTTAGATCGTAGGAAAATAAATCGATACATCGATGTAGTATGAATCGTTACACCCCTAGAATTTAGACGTTGACTGCTGCTCTTATATATGTTAATTACATTATTTAAGTGCCGCTTACAACGCAGAGATCGGAAACCATTCAGCTGTTCATAAGTTCAAGATCATTTGCGATTGAAACATTTCTGGAAGAGAGGTGTACACACATTTTTTGTGATTATACATTCTCTAAATCACATGTACGCACATCGTAAGATCAAATGTAGGATGGATTCTACGTTGTCAGTTTGGCCTAGCATCCTTATCCTTATCTGATGGTGTTGGACATTTGTTTGTGCTAGTCCACCAAGATTCAATCACAATGTAGCAAACCTTTCTCCACTGTTGCAGTCAGAGAGGGGGCCCGCCATAAAACTGGGCCCTGGAATGTACTGTTCATTACGCTATTTACAAAGTCGGCAAGTGCATGATGATGAATTTTAAAATCTGTTTTGATTTTTAAATTGATATGTATTCCAGCCTTAAGTAATCACACTAATGGTGAAACAAAAGTTCTGAAGCCACACACACATTATTGAATATGGACCACAGCATTAGAAATTAGAGATCCTCCTTGGGATTGTGTTAAGATTAAAACCTACTGGAAAGTTAGCTGTGTGTGTGTGTTCACTACTCACTGCTCCTAATGTGTGTGCACTAACTTGAATGGGTTAAATGCAGAGGACAAATGGGTTGCCATATTTGGCCTTTACTTCACTTCAAGATTATTGGAAAGACTTTTGCATTGTCTCCAAATCTCTTGATGTGTAATAAATCGTCAACTTCACAGATACCTTCAGTCAAAATGTGGATGAGTCAAGCCACTACACTTTTGCCATTAGAAAAAAGTCACTTATGAGCCCTACATCAAAGGTGTTGATGCTATCTCTATCTTTTGGCATAATGGGTCTTCTCTTTGGAACTTTCTTGAAGCCCACAGGCTGCTATGTCCCAATAACCACTGTATGTATTTTGTTATAAAAAAAATGTCTTCTCTTATCTTTCTTCCTTCTTTTTCATGCCTTGTTTTGTGTGTTTATAGTAGCTAATGAATGGCTGTACATGCTGCCATGAGATGTTATTGTAAAATATCTTACAAATGTGGATATCAAACATAGTGTTTACATGATTTTATTTAGCAATTTTTTTTGAAAAACATACATGAGCAACAAAGAAATATATTAGGTGAAACCCTCATGGTAACAGAAGCACCCTTTTGCATTTAAGGTCTCCATAAAGTCATTTTGCATAAGGTCTCCATAAAGTCTCTAAGATCTTTCAAGACTGCTGATCTTGTCAAAAGACTCCCAGAGAGCTGTTAACTGGGCCTTCAGGTCCTGGGCATATGGATCCAGTTTTCTCAGCTCCTCTGAAAAGGGAGCAAGATTCTTCTGAAGCTCCTGACTTCCCTGGGCCAGCTGACTCTGAAAGCTTTGGGCTAATGGAGTCATGCTCATCTGAAACTCTGAAAGGTGTTGGTCCAGCTTCTGCTTCAGCTCCTCGGTTTGGGGACCCATTTCCATGAAACTTCTCTCCAGTTTTGCCTTCAGCTCCTCGGCCCCCTGAACCAGAGTAGATTTCAGGGCTTCAGAATTCAGGGTCTCTGCATACGAGGCCACATCCTTCTTCAGCCGCTCAACCTGCTCCTCAATATCAGCTCTGATCTCCTCAGCATAAGGCTTGAGCTGGGACTGCACAGATGTCATTTCCTGTTCCAGGCGCACTTTCAACTGATCCGCCTCCTGGGAAAGTTTGGCCAGCAGATTTTGTGTCAGTTGAGTTGCTTGACCTTGAATGGCCAGGGTGTATCCGTTGATGGCATCAGCACTTTTAGACATCCTGTTACTGTGGAGAAACAAATGGATGTTCGTGTTCTTCAAAGTTTTATGATTTGTTTTATAGCCAGTTTATCAGTTCATCATCTAATTTACTTACTTGATTTCTTGACCCAGTTCTGAGTTTCTAATCATCTGCAGTGTGTCCTCAGCTGTGAGAGTTGCCTGAGACACGTAATTCCAAAATGCATTTTTCACCAGATCCATACTGCGCTCTGGTTGGTCCTGCCATACCATATTGGCATGACAACCTAATGGATTCACCATAATTAATTAAGAAATGTATGTAAATAATGATTTTGACCAGTTATGAAAGGAAAATAAAACATAGTTTTTAAGAAGTTAATAAAATTCTGTGAATGCTTACCAGAGAAAGCTGCAATAACAAACACTACAAGGATTTTCATGATTAGCTGCTAGCTCTAGAAGAAAAAAAGAAATCCTTTTGTCAGACAAGACCACTATGACTAGTTTGCACTTAACTTAAAAGGACATAAGCCATTTTAATTTCCTTACCTTTCTCTTGTCCTCTTCTGTGTGTAAGTGTCGAGAAGGTATCAGCACTGTATATAAATGGATTGCGGCGCTCTGATAAAGGCTGTAAAGTCCAGAAGGTAGTGCCCTGCTGTCAGTTGTACATGCCATGTCACTCATTCCACATCATGAAATCAACTGAACTGAACCAAACTCAGATCTGTGACTTGGACTCTGATGCAAGTACTGTATAACAAATATATCGGTAACACTTTAGTATGGTGAACAATTCTCACTTTTAACTAGGTGCTTATTTGCTATTTATTAGTATTTATAAAGCACATATTAATGCTTTATATTCTACACCCCTTAATCCTACATTTAAACGATACAACAACTATCTTACTAACCATTAATAAGCAGTAAATTAGGAGTTTATTGAGGCAAAAGTCATAGATAATAGTGAATGTGCCCTTCATAGATGACATTTAAATTCAGTTCACTTTACTTTAAACATATCTAATTTTGTCACAACCTAATTTAATTGTGTTCAATCAACCTAATATATTTAAAACTTAAGTTTACTCAAATCATTTGTGTTAAAACTACATGAATCTGTAGTTCCCAGCATACTTTGTAAGGGACTGCCTTAGGAGAGTAAATTCTTTAAATAAAAAAAAAGGGTTATTTTATGTTTTTCCTGTAAAAGGAAATATGTTGTTAGTTAATGTTAGTGTTTAATGTTCAGTTATGTTTGAGTTTTTTTCAGTTTCTTTAATGTTTTTTTTTATTTTGTGGTTACAATTATGTTGAAGAGTGGCGCCTGTGCTTACAGGCTGTGGGCTCGCTAACTAATCTATGCTATTGTCTAGAGTGACACCAGTCTTTTCTTATATTTTCATTATATACATTGTGTGTGATGATGAATGAAACTGCTTATAATTGATTTTCCAATTAAATGTTTTAATTTAAGTTTTACAAGTATAAAAAAAGTCATGTTATAAATAATGAGTTGGAGCTACACATATTTATTGGATGGAAAACCTGCCCTCAATTAAATTGAGTTTGTCCAATGTTACCAATATATCTAAAATGAGTGTCTTGTAAATATTTAATACAATTTCCTGAAACCTATAACATACTATAAACACAGAACCAAAACTTCTAACTGTAATCCAGATGCTTTACATAAACTCTATAAAACCTGTCCTAGAAATGCAGTTTTGGTTCTGTGTAACCATGTTTTGAGATTTAAAAAATATATATATATTATTTAATTGCATGTGAAATGTTGATGGTTCTAGGTCTGCCCTTTCAAAGTGGGATTCAGCAAGCTCTCCTTGCTATATTAGAGTAAAAGAACAAACATTGTTCAACAATCTTGATTTCATTTTAAACTGTTGTGTTTATTGGTTTGAGTCACACAGTCTTAAAAGAACAAATCAGGGGTACATCAGTGAGGTAAAAGGTTACTTTAGGCAATATTGTAACTCGCTTGTCTAGGCATTTATCCAATTACACAAAACTGCCATCATGCAATCAAAACTGCTTTCATCTGCACTTATCAATCAGGTCAAGGAGAACACTGAGAACTGACTGCTGAGCTTCTGTCATACTGATCTATAGTTGCATTCCAGTGAAGACAGTTTATTATGGCTGCATTCCTGCAGAAAATAGTTTAATATCACTGTTGCTCAAATCATCCATGCTATAACAGAAAAGAAAGATGCATGTCAACGAACCATCACATTAATTAAATAAAACACTTTCCGTTTTAAAAGGGCAGTTTCCCTTTTATACAACAGGGTTCTCAGAAGCGGAAGTCGTCAGAGTTGGGTAAAGTTCTATAGCGGAGACCACAGCGAATATATTTTTTAGATTTCCATTTGCTCCAGTGGCAAAAGCAAATTTCCATGACAGCGTTTTCACAAATTTCCAAACTTTCTTTTCTTTCATGATTGGGGTGTAGGGTAGTTAAAGCTAGCCAAGTTTCCATTACAAATATTTGAGATTACATGATAATGCGTTTGTGTAAGAAAAATATCCATATTTAAACTTTACACTTTAAAAAAAAAAAACATTTAGAAATATGGATATTTTTCTGACACAAACACATCGCTTCGCTTCAGAAGGCCTTTATTAAACCCCTGCAGCCGTGTGGAGCACTTTTATGATGGATGAATGCACTTTTATGGACTTCAAAACAGAAACAGCCATTCACTGCCTTTATAAACTTGAAAGAGCCAGGACTTTTGTTAAAATATAACTCCGATTGTATTCGCCTGAAAGAAGAATGTCATATATATATATATATATACACCTAGGATGGCTTGAGGGCGAGTAAATCATGGGCTAATTTTCATTTTTGGGTGAACTATGCCTTTAAGAGCAATTAAAATACAAAATATAAATCTGTAAATTTTGCTTACTTAAAAAAAAAAGTCCCCGACTTTTTGGGACTTTAGCTTATTCACCGTATCCCCCAGAGTTAGATAAGTCTGTATATACCAGTCACATCTCCGTTTGTATGCATTAACTCTCTCCGACGCACCCACCGCTAGCCTAGCTTAGCACAAAGACTGGAGGTAAACGGCTCCTGCTAGCCAACTGCTCAGTAAGTGACAAAATAACGCCAACATTTTCCTATTTACATGTGATGCTGTGACTGACGGAAAATGAAAAGTTGCGATTTTCTAGACGGATATGGCTAGGAACTATACTCTCATTCCTGCGTAATAATCAAGGAACTTTGCAGGCGTACCATGGGTGCAGCAGGCGCAATGATATTACACAGCGCCTGAAAATAGTCCCCAGCACACTATCTGTGCAAGCAGGTTGTCACATTGGTTATGTTGATATGTTGATTGGTTATGTGTAATATCATTGCGTTATTTTGTCACTTATTGAGCAGTAGGCTAGCTGGAGCCATTTACCTCCAGTCTTTGTGCTAAGCTAGGCTAGCGGTGGGTGCGTCAGACAGAGTTTATGCACACACGGAGATGAGAATGAGTATGTATGGATTTATCTAACTGAGGGATACAGTGAATCAGCTAAAGTCCCAAAAAGTCGGCGTGTTCCTTTAAACTTTCAATTTCTCAACTAGACACAAAAATGGAAGATTTCCTTTTTTTTTGCCAACTTTTTAGGGTTTACAGTGAAGTCATTTTATATTTTTCAATAAAATTATGGTTTAGTGATCTGTAAGAAAAAAAAACTGCATTGCTATAATCCAAATGGAATAACACTAAATATGGACAAAGTTAAAACTAATAGCACTCTCTCACAATTATTCATTTGCAGTCATGTGAAGTTATCTTTTAGGTGCAGAGGTACATTTGTGTCAGTGGATGTTGGCCTGCACGTATTAACATATACGGTTGATGTAATAATGACTGATGTGTCAGGTTTAAAAGATCCTTCTGGACATTGCCCTCTTCATCACAACAGTTATCTGCATTTAAAAGAGCCTGATATTTGCTGAACATACAATCACACAGGGTGGCACAAAGGTTTTTTTTCTCTATATTCTTTTGTTGCATGTACTCTTTGTGAATGTGATAATGTTAGTAAAGCGAAGTCATATCCTTTACAGACACAATATTATAATCATTAATATGTCTAAATAGTTGTAATCAGTATTACACTCAAACAACCTTTTAATCATACACAATCTATTTTACCACTTGGTGTGCAAATGTCATTAGGTAATACTCAATATACACATTTATGAAGGCACTGCATATGGTGAAAAACACTATGACACATGAAATGTCATAGACTTCGTATTAGTTAACAGAATATAATATGAAAATATTGGGCTTAGTTGGATGTTTCTCAACCATTCAACAGTGTAGCATAGACAAATGTATAAGAAAAAAAGACTTCCTACCTCTAAATGTATTTTTCACACCCACACAAATGCATAAATATTACAAATATTAAACCTACATCTCAGTTTGTTAGATATGTTTTGTTTTAATAATTTATCCACATTTTTTATTTATGTAGGTGCCTACATGAGTACAGATATCCAGCAACGAATTTTAAAAAGATTGTGACAATGAAATGAAAATAAACAAGGAAATAATTTATCAAAAGAACTGAACGATAACAAACAACAAAGAGATTGACAAATGTATGTGTGTATGTGCATTTGTTCTCCTTATGCATCAGGTGGTGATGTTACTTTTTTTTGGATATTGGGATTTTCATTGCTTTTTGTTTATATTACAAGAATAACAATGAAAACCCTGGGGTTGGTCTGATACATGGAACGAACAACAAATGTTTCTTTGTTTTGCTTCTTAGTTACTGACTGATTTTGTACAAGTGTGGATATGCAAGTGGGTCCAACCTTTACCGTTTCACCAGCAACGGCACTGGTGTGTAAACTGAAGAATTAACCAAAAAAAGAAGGTAGGTCTAACCAACGGTGATGCCAAACCCACACTGGAACTGGTTTTTTCTGTGGTTCAGGAAAGCACAGAGAGCCAGTGACAGAGGCAGAGGCTGCAGCTTTTTTTCAAGGGTAGCTCCAACCACCCAGTTACTGTCTAAAGAACCTACAGATAGAGTGAAAAAATCTGTAAACCAGGGTATATCACATACTTTTGCATATTTTGCAACAATCCTAAAGAATGACTAGTTAATGACGACACTATTTTAGTGTCGAAATGTTTTAAATAAGAGGATTAGATCGGAATGCTGATCCAAGAATGATATAGGGTCATTCTGTGTCAAATCAACCAAATTTCGGACACTTGAAAATGAAGATTTCAAAAAGGAAAGTTTATTAAGAATGAGAATCTAGGAGGATATTAAGATATCTTGAATACTGTTTGAGTTGCAGGGACACAAACTTTGGAAAAATAATATTTAATGCACTCAGACAGGAATGTTCTATGCAATTGTGTTGATAGAAAAACACAAGATACATTTATAGTTTCAACATTATTTGTTCTTCAGATATTCCTCTTTAAAAGAAAAAAGTATCAGCTGCATGCAAAGTGAAACACATTTGGTTTTTGACTATTGAAAATAGTACAATTTACTCATGGAGCCACATTAAGATCTCCATATCTCTGGGATTTAACCATATAGGGACTTTAAAATATAAATACCAAAAGGAAAGGTTATTCAGAACCAGAATTTAAAAGGTTATTAAAGTATCTTTAATACTTGCATGCAAACAAACAAACAAAAAAAACATAAGTGCTTTTCCCCATTTTTTAACTGTCATCGTTGACGTATAATGAAACAAAGATTGCTGAAGTCAACAGATTTTACTAATAGACCTAACAATCTCTGTGTAAAAATAAAATAATGACGCTGCCATCTTTCTAAAGTCATTTTACACCCCTCTAATTTGGCTCCAAATCTAAGGTGAAAATTGTCATTTTGACCCTCCTCTACGAAACTGTGAATTACTCAATAAATATACATGCGTGACATTTAATATTTTGGCTTTCATCACTATTCAAGTTTGTATTTCTACAGAAAAAAATATTAACAAAATCGAAAATTTGAGCCAGGGACCTCTGGTTGAGTTGACACGGAATGACACTATAGCTTTCTGAGCCCCCTTCCCCGTTGATAAATTTGTGAAATATTTCAACAAAGGCAATTGTTGAATTCATCATAACTTTACAAAATGATGAAATCTTTATGAATGCTGTCTGTATGTGAGAATGTATGTGTACCAACCTTTAAAGACAAGGTTGGCTTTGGGGACGTCCAGCTGGTACCCAAATGATACACTAGTGTCCTGCATACGGCTGCTTGCTTCAAACTCCACGCCAACCTGCAACTAATACCAACAAAAATAACAACAACAAAACAAAGGTCATTATAAAGCAATAAAACAGCATAAATTAATGAATAAAGCCATGAATCATTCTGCTGAACAACGTTTACCTGATCATTGGCTTTGTGGTAATATGACCCGTGAGCTCCAGCTCCTCCTAGTGTCAATGTGGCGATACAGTTGCTGCCTGTTTGAAAATAGCCATTCAGAATTTAATTCAATTCACAATGGTGTTTATTAAAAAAACATTTTTACTTTTTAAATCTGGGTTAAAACATATCAGTCCAGAAATAATTTCTAGATCTTGGCTGAAAGTGATCTGATTTCTTTATTGTTCTTTATAGTGGTGTACTTTTGCTGAATTGTCTGAATGCTGAAATATCATTTACATTATACATTTTTATTGTGTTTTGTTTTAGTCTATTTGAATGTTAAAGGGTTAGTTCACCCAAAAATGAAAATTCTGTCATAAATTACTCACCCTCATCTTGTTCTAAACCCGTAAGACTTTCGTTCATCCTCGGAACACAAATTAAGATTTTTTTGATAAAATTCGAGATCTTTCTGCCCCCCAATAGGCTGCTTCATTATTAACACTTTCAAGGCCTAGAAAGGTAATAAAAACATAAAATTGTCCATGTGACTCCAGTGGTTCAAACTTAATATTATGGAGTGACGAGAATCCTTTTTGTGCGCAAATATTAAGTAAAATAATGACAATTTCTTCTCTTCCATGTCAGTCTCCTATGCTGTTCACGTTGTAAACACAGTGCAGCGATTCCGGGTTCTACGTCAGAATGCCAGCTCAGTAATTGCCACTGATTGGCCAACTCCTGCGTCAGCATCACGGGCATGCGTCGTTGTGCTCACGTGAACAGTTCTGACTGTAGTCACATGAACTATTTTATTGTCTTTACTACCTTTCTGGGCCTTGAATGTGGTAAAAACATTGCAGTCTGTTCCTAACCTCGGATTTCATCAAAAATATCTTAATTTGTGTTCCAGGGATGAAAGAAGGTCTTACGGGTTTGGAACGACATGAGGGTGAGTAATTAATGACAGGATTTAAATTTTTGGGTGAACTATTCCTTTAAAGGTTCTTTTTGTTATTTGAGAAAGAAAAAAAAACAAACAAAACAAAAGTGCCACTATTATGCTATTTTAAAGGTTCCTAATTTTGTTCTGGAGGTCTCCTGCAACAGGTTTACATGCATCAAAATCCAAAACACTTTAATTTTCTCATAACATACATTGCAGCATCACCTCTTTTCTTACAGAAAATTGTTTGATAAAGGATTCAGCCTCTCTAAACCCCTCCTACTCTGCTCTTATTGGTCAGATGGCCCAGCCAGTTGTGATTGGTCTACAGCGCGTGCCAGAAGCAGAACGGTCTTTATCATATCTGAATTTTAGCTCCGGAGGCTTCCTCAGTGCTTGTAAAGACAGTGATACAAACAGTAACAATGGCGTAAGTTTTACCGTAGCAATTCCCGAGTCCTAATCCTTTGGAAGTTGCTTTCGTTGCACAGAAAACAACGGTTTCTCGACATTTCAAAAACACAAACCAAACTCTTCCAAGCCTCAGTTGAAACTACAGATGCAGGATGGAATATGCAGGATATTTATGCAATTTTATGCAATGAAATTGAATGAAAAGTGATTCCCCCAACACCCTGTTCTCACTAGGCTACTATCTTAATGCAAAGAGTCATTTCTTATTACTTCCTATGATAAAAAAGCATACTAAGTCACAGAAAGTGCTGGGAATATTTAAGTTCTCATCTTGTTTTATTTCAGACCTTAATAAGCACATGGCTCAATCAAACTTACAAAACATTGAGTCAAACAAGTTCTGTAGCTTTACAAAAGGAATATGCTACAACTTCTGTAAAAATGAATAAAAATATAAAAAAAATTAAATGTGTGCTTCCTGTTTTACAGAGGTAGCTATACAAAACAGACATCTTCTGTTAAAATAAGTGCTTCCAATGCACAAAGTGCAATCTCTTACTGTAACGTAAATGTACATACTACTAATATACTTACAACTGTAAGTTTTTTGAAACTAGTATGATTTAACCCACTGGTAACAAAAGTGCAATCTTACAACTGTAAATTTGCATCAACTCCTGAATGTCATGTAACACACCGGGAAACTGCTTTGCGCTGTCTTTTGCACTTATTGTTGTTGGCAAATGATAATGATTTGCGTGCTTCATCATGGTTTCATCGCAGGGTCTGCAGCTTTTTGATGATGTTCACGTCGCGTAATTACGTCTCTTCATAGCATTCCCATGGCAATAGGGGGAAATGGCTCTTGTGTGAAGTAAATGCAACATTTTTCAACTTTCTGCTAAGATATATGTGACTTTTGTGCAAATTATGAAATCATGCAAGACCTGCATATTTTGGATGCCGAAATCTGCAATTTATGCAGCGAAAGAGCGGCGTATTTGAAAAAATGCGCCCCCCGCATAAATATGCAGACTTTTGCTGATTATACATTGAATTATGCGATCGCATAATCACGTTTTTCTGGAGGGACTTGGAAAATTTGCAATTTTACATTCCCAAACAGCTATATCACTACATGAAATGTTATATCTGAAAAAGCATAATAGGGGCACATTAATAGGACAACACTTGTTTGTCTTTTCAACCTGTTTCATAATGCAATTCAACATACCTTGATAAAAGATGCATCAAAATTTGATACTCGCATACCTAACTACTACACTATCTTTATATGCGTTTACCTGTATATCTGCCTGCCAGAGACACAACTGTGCCCTCCTCTCCTGGCCGGCGGTGGTACACCAACTCTCCTCCTAAAGCCAGCGACGAAGTGACAGACTGGAGATAATGAGCTATCACAATTCCTGAGAGAGATGCGAGGGAGGAGAGGGACAAGAGAACCGGAGAGGAAATAAGTTAACTAAAGAAAGGACATGACTCAAAACAAAGACAGCTTCTAAAATAAACTCAAACTGCTTGCACGAATAAACATGGATGAAAAAGAAGATAATTACCAGACCCCACCAACACATCTGGGTTGCCAAAGGTCACAGCAGCAGTGAAATCTTTCCCTTTGAATTCAGCATCTCCTTGCCAGTTCACAAACTTCTGTTGCTGCGTCTGATTGACACAAGTACATCCAGCAATGATTTCATATATTATCATAATCAATAAAGAATAAACACAAATGGGGCTGGTTTCACAGACAGGGCTTAGATTTTGCCAGGGATGCGCCCGAAATCGCATACTCTCTTTAGTAGGTACTTATTTTGAATATGTGATTACTTCATGGCCGCTAAAAAGGTATGTTCTGTATAGTATGAATGTGTGTAGTATGAATATAATTCGGATATACTATATTTTCTATGCTCTCATCATCACATGACCTACCATCATCAGTTGCTTCGCTTCACTACCATTCATAAATCCTCTCCCGTGGCCTCATAGGATAGTATGCACACTTCAGAATCTCGTCAGAAGAAGTAGGTTATCCAGGTACTTTTTGCCTACTCTTATGAGTACTGTGAGTTCAGACATACTTCTTTTATCACATACCGGTTTTTGCCAACTATATCCAGTCATGCCCAGAATTATTGGCACTCTGGTAAATATGATCAAAGATGGCTGTAAAAAATCTGCATTGTTTATCCTTTTGATCTTTCATTAAAATGTTTTACAAAATTCTAACCTTTCATTGAAGTAAAAGATATGAAAGGGGGGGGGGGGGTCGCATTACGAAATAAATGATTTTCTCGAAAACACGTTGGCCATAATTATTGGCACCCCTAAAATTGTTTATGTGTAAAATATCTCTTAAGAATATATTATATTTATATTTTTTAGCACACCAGGTTGACTAGGAGCATGAAATTGTCTAGCTATGATGTCTCATTTCACAGGAGTATAAATATGAGGAAACACAAAGGGCAAATTCCCTAAATCATTTATCACAATGAGTAAAAACAAAGAATATAGTTCTGATGTGCAGCAAAAGATTGTTGAGCTTTACAAAATAGAAAGTGGCTGTAAGAAAATAGCATTGAAAATCCCCATTTCCACCATCAGGGCAATAATTAAGAAGTTCCAATCAACTAAAGATGTTACGAATCTGCCTGGAAGAGGACGTGTGAGAATAGCCGAGATTAGTTGAGTTTTGGGGTCAGAAAGCCTAAAAAATAAAAATCAAACAACCCCTATAAATCACCACATGTTGTTTGGGAGGGTTTCAAGAAAAATCTCCTTGTTCATCCAGAAACAAACTCCAGCATATTCTGGAACTTAAAAAGGGACCGGATTCTATGGTCAGATGAAACTACAAAAAAAAGAAGAGCTTTTTGACAGCAAACTCACCAAATGTGTTTGGTGCAAACAGAAATAAAAAGTACCCCATGCCCACGGTTAAATATACAGCTGGATCTTTAATGTTGTGCCCCTATTTTTTGGCTGGAGGTCCTGGACCTCTTGTTCCGATACATGGCATCATAGATTCTAATAAATACCAGCAGATCAAAAAAATCTAAACCTGACGGCATCTGCTAGAAATCTTTTAATGGGCCGTGGTTGGATCTTCCATCAGGACAAATAAAAAGGTAAAAGGGAGCCAATAATCATGGCCAACGTGTTTTCGGGAAAACATTTATGTCATAATGTTATTTACCCCCCACTTTCAATTCTTTTACTTCATTCAATGAAAGGTTAGAATTTTGCGCATTTTTTTAATGAAAGATCAAAAGGATAAAAATTGCAGATTTATTTTTTACAGCCATCTTTGATCATATTTACCAGGGGTGCCAATAATTCTGGCCATGACTGTACTAGGGAAGTATGCGATTTCGGATGCAGCCCTTGTCTGTGAAACTGGGGGACAGGCTCTTTTCACAAAATACACACCTGGAAGGCAAATTTAGAGCGCACTCTGTCTGTGATCTGATGAATAATCTGTGCATTTAAGCTCCCTGTGTTGTCCATGTCACCAACCATGACGGGAAAGGCCTGACGAAAAAATGAAGGTAAACTATATATATTTGGGTAAACAGCACTAATTAATTTTTCAAATCAAAAAGACATTTGTTCTGGAACTATTTTCACATGTGTATATTTATTTATACTGCAAAACATGTACCTCTGCTGGTCCTGTTTGTTTGGTCCCCACATAAGTAGCTCCAAACCTATAACTGGAATCTCCTTGAGTGCTTAACATCAATGTGTGGTTCACCTAGGAATTAAAACAGGAGTTGATGGCTACTACCAGGGAAGATTGTCTTCAACAACATGGCTCCAGAAATATTCAGCTCCACCAGTGAACACACTGGACTTACCTGGAAGTGGTTGCTCAAGCCCTTGTTCACTGTTAATCGAACACCCTCCATCTGCATTGGAAAAACCTCTGAGGGACAAACAGACATAAGTGTAAAAACCATGAATGTAATCACATTCATAATTTGTAATCACCAAAATTCTAAGCAGTGTCAGTTACAAAGGTACAATTGAATTGAGAAGGGCTTTTAAATTCAAATGAAATACCTGAATTTGAATCTATTTTGAACTGAGGAAGCAGGATACAAACTACCATTCAAACCAGTAATATTTACGGTCTGTAATATTTTTTAACATTTGAAAATAAAAGTCTCTTATGCTCACCAAGGCTGAATTTAATTGATCAAAAATACAGTAAAAACAATAATATTGTGAAATGTTGTTACAATTTAAAATAATGGTTTTCTGTTTCAATACCGGTATATTTTGAAATGTAATTTATTCCTTTGATGACAGCATCTTTACTCCAGTCTTCAGTGTCACATGATCCTTCAGAAATTATTCTAAAAGGCTGATTTGGTGCTCAAGAAAGCACCAAAATGTATTTAATAGTATCAATATTGTGCTGCTTAATAATTTTGTGAGTTTTTTTTCCAGGAATCTTTGATTAATAGAACGTTAACAAACATCTTTACTGTCACTTATGGTCAATTTAATGCATGATTGCAGCATAAAAGTATTAATTTCTTTCCAAAAAATCCCAAAGCTTGATCCCAAAACTCAGGTATATATGTGACCCTGGACCACAAAACCAGTCATAAGTCGCACGGGTATATTTGTGGCAATAGCCAACAATACATTGTTTGGGTCAAAATAATCGGGTTAAAATCATTAGGATATTAAGTAAAGATCATGTTCCATGAAGATATTTTGTTAATTATTAGTAGTAATATGCATTGCTAAGGATTTAATTTGAACAACTTTAAAGGTGACTTTCTCAATATTTAGATTATTTTGCACCCCCAGATTCCAGATTTTCAAATAATTGTATCTCAGCCAAAAAATGCCATATCCTAACAAACCATACATCAACAGAAAGCTTATTTATTCGGCTTTCATATGATTTATAAATCTCAATTTGAAATATTTGACCCTCATGACTTGTTTTGTGGTCCAGGGTCCGTCAATAAATCAACAAATTCAGATTTAAGTATCTGTGTACAGTTGTTTGAAAACGTGGTAAATTAAAAATGGCTTTGTTAAAAGTTTTGAGTCCCTGAATAATCTTAGTTTATTTAATAATAATATAATAAATTATGTTTACCTTTGCATTTGCGATGGCACTCTTCAAAGCCACCGGGGTTTGGAAGGGGAGGCTCGGTCTCCTGGTGCCCGGCTGAAGAACTGCCAGGGACAGAGACGGGTGAGACGGAGGGCATCGAGAATCCTGGTGGCACTGACACCAAACCTGATCCACCTGGCCCTGGTGCAGGCGGGCTGGGGGCGCTGGCAGCCAACACACTGCCCATTCTGAGACAGGACAGATGAGATTACAGAGATGGAGAACACTCTTTATGCTCAAATTATGAGCTATACTCATTCATTTGGGTGTAAAGTCAGTAGTTTTCATGTGTGGATGATAAACAATGCATGCTATGGTTAAGCAATAGCAAGCCTTAAATAGTCATTGAAGGTCTTTATATATTAGTATAAGAAAATGACTGAACGAAATTGGATTTAAACGATTAGTAGCTGCTGCTGTTTCGTTAAGGGTCCAGCCTAAACTGCAACAGACGTACTTCAACCAGTAATTCATTGATAAATTAGCTCGAAAGCTAAATGCCACATGCTTTTTGTTATTCGTCAGACACTAAATCTATTGGCAATAAATGCCGTTTACATGTGACAAATAAAAGTGTTTCTAGCTGAGTTATCCCTAAGAGTACAGTATATTTAATAAAAAAGAAGCTCAATGACAATGAATCAATGACAACTCACGTTGAGCTTCACAGAGGACGGTTCTCCTGGTTACAGAACCACGTGTTTCAGGTTTCAAGCGATGTCCGATTTGTGAATGAATCATTCTTTTAGAGTCGGATCTTTTCAATGAATCTTTTGACAAGAAGCAAGTTTATTTTTTTATTGAACAACAGGACAATATCAGTATCTTTGCATTAGAAATTACAGAAAAGATGCTTAAAAGAAATACAAATATGCTACAACAGGAAAAATTATAGTAAAAAACAACAACCAACACAAACAAGGGGCTATGGTTTTGTTTGTAAATCATATTATATTCTAAAAAAAGATTGATTGCATTCTTCTTTTTCCATCACTTTGAGGGATTTTGTATAATAAATAAACTCGAAGCAGGCTGAGTTGAAATGTTATGGCTGTGAGCGATTGTGTGTTTTAATAAATTGAATATTCAACATTCTTAAACTTAAAACACCATCGTTAAAATGTAATAGGAAAAAGGTTTTCCAACGCGAGATGACGCAATTACGCCAAGACGAAAAGCATTGCTTAGCCAGCTTCGTTCAGATGAACTGTTCGAAAGAACCGATTCTTGGAAACAAGGCGAACACCCTACACGCTTTCCCATGTAGTCCTCCTACTTTCAACTCGACAAAACCCAAGCTGAATGGCTATTGGTTTGTTAACCTGTCAATCACTACGTAAGCAAGAAGCTGGTTTGCGTGTTAAAGGGGCATTTGCGTGAAGGTCATGGAATCTGCTTTGGAGGTCGGTTTGGTGTGTGTGTGTGTGTGTGTGTGTGGGGGGGGGGGGGGGGGGGGGGGGGGGTGTTTAACCCTGAATTATAATTGCAACCAAATAGAACTAATGTTTAGACATTCGATTTGTGCAATGGATCCCCTTAAGTGTATAAATGAAATAAATGGTGACAACCAAGGGGCGAGATGAAAGCTAGCCAGTTGAACTATAAAACTCTAATTAGCAGCCAATGACTATATATATATATATATATATATATATATATATGTGTGTATATATATATACACAATTTAATAAGCTTTATGAATATATTTGTGTGACAAATTTCAGATAAACCACCTTAAAAACATTTATATTCAAAAGAGCATTTAAAATAATTTCATTAATTGTTGACAGACTATAAACTGTGCTGCTTAAGTCAATTTAATAGGAAAGTTTAATAATTTAGGAGCTGCCTCTGCAAAATACAAAAATACATCACCCGGCACGAACTTAAATCGATAAATGGCATATGCAATGTTAAAGAAATACATGCAGGTAACGGCCTAATTTTTCACACTGAGTAAAAAAGTAAAAAGCCTGTATGGTTATCTCTGATTTGAATGTGTTGAATTTTGGGAGACATTACACACTCATTCTATTCCAACTATACTATAACCTCAAGCTATTTGAATGAAATTAACAATAAGGACAAAACATAAATCAACCAGACAGCATTCATGCATGTCTGCATATTTGTTGGATGGGCATACATGTACATACATACACTTTTGGTTTTCTTCAGTTTTTATCCTGAAATCCAATATTAAGTAAACATTTGTCCCCACAAAATCTGCTCCCCCATTTATTTATAGAACATATACATTTTTATTTTCAGAAACACCCTCACCATAAACAACAGCAACAAAGAAAAAAGAAAAAAAAAACAGCTCATCACTGCAGGATGGATAAAGAATTAAAGTTCGTCCATTTTGAAACATACTAATAATAATCTTACAAATTTCTTTTTCAACTGCACAGCATCATCAGCAGAGATGTATAATCTGGCTCAAGGTTTCCTAATTTAGCTAGACAACAAACATTTGCCTGCACTGTGCGGTTTTAATAGTTAAAGAAACATGCAAACTGAGCTTTCTACACTAAGCTTTGAGCTACATGCCACATATCCCTGCTTAGCAATAAAGAACATCTCTTGGGTGGGGAAAAAACAGCTGCCACTGAGAAGATGCTACAATTTTGCTATACAAAAATACTCTGTCTTGATCACAAAAAAGAAAAAAAATACTCTCATAACTGCAACACAAGGTTATGAAAAGTTCCTCTTGCAAACATCCAAATAGAAATAAAACAAGTTACCTCCTTCCTGCCAAGTAATATGTTGATAAGTACTTATGTATATTTTTGTATCACCACAAAAATTTACTAGACAGAATATGAATCAAAGGCAAAATTCAGTAAAAGGTAAAAGCAAACATTTTAGCAAAAAAAAAAAAAAAAAAATTCGGTAAATAGCAATGTCAAAATCCATTCATTAGCCACTTCATACATTCATTAATATCTAAAGAAATGAAAACTGTAAAAGATGTAACGTAGCGGGAACAACAAAATGCTCTTCTGATCAACCTTTGAATGAATGAAAATAAAATGAACCAAACAGCCCCTTTTGACAAATATTTGACGTCTTTGTGCATGAAAGTGTGGGATTTGATAACTGCATTCAGACATTTGATTTTAAACATCATTTGTGGAGACTTTTAAATCAGATTTCATGTAGTAGTCTGACATCCCAGGTGAAAAATACGTAATATTAAACACATTGAAAATGTACTGATGTTTTTAGTACAATACAAATATACTTTATGCATTTAATAGTACATCTTTTTCACCTGGGATCTTTTACATTATGCCAGATTTCGGCATGCTCATTTAAATTAGGAAAATCTAATAGTTTCAAAATGATATAAAAAAATTATCAAAAGATAAAAAAAAAAAAAAAAATCCACAAATTGTCTCTGTTAAAAAAAAAACATAATTTACCTCCATGTTTCTTAATGGTTTCCAAATGTACAATACTGTCAACCATTTGTCAATGACTGCCAATGAAACGTCAAAAAACACCAATAATAAATGCAAAAGATGTTTTTCTCAGGCAGTTTAGTGCAATGTTAGTGTTGACACCTCAATCCTGAGCTCTGCAATATTTCAATGGATGCTGGTTTCTACAGCTGCCTCAGACTGAATATGAACAAAATCGGAAAATGTTAGAAGTAAATCAATGCCAATGATTCCGTCACAGAATCAGGTAGCACCAATATGCTGCAAAACCCTGCGGTTTAGTCTTTGGGAATACTTCAACATAGCAATGACATATATCAATCTAAGACAGAGACGATATATATTAAGGCACTTGGGTTAAACATGTTTTGTTCTAGGGTTTGAGTATAAATTCTCAACTAATGATGCAGGCATGCTATGCTCCATTTTCACCAATACCGTTTTCTATCAAACAGGAACTGTTCTCTGAATGCTTTGTTTTTATTATTGCAAATCTCAACTGGAATGTCTAGTCATTTATAAAGAGGCATAACCCCCCCCAAAAATGAACAATGAAATGCAAACAAAAGAGCAAAACATTGACAGGGACTTAAAAAAAAAAAATACTGCTGAGGTGAAAAAGATGAGGAAAGATATGAGCCGAGAAGTAACTGGTTTGTGCAATGGCAGATGTTTGTGCAAAAGTCAGGTTCAATTTCTCCAACTGTCCTAGAAAGAGCAGAAGGTAAAGTCACTCCAATGATCACTGATTCATATGTAGATATAATACATTGCAATATTTGATACAAGATCAATAAAGAAACTTAAGAATTTAATGAATTAAGTTAAGAACATGTTCTTAAAAGGAATGGTTCACCCAAAAATGAAAATCCTCATAATTTACTCACCCTCAAGTCATCCTAGGTGTATATGACTTTTTTTTTTCAGACGAAAACAAAATTTGAAGCCCAAAAAAAGTGCATCCATCCATTATAAAAAAAAGTACTCCACACGGTTCCAGGGGTTTAATAAAGGCCTTCTGAAGCGAAGTGATGCGTTTGTGTAAGAAAAATATCCATATTTAAAACTTAAGCATTCACTGCCATTATAAAGCTTGGAAGAGCCAGGACATTTCTTTAATATAACTCTGATTGTATTCGTATGAAAGAAGAATGTCATATACACCTAGGATGGCTTGAGGGCGAGTAAATCATGGGCTAATTTTCAATTTTGGGTGAACTAACCCTTTAACATGCCCACCCAACTGTATGCATTCACCTGCTCTTCTAATGGTGCTCCCTAAAGGGCGTCAGCACCATCGGCAGGCTGAAACGCCTCTGCGTCCGCCTCTGCTTCCACCTCACAGTCAGGATTCACGGAGTGAAACTCTGCCACATACAGGCTCTTATCGATGCTGCCGGGAATGGGCTTTATGTCCGTAATCAGCTGGTCCTCGATGGTCTTCAGGTTAAAACGATCCTCAGCGGTAATGAGATTGATTGCCAAACCCAAATGCCCAAACCTTCCTACAAATTAAACACAACGACCATAAGATATTAGTTTGTAATTAATAAGAACACATTATAAACAACTAGGGGTGTGACGAGACACTTATCTCACGAGACAAGACACGAGATTGGGTTCACGAGAACGAGACGAGATGAGATTTTTTACATAGTATTTTTAAGAAATCCTCAATGATGAAATGCATGACTAGAAAAATTGTTTGCAGGTGCATTTGAAAGGTTTCAACTCATCATCTTGTAATTAATGTCATTTCAGTTCTACTTTCTCAGTATGAATTATCATATGCAGTAAAAGACAACAAGCACTGTAAAGGTTTAGCCAAAAACTCAACTGAGTGGCTTCTTTCCTGTATGATTGTCTCTTCAGACCTTAGAACTGCACAAGCTTCTTTTGACCTCCTAACTGAACTCCAATAGTGCAAACAATAACCATAATCAAAGTACTCAATATTCAAAGTGCAAACAGAGAGCACATTTTTCTTCAAGCATGATACAGAGCTAAGGGATGATTGCAACAAGATACTAGGAGATATTCGCGTGCCTCAGGGAGCCGCTTTCAAACAGTATTGAAATCACGTTTGAATGTGCGCTCCCGTTTATTTTTCACGTTTCGCAATCGTGTGTACTCTGTGAATAGTGCAATAGGAGCGGTTGTGCTGAACGCACATTTTAAAATATAAGTCTGACGCTTCTGCTGGGCAACGAATCCTCCGCCACGGTCCAGTCCACTAACATGTAACACACACTCAATGCCAGCGCTTCACTAACACGTAACACACACTCATAACACACGTTCATGGTCTTCTTGTCACGTGATCAGTGGAAGTGCGCACTAGCTAGGTAAACTCGAACAGCTCTTGTTGGATGAGCTGATGGAATTGAAGCGACTGTCATCCACCTGAAGTAAATAGTTTTTATTTCTATAAAAAGCAAAACTAGAGTGGAGGCGTAATGTAAGCGTAGCATTGGCATTTTCTATCCTAACTTCACCCTCACACTCCGTCATGACAATATGACACGAGACAGCTTTTCACCTCTACAAGAAATCTCGTCACAGTTTAGTGGCACGAGATCTCGGCACACCCCTATAAACTACAATTTAAAAACAAGGTTATAATTATTTACTTTAGAAAAATTATAAAATACCATAAATTATATTAAAAGTGTTAAAGTTCATATTAGGACTGGACAATTTTTAGGACTGTTTTTTTTTTTATCAATGTAGATTGTGATATGAAAACGGTTTCATCAGATAAATTGCATTATTTGGAAAGAATTAATAATTCTAGAATGACTGGGGTGATTTGAAGTCGTTCAAATATTAAATAAAAATTTAAATAATTTAATCCAAAACTAATCCATCTTTTATGCTTGTACTTCACCTGAGCGTCCAATGCGATGCAGATATGTTTCTGCATTTCTGGGGAAGTCAAAGTTGATGACCACATTTACTGCCTGGATGTCAATGCCTCTAGTGAATAAATCTGTTTCAAGAACATAAATTCACTGAATTAGGAATTAGAAACATACATTTTATTTTTATAGTTGGGGTTAAGAGGTTATTATTATACAATTATGCAAAAGAAAGAGATATAATCACCTGTGCAAACAAGGTTCCTGCAGAGTCCATTTCTGAAGTCGTGGAAAACACGGTTTCTGTATTCCTGCCAAGTGAATGAAATAAAGCACAATATGTTTGCAGCCAGTCACAAAAAAACTGCATAAAAACGGCAACATTTGGTTACTGACAACGACAAAAGACATACCTGCATCATCTTTGCGTGAATGTAGAAGCAGGAGTAGCCCAGCTGCGTGATCTTCTTGGCCAAAAGCTCCACTCGCTGAGTAGAGTTACAGAAGATGATGGATTGATTGATCTGCAACTGTGGAGAGTGCAAGAGCATTGGTCATGTCAACTGTAGAAACTATGCATTCTGTTAAATTCACAAAATCACAACACCACAACTGAGTTGCAATATTGCCCATTACAGTTCAGTGCTGCTGTCGGAACGGCATCTTCTTGCAGCAGATCTTTGTTTGTGTGTAATGGAGGAATTCCTGGTGCAGTTTTGACTCCTTTACACATTTTATAAGCTCTACGTGAGTTCTCAGCTCGTAAAAAATCCATCATATGTACGCACATACAAAAAGTGCATTTAGCCTAGCATACAACATTGTTTTGGAAGTTCGGTACGTAAATGCAGCTTTTTTTTGTATCTTTAGGTTCAGTGTTAAAAATGACTGTCAATGCTAAGCGAACCAGGGCCCTCATTTATCAACAATGAGGATTTATGCACAATGAAATTATAAGAAAAGTTTCACGCAAAGTGTGGGATCTACCAACTTGTACTTATACATAGAAATGTGTGTAAACATAGGCACACCTCGGAGCATGCTTACGCAGAGAACCTAGTGGTAGAATAACGACACTACACATAAAAAGCATTTAAGACAGTATGCACTAAAGCTACACTATGTAACTTTTCCGTCCACTAGAGGTCGCCTGTTCAAAACAAAGGCGTAGTTTGATGACGCCATGTTTGAGCGCAGGATCTTGGGACGTGTGGTCTTCACCTCACAGCCGGTGGAAAAGAGTCAGGATAGAAATCATGTTCATGGATGCGATTATTAACATTACTGTAGTCTGAAGCAGAACAGGACCGAGTGATGTGGAGCTAAGGAACCGCTGGAGCAATTGAAGAGCGGGACTGTTATTGTGGCATAGTCGCCGACGGGACTTTTATTATGACACGGTCTCCGGCGCCACTTCCTCTTTTCCAGTCATGAGGTAACGCAACTCAGTTTATCGTATTAGATATATCTGAGGGTGTTAAAAAAGAAGTTATGACGTTCGCTCGGCGGCTGCTATGACACTTGTTCACACTGCAGTGAGAGTACAGCGTTTCTGCTAAATAAAACCAGAAACCGAGGGTAACGCAGATATGACGCAATCGACAGGCGACTCCCTCAAACGCTTAGCTCACACGTCCCGGTTCCTTGGTTAAAATAGCAATTTCTCACGATTTACAAATAGTTGGAAACATTTGGGATATTCTAAGTACTCAACTGAACAAAATATATAACACTGGCCTAGTGGTTTTTGGATATTTTACTGCAAAAATCTTACATAGTTCACCTTTAAGCAAATCACATATGTCCTGTGTTTCTTCTAATTATAAAACACTCGATTTATCATTTTTGTAGTTTTAAACACGATGCGTAATTGGTGTCTAACCCTATAAAAGCTGTGACAAATGTTGGATGCAATTATTTCCCTGGTCCCAACCTACATCCAGTTCCCTTGCCGAAATCCTCAACAAGCTGAAATAAAACGGGGCTTTTATGCCATCGCCAGATTCCCAAACATAATTGGAGCCACAGACTGCACACACATCGCCATAAAAGCACCATCAACCAACGTATTTAATGATGTAAATAGAAAAGGGTTTCATTCTGTTAACGTGCAAATCATTTGTGACGCAAATTTGTTGTTGTTAAAAATCGTTGCGCGATTTATTCTATGTTTGTGAAGTTCCTCTTCTTTGCCATTATTGCATTGAGGAAAAAACACAATCACGTGAATTTTTAAAGGGAAGTGTTGTCAACTTGTCACCATATATGGTTTATTGGAGGCGTTTCCGAATGCTAATGACCGTGAACGAGCAATGTACTTACGCACATGTGGGAATTATCAATAATGATTGCTTACTCATGTGAACTGTGTGCACGTTTGATAAATACAGATTTTCTTGTACTGTGGCACATTCTAAATTAAATTCATAGGACAAAATATAGAACCTTTTCTACGCACTGTTGATAAATGAGGGCCCAGGATTAAATGTATCACTCTTTTTTGGTCTGGACCAAACGAACCAAGAGAACTGAACTACAAGTGTGAAATCCTGTTTAGGGGGTTAAAAAATAAATAAATTACATCATGGTTGTGACATGACATTTAACCCAGCCTAAAAATTACTTTTCAAAATGTTTTAAAAATGGAATTCACTATTTACCCTGGAGAACAGTGTGTTGAGGCAGTGGACTTTCTGTCTTTCTGTGACGTAAGCATAGTACTGGGTAATTCCCTTTAGGGTCAGTTCCTCCATCAGATTAATCTCATAGGGCTTCTGCAGGTGCTTTGCCTGAAGACACACAAAAGCGAATAAATGGAAAACCTTCAGATGGAAAGAGAGATAAGCAGAATGAAACTATAAATGTGTTCAAAAGATTTCTCCAACCATGAACTTCTGTACGCTGATGGGGAACGTGGCCGAATAGAGCAGTATCTGTCTGTTCTTCGCAAGGAAACTAATGATGTCCTCAATAAGAACCACAAAGTCCCGAGAGAGCAGCTTATCAGCCTACAATAAAACAGGCAATGAAGCTTGAACTTTGATATTGGTAGTAGTAACATCTAAACACCTAAATAATGTCAAGATGTTCAATTAGTGTGCAACAGGAAATAATATTTTATTCATTCTGATGGGCATCTAAGCTTGTGTAATGCTCACCTCATCCATAACCATCATATGAACTTTATCCACTTTGGCTATGCCCTTTTTTATCAAGTCCAAAATTCTGCCAGGCGTTGCTATAACAACATGAACTGCAGAAGAGAGTTTTGAACAACATACTTTTACTGCAGAAGATGATCACACTGTAATCTCTTTATGATTGGGTATATTTTACTGAGCATTACCCGTCTCGTCCAGGCGCATGATATCATCTCGAAGGTTGGTCCCACCTGTGGTTGCCATGACTTTGACACCGCCCAGGTGCTTGCTGATCTGAATGCTGATCTGACTGACCTGCAGAGCTAGTTCACGAGTGGGAACCATCACGATGGCTGCAGGCAAACAGAAGGATAGCACAATGAAAAGAAATGGGGGATAAAAAAAAAGGTATATCTTGCGTAAAAAGTTGGGAGAGAGCGATACCCTGGATATGATCCTTTTTCATGTCAATTCTCTCCAGTAGGGGGATCAGGTATGCACCACTCTTTCCTGTCCCGTTTTTGGCACGAGCCAGTATATCGCGTCCAGAGAGGGCAATAGGAATACTCTCCTCCTAAAATAAAATAAAAAATATAAAAATGACATGAGTCACTATAGTCAGTATTGAGATGAGAAAAGTATTTAAAAAGTAGCTTTAAAAAAAGAAACATTTGATTTCATTCAACAAAATGTATTACACATACCCCCGGTTTCACAGACAAGGTTTAAGCCTAGTCCTGAACTGAAATGCATGTTTGAGCTGTTTTAACTAATCTTAGACTAATCTAAAAATATGTCAGTTCCATTGCTTTGTCTCAAGAGGCACATCAGTAATGCTTTTTTCCTAAGGCATGTTAGTAAAAGCCACTTAAATGTCCTAATTGAACTAAGGTCTAATCCCGGCTTAAAGGAACACTCCACTTTTTTTGAAAATAGGCTCATTTTACAAGTCCCCTAGAGTTAAATAGTTGAGTTTTACCGTTTTTGAATCCATTCAGCCGATCTTTGTATCTGGCGGTAGCACTTTTAGCATAGCTTAGCATAGATCATTGATTCTGATCAGTCCATTAGCATCTCATTCAAAAAATGACCAAAGACACTTTAAAACTTGACTCTTCTACAGTTACATCGTGTGCTAAGACCAACTGAAAATTAAAAGTTGCGATTTTCTACACCTTTATGGCTAGGAACTACTTTCTCATTCCTGCGTAATAGTCGCGGATCTTTGCGGCCGTACCATGGCTGCAGCGGCGCAATGATATTACAGCGCCTGAAAGTAGCCCCCAGCTAGGTAACTTTCAATGTGACCGGCACTAAGTTTGTGTAGTTGCAGAGAAAGTTTCAGGCTTGCAGCTGACAAATTGTGTTGTGTATTTACCGGTGTGATTAGCCATCCTTCTGTGTGTTGTAAAGGGCTGTGATAGTAAGTCGAAGGTGTATACTACCACCATGATCACAGAATACCAACGAATCATTGCCCCGCTGCAGCCATGGTACGGCCGCGAAGATCCGCGACTATTACGCAGGAATGAGAACGTAGTTCATAGCCATATAGGTGTAGAAAATCGCAACTTTTCATTTTCAGTTTGTCTTAGCACACGATGTAACTGTAGAGGAGTCAAGTTTTAAATAGGAAAAATATTGAAAGTGTCTTTGGTCATTTTTTGAACGAGATGCTAATGGACTGTTTAGAATCAATGATGTATGCTAAGCTATGCTAAAAGTGCTACCGCCAGATACAAAGACCGGCTGAATGGATTCAAAAACGGTAAAACTCAACTATTTAACTCTAGGGGACTTGTAAAATGAGCATATTTTCAAAAAAAGTGGAGTGTTCCTTTAATCGAAGCCTTGTTTGTGAACCCAGGCCATAAACTTTCAGCCTACAACTGCCATTATTTTTTTTTCAGAAGCTGCATCAGAATTGATATTTATATATATTTATAGATTGTTTATTGCAGCTCAGAGGTGGCATGAATGTATTTACACTGCAATTATAATTAAATACTACCATGAGATTAATGGGTTTCAAATAGGTATTTCACACAAAAATGAAAATTCTGTCATGATTTAGAAGATAATTTTAGAAATGTCTCAGCATTTGTTGTTGTTCATACAATGGAAGTCAATAGTAATCAAAACAGTTTGTTTTCAAACCATCTTCTTTAAAAATCTGCATATAAATTTGAAACAACATGAGGATTAGTAAATGACGACAGAATTGACATTTTTGGATGAACTATCCCTTAAATGGGGTTTTTATTCATATGGAAATATGAAATGATTCTCTAATGATAAACAAAAACTGCCAGTAGGTGGCGGTAAATGTCTAAATGAGTAAGTCATTGAGTCATATACTCCATTTGTTCAAATGGCTGAATCATTGAGGGATGAAGTAAATGGCTGTATCTGAAATACTTCCCTACTTTATAGTAGTGGAAAAACAGTATGTGCAAAAGTAGCATGTCCGTATACACAATTTTGAACAAACTATATCAAACCATACAAGGCGTTTTTAATTATATTGAGCTTATATAAAATGTTCTTATTAAATATAATGGGAATTCTAGTTTTCTGTAGTAAACATTATTGTTTGATGATCTTTGATACTCTTCTCATTAGAACTAGTGTTCGTTGTCTGTAGCCTTGAACAAGTTCTTGGAAAGTTGTGTTTTCACTTAAGGTGTGACAGCTGCAGATAACACCAACTAAGGAGTTTGTTTTTGTGTTTTGTGCAAGAAGCACCCACCCACCGAAATGAGAGTATAAAATAACAAGTGAGGGGCTTTGGTTTTTGTCTTTTCTGACTGCACAACCTGCAACCCGAATTGACCTTCTTGGCAAGAAAAGCGGTAAAACTTTACAATAAGGTTGTATTAGTTAATATTAGTTAAGGCGTTAGTTAACATGAACTAACCGTGAACAACACCTCTGTTCAGCATTAGTTAATCTTTGTTAATGTTAGTTCATAAAAATCCAGCTGTTCATGGTTTTTTTTCAATTAGTTCACAGTTCATTAACTAATGTTAGCAAGATTTTAAGAATGCATTAGTAAATGTTGAAATTAACATTAACAAAGATAAATAAATGCTAGTAGTAGTTCCACTACCACTTTTGGTAATGCAGGGGATTTTTCTAGGTTTATTATCTGAAATATTAGAATGAGAATAAACAGATAGAGAGAAAAAAAAGGAGGGCACTGGTTTTTATCTAGGATATTCTTATGCAAAAATTGTCTACAAGTCTAGGTTTCGCAGCTGCTGTATCCATTACCTGAATGGGAGAGGGCTTTTCCCAGCCCATTTCAAAAATGCCCATCAGCAGCTCTCTCTTTAAGCAGTAGTCTTCAAACTCATTTCCTTTGGTTGCAGTCACATCCTTGAGAGAAAGAAATGGCATGAAATAGTTGGATCATTAGGAGATCTGTACTTATATGTTTGGTGGAAAAACAAGGCATCCTTATATTGGCTCGGGACATTTTTAAAATGTGAAGGTTTAAAACATTTAACTAAAAGACTTACAGAAGTTTTGACTCTATTGTCCTTAGAGGGAAGCTGTAGGCTTCTTTTCCAGTCGTCACCAAACCTGTGTGTAAGTATTGTAAGTGAATACATATATACATACGCAATACATTTTAAAAGGTTTTTTTTTAAAGAAATTACTACTTTTATTTAGCAACGACACATTAAATTGATCAAAAGTGACAGTAAAGACATTTATAATGTTACAAAATATTTCTATTTCAAATAAATGATGTTTCTTTGAACTTACTATTCATCAAATAATCCTAAATAATCCCAAAAAATTCCATGAAACCGCTTTCAACACTACTAATAAAAAGAAAGAAATATTTCTTGAGCAGCAAATCAGCATATTAGAATGATTTCTGAAAGATCATGTGACACCGAACCCTGGAATAAATTCAGCTTTGCCCTGACAGGAATAAATTACATTTTTAAATATATTAAAATAGACTACAGCTCATTCCAAGCAATCAAGCCTGTTGAATGTGAAACAATGATAAGCTTACCTGATGCCAGGTCCTTCCTGAAATGCATTGGCAGGTTTCTGGGTCCCCATGAGCTCCTTTCCAAGCTGAGCACTTGGAGTTTGGGGTCCTAATTGAGAGGGGGCTTTAGGCTGCCCTACACACTGCCTGTTGTGTGTGTTCAACCCCATGACAACTGGGCCAGCATTCTCCATCCTTGTAGCCATTTTATCACTGCTTTGTGGGTATTTTCAGTTTATATTCTTTTTTCCCCACGTCTTTTTCACTTTCTAAAGCCTTACCAAGGTCTAATAAGACCTAATGAACCATTCACAGTGTCCACAAGGTCTCTGTAAAAAGGTTTCACTAAAGAATCTTATGATATATTTACAGATTCAACATACAGCTTAGGCTCTATTAATAAGAGCAACGCTGCCACCTAAGGTGTATTACAAGAGCTCTTCCAAAAGAAGATAAATAAATATTTATATGCATAAATATTGCACACCTGCACAGAGTATAGAAAATTATACCTGGACAGGTGTGATAAGAACACAATGTGAAGTACAGGAAGACCGAATGCTCCTCAGACCAGAACTTTCTTTTTGTGTGTCTACACTTATGCAATATTTACACTGTGCAAAAACAGTGCTCTGTGGTCTTTCGGCTGCCGATTATCTCTCTTTCTTGTTCAGATGCAGTAAAATTCTCAAATGTCCTGATCAGGGAGACCAGTCTCGGTTCATTTATACACAGGTAGGATTCACTCCAGCACATCTGAGAGTAGAATCACACATTCAAAAAATGAAGCAACACTTCAGCGTGACGCAGTTCAAAAGTGAAACAGGGATGAATACAAGCCAGCTCTATAAATAGCCAGTTGAAAGTCTTGTGTATGTCCTTTCCTCCAGTTGTTCCCACACCTGCGACACAGAAACAGAGAAACGATGTGAAAATCAAAAACAATACACTCTGCAAAGTACCTGGAAAAATTCTGGAAGCTTTGAGGGATTCCAAATAGTAATTCATTATGGTTTTACAGTAGAAAATATATTAACTATTATTTTGGTGGAACCTATGGTTATTATTGTAATTTATTGTAAATTAAAAGGGTTAATAAAACTGTCCATTCTATTGAGAATTTGATAATATTGCCCAATGCACCTCTGACAAAAAGTACTGTGATGGTATTAAATAATTAAATTATGGTGATATGCACCATAATGATGATTCCCATATTCAAAAAACATGGTATTTATGTGGTACTTATTGGAATTACATTGAATTAACACGGTAAAAAAAAACACATGGTAACATCATGGCAACAGTACAACGTTGGTAAATAGTCTAAATGTCACTACCTTAGATCCACATTTACTTTCGTTTGTTTACAAATAATTACATTTCAGTGAATTAAAACTAAAAAAAATTACACTACAACCTTTAAAAGCAAAATATAATAACGAGCAGCGTGTCTCGTCAATAGTTTCCACAACGCTGGAATATGAAATAAAAGTCTGGATTTAACTTTTTAAACACATGCATTTCAAACACAGAATGAGGTTGATAATTGTTTCCAGGACACAAACAAACTAAACATCGATTTACTTGTTACTTTAAGGCAACTCATAAACAGACTGAGATCAGATAGTTTAGTTAGCTAGCACATGATTTGTGCTAAGCTAATTGGTTAACATCATAATATTACTTCATAATACACGAGAGTAAAAATCAAACATTTACCTTTATTCGTATCAATATCCTATGCTGCCTTACATATTAGGTAAATTACTTGGTTATCAACGTGGTATTTATTTATCACGTCGCTACAAGCAGCTCGTCTCTTTGTTGTATTTCTGTCAACACGGTCGACATGTATTGCACGTCATTGGGGTTCATATGAGCGGTGCACAACTGAAATGCTGCCATCAACAGTACGGAGGCTCTTATGACCCTACAACTATCAAACATTGATTTATTTACTGCGTTTCTTTCTTTTTCTCCTTAAAATTGCTATGGTAAACTTAGTGTGTTTCAGGCATTTTTAATCATCATTAATATTATTGATAAAACAAATAAAAAATAGCAATAAACAAATATAAATATAATATTTATCATATTGAAATACGAAAATATTTTTAATTAATAATGAATGATTTCACAATCCTACTGTTACTCGAACTTATGGTGACTTAACCCTTTCATGCATGAATTATGGAAAACATTATCTAGATTTTTTTAAGATTCTTTTTATTACTTTAATATGATGCTAAAATTGAAATCCATTTAAATTTTTACAAAATTAATTTTCATTTAAAAATTATTTAACTGTCCACGTATGTGGACACCATGCAACAAAGGCGTAAAATGGGACAGATGACAATATGGAATATTGTGCTTTTATTAAGTCATTTTATGCTATGCATAACAGCTCAGATATTTAAAACCTTAATATTACAATATAACAACGATAAAACACATACCCCCGGTTTCACAGACAATGCTTAAGCTAGTCCTAGACTAAAATGCATGTTTGAACTGTTTTAACTGAAAGAATCTTGCACTGACAAATCTTAAAATATGTCAGTGGCATTGTTTTGTCTCAAGATGCACACCAGTAATGTTTTTTTCTTGGACACGTTTATAAAAGTTACTTAAATGTCCTAATTGAACTAAGGCCTAATCCTGGCTTAGTCTAAGCCCTGTCTGTGAAACCGGGCCATAGTGTAGGAACTATAATGCTAATTACATATAGGTGGAAACCTAATCAATATGGGCTGGGCTTTGCTGGCACACACTCCTTATCAGTGCGGTCACTGTCACACACACTGTCCTCTGGGATATTCTCTGTTATTCTGAACTGAGTGCTTGACCTGTGCTGTCCCTGTTTGGAAGGCAAAATGCTAATTTGTCTTGGTATGTATGTGTAAAGTTGCCATTTAATGCCGTAATATGTCATTTTGAATGGTTATTTATGTTGATATATTGGTTAAATGTCTGTTTTATTACAATATAAGACAATTCAAAACATATTTGACTCCACTGTTGCATGACGTCCACATACGTGGACAGTTAGTTTTTGGTGTATAAAAACGACATTTTACTCTAAATTTTAGTTTTTAAAATACTAACATATTCATCATACTTTACTGTACATACAAATTTTTTTTTAGCACAATTGACCTCCTTATGTAAAAGTTTTTCACAGATATGCCTGGGGCATTTGGCACATGGCTTTTGCTGTCAGCCATCTTGGATTAATGATGTCATCAAGCAATGAATATTTGGGATGCAAGACAGTAGCCACTGTTAAAATATTGCAGTCAATCTACTGACACTGCCCTCACGTGGTTTGGAGAGAATTACCAAGATAAATGAACCCTAAATGGAGTTAAATTAACTGTCCCCAAATGTGGACACCATGCATGAAAGGGTTAATATTCAACAATATTATTGTTCCGACTGCATAGACGTTGTGTGAGAACTGAACTGAGCTGGACGACGATGATGACGTTGCTGTTTTCTCCAGAGCTGCTGTATCCTCCTGGGACCCAGGAATAGACTTTTGTCCACTGTAGTGGACATTATATTTTAGTGAATTTCTCTGACATCATAGTCTGGATGTCCTTTAAAGAGCACATTCGGGGCTTTGCAGAGATACCAAATGTTTGGAGGTTTCACCAGGACAACAACTTCTTCTTGGTCTTTAAAAACGGCTGACACTAATGTTTAGCGCTCTTATGGAAATATGATAATATTTTTTAATCATAATTTAAATCAGATTCATTTTCAAATTGTTTGTTATAAACAACATCTCAGGAAAATGTTATGTGGTTTCTAATCAAAATATGACTTTCTGTTACAAAACAGGGCATTCATTTCATAAATGTCCACTGAAATGGACGCCAGGACTTAAATCATGTTTATCAGGCATTTTGAAGACACAACAAGTTAATAGGGAAAGAAATTACATATCAATATTCCTATGAAATATTTGAGATTATTATGAAAATGTTGCCAATTATTACTCCGATTATTACACTTCTTTTTTCATTACATGTTGCACCAAGAACACATTAATATGCAAATTAGACGCAGTGTATAGATACATTGTATTGAATGGGAAAATCCAAGTATGGCCATTTTACCCACATATTGCATAAAGTAAAATGGTATATCAATGCATTTCATTATATCTTTCATAACATAGTTCAGAATAAAAAAAAAGTTTGTTTAAAAAAAACCCTGAAACCTAAAAATTGATTGGCGAATTAAAAATAAATCCCATTGTTTTTGCCTATACATGCATTTTCAGGTCATTTTATTTTTTAAACAACTGAGTCCTGGTGTCAACTACAGAGGACATATCATAACACATGAATAAAAAAATACTAAATTCAAAAACCTTTTTTTCTGGGTCTCAGGAGGGTATAGATAAATTAACGAAATTAATAACTTATGATTTTATTTTTTTACAACGGAAATATATCAACACTGAATTGGCGTACAGCCAAAACATACATTATTTTCCTGTTATCATTGTAAAGCTGCCTTAATCTGTTTTGTAAAAAGCTCTATTGCCTACACATAAAAGAATATAGTTGCTCAATTTTGCAAAATACAGACGCAAAACAGTTCTGGAAATAAAGATGCTTTAATGAAAATAGTGGATTGTTTATTTCTGCATTTGACATTCAATTGATCAAAATCCAGAACAAACATTTTTGGAGATTTGAGGGGGGATGAATCACAGTTTAACATGTTGTGATTCTAATTTGGTTATGGTAATGAACACCTTTCAGATGTTTAGTTTACTACAACAGGAACTGGTCACAAGCAAATGTTTCTTGTGCATCTGACCGGTTTCTTTTTTGAGGAAATTATGAGGTAACATGGTAGCTAATACAAAGGTTCAAGTGTAGACAACAGAAAGAACACAAATGATGTAAAGTGCATAATCACAACCTGTATGAATGTCTTTCTTCTGCAGAACACACAGTGAATGTCGGTAACCAAACAGTTGATGAGCCCCACTGACTTCCATAGTATGAAAAAAAATTCTATGGAAGTCAATGTCAACTGCTTGGTTACCGACATTCTTCAAAATATCTTTTTTTTGTATGTATCTTTTTTTTACATGCTTTCTTAATCACAGAGATGAACTTTATCCTATTATGAACTGCCACCAATATCCATTCATCTATCCAACATTACCACACACGTGCACACACACAAAATGCTCCACAGTGACCCCGCCTAAGTGCTTCTTTCTTCTTCTTCATTTCATCACATCTTCCAGACAAAATTTTATAACAATGTGTTTTGGGATTTTCATGTTTCACAATAACTGTGACAAAAGTACTAATTATAGCGACGGTATATAAATGTCACATAACACCCTGCTTATCATTAATTTAGTGGCAGCACAATGGTCAAGAAGCTGTCTGTGCATGAGCTTCCAGATCAAAGACATTGCAACAAATGATGAGTAACAATCATCTGTACAATATTCTGCTGTTGACATTGAAAGAAGGACTTTTTTGTAGCAGGGTCACTGCAGGGCAAAGACATTTCAAGTGTGTGTGTGTGTGTGTGTGTGTGTGTGTGTGTGTGTCCCGACACTATGGTGACAAAATGTCGCCACATGGATAGACATACCAGAAATGTTTTGGTCCCCATGAGGAAAACGACTTATAAATCATATTAAATTATGTATTTTTTTTAAATGTAAAAATGCAGAAACAGAGGGTTGTGTTTCGGGGTAGGGGATAGAATTTAGTTTGCACAGTAAAAAAAGTCCCCATGAAACCGTGTGGTACTGTTGGATGGATGAATGCATATTAGATGCAGAAATAGGATAAAGATAATCTCTGTGAAAAAGAAAGCATGTAATAATTTGTGTACATGAACATGTTTTGTGTGTGCATACGCGCATGTGTGTGCACGTGGGTGGTAACGTTGGATGAATGAATATAAGATGCATTTCAGAATAGGATAAAGTTCATCTCTGTGAAAAAAAAATGTGTGTAATACTCAAAGTAGTTTGTGCACAAGAACATGTTTTGTGTGTGTGTGTGCATGTGTGATAACGTGAGTGTGCATGTATCCACACATGCACAAGTCCGAGGCATTTATGTTTGAAAGCACAAAAGTACATATGTGAACATGATGAACATTTTTCTCTTATTTACAGTCTCCTCCATTCACTTTAATGGCTGGTCATTTTTTATTGGGAACACCACAGGTGTGACTTTGTGCTATTTTTTAACTTCCTGGTTAAATTGTGGAACAATAAATTCTGCAGAATTTTCTTCACATTTTATTCAATATCGCCAAAATCATCCACAAATAATGCTTTTTCGGGTCATAATTTGAAGTGCATAAGCTCAGATAAATGAGGCCCAATCAGATCCAAAAAGAAACGCAAAACCTGTGCCAATTAAAACAAGTTGACAAAAAGATTGAATCCAATATTTATCCAATAATATAGAGTACTGAGACATTTAGAAACAGTTTTAAAAGGCCGGTCATTTTTGACTGGGAACATCAAAGTAAGTAAAGGCTTTTGAACACAGCACAAGTTAAATTAGAGAAAGTAAGGCTGTGTGTTTGACACCCCTACGTTTAAACATTTAAACCATTTGAATTTGAGCTAAAACAAGATGTCAGAAATTGTGACAAATAAAAGCCACAATGCAGTTACTTTAAAAAAAAAAGTGTTAAGTATGTAGTGCAAAAGCAGCTAGGATAAATCTTATTGCATCACTACAGGCACAATGGTGAAATTTTGGTGGATGCTTAGACATTTAGAACAGAACAGTGAATGGTCATTGTGAACATCTAAAAATGAGTCACAAAACTGCATATTAAGCCTTAGCCGATATGATTTTGGTATTGCAAGCTGGATCCAGGAGTTGAGCTGGCAATAATTAGATAATTAGACTAATTTAGACTAATAGACTAATTTTGGGTTCCGAAACCGGTCAAAGCTAGTTTCACTTTATTTATTATTTATTTTGATTACTGTAATTTCTTGGACTTTTGTGGACCATCATGACTTTCCCTGTCTAAATAATCCCCGGCTGCCTCTGAGCAGCAGGTAGTTCCTCTTGCTGGAGGACTTCTTTGATTCGTTTCACACATATATCTGCTGCCTCCTGGGTTTCTTTGGAGAACTGAAATAGGCTCAGGAAGCCATGAGGGAGGTCTTCAACCACATTGAGCGTCACTGGCTGGTTCATATTCCTCAGCTTTTTGGCAAACATCACTGAATCATCTAACAGGGCATCCAAAGCAGAGGCCTGAGGAAAACATTCAAAGCATTAAAACAAGAGTTACCGCACTATCTCTGGAAATGCAGATTCATCATGTCTTACCACTATATGCACAGGCGGAAGGCCCTTGAGAAGATCGTCTGGAGCGAGTAGAGGAGAAACAAATGGGTTCTTCATTATTGGTGTGTGAGGTGTCTGTATATCCGCCAGACATCTAGATCGCAGCGGCTCAAAATTTTCTGGGTAATCTTGGACATCCTGTGGTCTCTCAACAGAAAGTGACTTGGAAGGTGAAGGACCATTTGATGATGTGGTAGAAGAGGATGATGATGATGATGATGATGATGATTGTGCCTTTGGATCCATAAAAGTCTGAAGCCAATTTGACGCTCCTTGGGCGAAGTTACTCAAAATCTTTATAGTGTCCTGTCCCAAAGCAGTCAGGGTGTCTAACTGCTGAGCTGGCTGTACTGACTGACAACTCGCACCTGAGATAGAGAGTGACAGTACAAGCAGATAAGACAGAAGGTTTATCACTGTACATACGGTATATAGAGCATTCTAGCATTGTCACGACTAGGTGAAACATACAGTGGGGTCCAAAAGTCTGAGACGAAAATCTATAAGCCAAATAACCTGTTATAATGAATTAGAAGTAGGGCTGTAACGATTTGACCAAAAATAAAAACCTTGATTAATTGAACATTTTACCTCGATTACGATTAATGAACGATTATTTAGCTTTTTTTTTGTGCTTTTTTTTGCTTTCCATTTTTTTGCCCTCATAAGGTTTTGGGGTAAGTTCCTGATAAGGTTTTTACTGTAAATATTTTCTACTATTAAAAGGTGGAATTTTTTTTTCTAATGAAAAAGTGCATTTCTTTGTGATTTTAAAATACTTAAAGGAAATACGGTTCACTTTCAGCAGTTAATGTCTATGGGGCAGATTTCTGCTTGTTGTACATCAGATTCAGATACATTAGTAGGCATAGGCCTACATTACATTTATCTGAATGCATTAATGAGAGAGTGATAAGTGTGTGTGAATTAGTCATACCGTCTTCATTATGAAGCTGTGGTTTGTACTTACTTCAAAGGTATTAAAATATATGCCTATAACGGTTGAGTTTCTAAGCTACTTTGGTGACTTTACTTTAGTCACAGGATGGCGTTGACACACCGTTTCTGCGCTCGTCTCTGCGCGCGATCTTCACGTGATGTGCGCGCTTCTGTCTTGAGTGTTCGTTTGTCACAAGGGCATTAGTTCAACATAATACACATCTGATGGTCTAAAATCGCTCCAATGTTCAAACCGGCAGGCCTTAAAACACATAAAAATGACAAAGCTTTGTAAGGACGCAGGTGAAAGAGGTCTGCCTTCAGGGCGCGCGCGTGTTGTCAGAGACGCCACGGCTTGGCTCTCTGTTACCCCTTTTCCATCAAGGCAGTGCTAGAGCTAATTCAGAGCCAGAGCTAGTCCCAGTTCATAGTTGGTTCGACTGAGGAGCCTTCTAAGAACCGTTTGCTTTTCCACGGGCTGAGAGCCACAACAGAGCCATGTCTTATGTCACTGTATACGTATATCTTTCTCAGCAACGCTAGCGAGGCAGCGGCAGTGTTGCCAAGTCTACGGTTATGCCGCGGGCTTTTTTTCATGACCGCAGCTTGAAGCGACCCCAATTATGTAATATATCGAAAAATGATTCATCTTTCGGTGCCAAATTTCGGTTCCAAAAGCCAAGCGGCTGTGTCTGTGTGAGCCTGTAGCATACTTGCATGTAAGGAAGTAAAGCACCGACGATTGGCTGTCCACCACCACGTGACGGGGAGGATTTCTGAAGATACTCGCAGTCACACAACACAAGTGTAGTTGTTTTTTCTCACGTGTTCTACCGCGTCGTTTTACAATGCCAAAGAGGTCTAAAGTGTGGCTACACTTCATAAAAGTGGATGCCGAGTCAGCAAATTGCAACATCTGCGATAAGAATATTGCAACCAAAGGCGCAAAAGGAAAACTTTCTGTGAGACGTAAGTTCACAAACAGCGCGAGTGAATCACCGCGTGCGCACGCGCTCTCTTTCCCTCTCAAAATGCTCAAATGGCTTCACATCAGCGCATCGCATCTGCACTAAAATCGAGCTGCACAGTTGACACAGGATTTGCCACTTGCACAATAGAGGCAGTGTCGCATCGTCACTAAAGTTTAGAATTTGCCTTCATTTTTAAGTCTTGCCAGTGTTCAAACCGCTCAGCACACACACACACACACACACAGGCCATCTCTCAAAAAGCTTGCGAATACAAATTGCGCTGAAATGGTCAAATACACACAATATGTACTAAATTACCGTCTTGACGAGTATGCACGTAAACCCCATCGTGACTCGCTTGTGAACATTTGTGCAACTGCATGTAATCGTATCCGTGTTCGCTCTTAAAGTGACAGCAGTCGAATAAACTGCTGTCTCCGAGTTTCTCTTTGTCCTGTGTTGTTTGATTAACCTTATGACACTCACTGCTCTTGAATGACTAACTTTTGCAACCTTAAGTGTAAGGATTAATCTAATAAAGGCTCCAAAAATCCTTAATAATAATAATATTAATTATATAATAATAAATAATAATACATTTCCTTAATAATGTTACCCTGAGTGAGAAGTGTTACCAGAATTTGTTTTAATTAAGTTGGAAAATAAAAGTTTTGTGTTTAATGTATTTTTGTTGATGTTGAAATGGATTTTAAAACATATGGTATCGAAAAAAGTATCGTTAGGAACCGGTATCGAAAAAAGTATCGTTAGGAACCGGTATCGAAAAATCGAAATTGGCACCGGATCGAAAAATCTTGAACAATAACCAGCCATAGCCCCGCCCACCAATTCGCACATGTAACATAGGCCTAGTGTTGAACCAGATCGAGCTACCAAGCAATAAACATGCCGTTGAGGATTCCAAAATATTGTGTAGTGCCTGGGCTCGACAGTAATGCAACATGTAAGTAACTGTGTTAATTCTAATGCCTGATCTGAAATGTAATGATTCATGTAGTCAGATGTTCTTTGTCTGTGTGTCAGTAAATCAAACCAGTGACTAAACGTCAACTAGCGTTAGTTCTCTTAGTAGGATGAAAATAATCTGTTATTTAACGGTGATTAAATTCTATATAGAAAACGATAAAAGAAAGCTCCTTTTGCAATCGTTGGAGCAGTATGCGCTGCAGTGGTCAATCAAACAGCGAGTTTATTAGTGACTCCCATTTTATACAACGAATCTCTTAACTATATCACGTTTGCCCTGTTAGTGAAGATGAAAGATCACTGCTTTCATGTGCTCAACATGTGTGTGATCGGCTACAATGATCATCACTGCAACCTTTCATGCCACGATCTTAATATAATGCCATTGATCTAAATATAATGCCATAGATCTAAATGTAATGCAACACTTTTCACGATTAGTAAACCATGAGAGCTGTAATAGTAAAAACGCGCCAAAAGAGAGAGTAATGCTGTGTTCACACCAAATGCGAATAGAGCGTCAGGAGCGAGTGATTTCAATGTTAAGTCAATGGAAAGGTGCGTTGACGCGCGTCTGGAGGTCCTGCGGCGCGATAGACGCGTTTCGCGTGGCGCGATGGACGCGATTCCGCCTCATTCGCACGTCCAGTTTGTGCGAATGACGCGAATTGGACATGAATTGAGTGTCTTGCGCGATACGCGCATTACATGCGAGTGGTGCTTACAAGCGAATGCCCGTCTGATGCCCGAGTTGAATTTTTTTTACTTTGGCGTCAATTCGCGCCGCGTTAACCAATCAGGAGCCGGCTCGATGCGGTCACGTGGTAAAGTGACGTGATGAGAAACCCTGCATAATTTAAAAATACTACTATTGTGTCACAAAATGAGGTTTTAAGACTTTTTCAGGTGAGAATGTAGTTGTTTAAAGCTCAAATCTGTGGTTTATTTATAAAGAGAGCGCCTATTTAAAAAAAAATTGTCTGTCCTGTAGTGGTTTGTCTTGTGTAGATCTAACGGGCGATCTTTGCCCTCATGAATCTATAATTTGTTGTCTGCCAAATCGTTTTGACTGAGGGCAAAGAGAAGTTTCATAACTTTATTTTTTTTAAGGGTATTTAAATATAAATGCATTGAAGATAATGTAGGAGTTGCCTGGACAACATTTGTGTGGCTATTAATGCTTAATATATATTTTTAATGAAAATGAAAAGAGGCAGAATGGTGTTTTATGACATATTTATCCTGGAGCGCCTTGAACGTGCGTCTATTTCGCTTCAAATGCTCAATTTATACGCGCGTAAAAATTCCTGTAGACGCGCAAATGGATTAAAAATGTTCAGGCGTCCAACTTGACCTGGTAGACGCGATTGTGGCGCTCTATTCGCGTTTGGTGTGAATGCAGCATAATACTTAGGTATTTCAAATGGAAAGACGTTAGCCAATCACAGCAGTGGGTGTTTACACTGAACTCTCACAGCAGACACGCCCCTTAAAACAGAGCGTTCAGAGCAGAGGGCTAGGGTATCAGGGTATCAGCATCAGGGTAGGAAAAACGCCTTTTATTTATAAATTATGACAATTTTTGATGTAAAAAGCATTCTAACATTATAAGTGCACCCCAGGAAACATCATAAAACAATAAAACAATGCAGTTCATCATGACCCCTTTAATAAATACTGTAACAAATGTCTCGCTCAACCAATATTTTGCTCAACCGTCATCTCAGAATTTTAGAACCCACTGTAAAAGATTTTGCATGAGGAGTTCCTATTTTTTCCCAAAAAAATTATATCTTGTGAATAAATGAATTGATTTGACACTATGGGCCAGATTTACTAACAGCTTGCAGCATCGCAAACCCTCTTTTGGCGTTAAAAACTACTGTCAGGATTTTCTAAAGACACCCAGTGGAAACTTTTAACGCTGAAAAGGCGTGGACAGAGGTATTTTTGTGGCTGACCTTATTGCATATGCATTTGTAGGAGTTCCCCTTTCAGACCCAAAATGCATGGGAGGAGAGTTTTTAAATTAATCATTGCAAGGTGATTTACTAAGATTTGCGCTCGTCAATTTACAGGTATTTGCGTGCTCACGCTAATTTGCCCTGTTTAGTAAATCTGGCTCTATATTGTAATCTGGCCCTAAAATTTATTGTTTCCTATTTGAAGAATATTTCTACATTGCTTCTGTTTTCGTTCCTATTTATTACTGAAAAGCTGCTTTGAAACAATCTTTACTGTTTAAAGCGTTATATAAATAAACATGTCTTGACTTGATCCAAAAGCTCACCAGCATAGGCATCGATGCACTTGTAGAGCACAATCAAAGGCAGCAGAGGATCGATTAAAGTGAGTAGTCTGGATGGTGAGGCGTCTGTTGTTAGCAGAGTTGCTGGGTATGCTGCCACAATCCCATCAGGAACGCGTACTCCATGAGACACAGCCCTCATAGAGACGGTTATGCACAGGTTACCACCTGCACTGTCTCCCACCAAACAAACACGCTCTGCAGTCGAGCCTGTGTAACAAGATCAACATTTAGAGAGTTCTGAGGTATGGCTGGCATTGATTGCAGTTCATGTCCACACCTATTACTATGCTAACACACCTAAAGGTAAAAATAAAGTTCGAAAGGTTCTTTTCAGCACCTTAAGTTCAAATCTCTTTCTTGGCTATAGGATTCTATGGAGATTAAATGAGTTATCCTTCGCATCAACTAGATTTATTTCACTAGCACACAGGCTAGAAATTACTGGCTTTAGATCATTGGGTCATAAAAACTAGAACGTTATCAAAATTAAAACATTTAATTGATAATAATTATGAGTATTTGACATAAAAAAAATACTTTTGGGAAGTTTTGAAGTGTGAAATGTTATATTTAATCAAAAAATATTTCAAAAAGCATTTATATTTTATAAGCTAAATATTTTATAATTATTATAACTACTGTTCAAAAGTTTGGGGTCAGGACCTTAAAATAAATGTTTACTTATACATTTAATTTATTTCTATGATGGAAAAGCTGAATTTTCAGCATCATTACTTCAGTGTCACATGATCCTTATCCTAATCATTCTAATACGCTGATTTGAAAGATTTCTTATTATTATTGATGTTGAAAACAGTTGTGCTGCTCAATATTTTGGTGGAAACTGTGATACATTTTTTTCAGGACTCTTTGATGAATAAAAAGTTTAAAAGCATTTATTTGAAATAGTTTTTTTGTGTAAAATTATAAATGTTTTTACTGTCACGTGCATCCTTGCTGAATTAAAATAACTTTTCTTTAAAAAAAAATCTTACTGACCCCAAATACTTGAATGGTAGTGTACATGCAGGTTTTTTTATATTATCAATTACTATTAACAATATTCTCATGTTAATTGAGAAATTGTATGGAATGTTTGGATTTCAAATTTCATTTGTCACAACGTAGGACAATTGTGACCCTGTAAAAAAACCAGTCATAAGGGTACATTTTTGGAAATTGAGATTTATACATCATCTGAAAAGCTGAATAAATAATATTTCCATTGATGTATGGTTTGTTAGAATATGACAATATTTGAAATATTAAATCTGGAATCTGAGGGTGCAAAAAAAATCTAAATATTGAGAAAATTGCCTTTAAAGTTGTCAAAATGAAGTCCTTAGCAATGCATATTACTAATACTAATAACTGTTTGTTATATTAACAGTAGGAAATATACATAATATCTTCATGGAACATGATCTTTACTTAACAACCTAATGATGTTTGGCATCGATAATTTCGACCTATACAATGTATTGTTAGCTATTGCCACAAATATACCTGTGCGACTTATGACTGGTTTTGTGGTCCAGGGACACAATTTACAATGAAAATCTCAAGACAAAAAGGTGCTATAAATGGTAATTCATAGTGATAATCTAACTCTGTGACAAATTCATACAACATCAATTCATAGACAGGAACAAGGGAGTTGCAAAGTAGACAGCATAATTAAACAAGGAGAAATACACTAGAATTTCCGATTTAGACGGCCATAAAATAATTGGCTAGCACATGTAAATGTTAAAATTACATTATGTATACTAATTGCTTCTATCTAGTGAGGGGTGTGCAATACAAACCCAGCAAATGGCAATTCTTCAAAGCCCAACAGTAGGCATAGAAACACTCCTCTAGAGCCCGGGGGAACGGAGCCTCTGGAGCCAGTGAGTAATCCACAGAGAGAATAGGCACATTCAGATCCTTTGACCAGCTCTTCAAGTAATTCTACAATAAAGACAAAAAGACAAAGAGGGCCTCAGCAAAAAATGTATGTGAAATATAGTAGAGGCAGGTAAAACTGCCACAGGCATACCTCATGTGATTTTGAAGTTTGTGCGACAAAGCCTCCTCCATGGAAGTGTATGAGCAGGCAGGGAGAAAGAGGAGCTGTCTGACGATTGAAACTCCCCGGCAGAGTGAGCTGAGGCCCCTCAGGGCGAGAAAGTGCTAACAGTTCTGCACTGTCCTGTGGAAAGAGATCAAATATGGAGGAAATTCAGCTGAATGCTTAGTGCTAACTTTAGCAGCCGATCTAACTAATTACAAGAATGAAGAAAACATTTATTCATGCTCATTCTAAGTAACTGAAAACATCCCTCAGAGCCTGCTTGTCCTGAATAAATATGTTAATAATGAATTATGTGAAGACACAAACCTGTCCTTGTCGGAGTGTGTGTGAGATCAAGCGCACGTTGACCGGCCCAGGGCCCCAGTGTGCAAGTGGAGGGTTCACATCGACTGAGAGATTGGGGTCAGAGGCCAGTGGCAAACTCAGACCTTCAGCTGGCACAGTTAATGTTACATTCACTTGCACCACACTGGAAGCAATCCTCGTCAAACTCTTCAGAGAAAAACAGAATAAGAAAGAAAAAAGACCGTTTGAACCTGTGTCTTATTTTGTACACTACCGTTCAAAATTTTGGGGTCAGTCTGTAATTAGTATAGGCTTATTTATTCAGCAAAGAATCAACAGTGACAGTAAATACATGAATAATGTAACAAAAATACTCTATTTCAAATACTTTCTATCTATTGGTCAAAGAATCCTGAAAAAATAATTAAGCTTTCCACAAGAATAATAAGCAACACGGCCGTTTTCAACATCGATAATAATAAGAAAGGTTTCCTGAAAAGCAAATCAGCATATTAGAATGATTTCTGAAGGATCATGTGACACTCAAGACTGGAGTAATGATACTGAAAGTTCAGCTTTGCCATCACAGGAATAAATTACATTTTAAAATATATTCAAATAGAAATGTTCATCAAATAAATGCAGTGAGCATAAGAGACTTTCAACAACATTAAAAATCATTCCGACCCCACACTTTTAAATAGTACTGCAAATATAATTGTAAACCTAAAGATCAAGAACAATATAACGGATGTTGTTTAATCGGTTCTCATTTAGAATCATGCATAAACATAATCGCACTTACTGATAATATCTCAGACTCAGTAAGGTTCCAAAAGGCTTTCCAAAACTGCATATCCAGATTTTGAGTGATGCGCTCAAATTCTTTCCCCCTCAACTCAGGGTCCACCACATATTTGCCCGATGTGAAGAAAGAAAGGGCAGCCATGCCTGTAAATAAATCAAACTTTATTGACGAAAGGGATATGTAATTGTGTAAGAATTGAAAGAGAAAAATGTCCTCATTATTTTACGGGAATAATTATGGAAGCTTGTTTCCGCCATGGAATTAAAAAAAATTAAAAAAGGTAATTGAGACTTTTTATCTCACAATTCAGATTTTTTTCCTCCAGAATTTGAAATATAATCTCGCAATTGCGAGAAAAATGTGAGCCGACTTTTTTCTCAGAATTGCAAGTTTATATTATATTTCTATTATATTATAATTATTATATTATAATATTATAATTATATTAGTTTATATCTGACAATTCTGAGAAAAAAAGTCAATTGAGATAAACTTGCAATTGCCCGAAAAAAGCAAGAATTGCGAGATTATATCTCACAATTCTGAGAAAAAAAAGTAAATTGTGATATATAAACTCCCAATTGCAAGAAAAAGTAAGAATTCCGAGTTTATATATCACAATTCTGAGAAAAAAAGTGAATTGCGATAAAACTTTTGACTTGCGAGTTTGTATCTCACAATTCTGAGAAAACAGTCAACTGGACTTCCGGTGATGGCGGCACTAGAGTAAGACGTGGTGCATGGAGCTCCCGAATAATTCCATCTAAATCCTCAATAAAGACTCTTAATAGTACTTTCTTTAAAAATAATAACTCTGTTGCATCTCGAACATTCCGATAAATATGCAGAATCCAAAGAAAACGGATAAAAAAGAGGATGCCCAAGACGCGAGGCTGCCAAGATCGGACCCTCTGCCATGGTTCCACGCAGAAATGGAAAAAGGATTTCTCAGAATTCAAGAGTTAATCGACGGACGTCTGAGTAAGTTTGCAGAATCATTGGAGAAAATGTGTAATGAACTACAATCAACAAATCTGAGAGTGGTCGAGGCAGAAACAAAACAGATGGAGATGGAAGAAGCAATAACGGGACTTCACAAGGATGTGGTGGATGTCAAGCTGGCTGTTGACGGCGAAATTAAGCAGTTGAAAGACAAAATTGATGAACTCGAAAATCAATCTCGCCATTAGAATTTACGTCTTGTCGGCTTCCCCGAGGGAGTGGAAGGTAAAAACCCAGTGGGTTTTTTGAAAGAATGGCTACCTAAGATTCTGGGGAAGGAGGACGAGATCTACGAAATTGAAAGAGCTCATCGCACTTTGCAGCAACGACCAACGGAAAATGGCAAGCCACAAGGTATTCTAAGTCAAACATTTTACGGAGCTTGGGAGCTAGTTAGGTTGGATAAGGAAGAGGAAGTCAAATTCGACCGCATATTACGGTGCACAATCAGTCATGGGGATTCAAAGTTCCACACTTCGTTTGGGGAAGTGGTGGGAGTAGTTGGGGATAGTAGACAGAACACATGTTTTAGTTATTAAATTTTTTTGGCTGCATTAATCCATAGTTAATGTCAAGTACACTGAAATATAAGTATGTTACTGGAATGTCAATGGGTTAAATCAAAGACTTAAAGGGAAAAAAGTCATTCTATACCTTAAAAAACATAACATCAGAATCGCTTTGCTACAAGAAATGCATTTGACTGACTCTGAAAATCAAAATCTTAAAAAGCAGTGGATTGGACAGGTTTTCTTTTCTTCCTTTACATTGCAATCCAGAGGGGTGGGTATACTTATTGACAAAAATATACCCTTTCAAACGGAGTCTGTGGATAAAGACAAATCCGGTATATATACAGTATTATTTTAAGAGGAACAATTGCTATGCAGAGAATAACTTTGGTAAAGTACTTAACCAAGAATATTGTCAGATCATGCCCCTTTACTTATATCAATGCAACACTCTCTGGAATTGCCGAATTGTAAGCTCTGGCGATTTAGCAACCATTTATTGAATAACTCTGAAGCGTTGCACTTTATAAAGAATAATATAGACAACTTTGGACGGTTTCTCAATGGATTATAATAAAAAAAAATTTTTCCCAAATTAATCGATCCGATGCTCTCGATGTACAAGGAGGCAATTCATAAAAAATAATTACCAGAGACTTTACATCAGGCTTTAATTACAGTCTTGCTGAAACCCAGCAAAGACCCTAATCTATGTACCTCATACCGACCAATCTCACTGCTTAATTCTGATTACAAAATTTTCACTAAAATGATCGCTTTACGTTTAGAGCAGGTCTTGCCTAGTTTAATTCATATGGATCAAACTGGATTTATTAAAAATAGATCCTCCTTTGATAATATATACGGAGGTTTATAAATATTTTTTATTCAGCAAAACAAATCGATTCTTCAGTGATTGCTCTTTCGTTGGATGCAGAAAAAGCATTTGAATGGCCTTATTTGATAGCTATTTTGCAAAAAATACATTTTGGTCCATCTTTTATTCTTTGGTATAGAAATCCATCTGCAACTGTCCGTACTAACTCCGATTTATCTTCGAGCTTTAATTTGTCAAGGGGAACCAGACAGGGATGTCCTTTATCACCGTTACTGTTTGCACTAGCGGGGGAACCCCTGGCCATTGCAATTCGGGCACACGAATCAATCTCTGGGCTAGAGATAGGAGGTTATGTACATAAAATATCATTGTACGCAGATGATGTAATGTTATACGTTACTAACCCTGACTCATCGCTGCCTAACTTATCTCAATTATTGGGAAAATGTAGAGAAATATCTGGATATAAAATTAATGTAAATAAAAGTGTTATGATGCCACTGAATTTGGCTGCGGAGAAAATGAGAAAATGCCCTTAAATAACATCCCTTTTTCATGGAATTCAGAAAAGGTAGTTTATTTAGGACTAAATATTCCTTCTAAGTTGGAAGAAGCATATTCTTTGAACTATTCCGCACTACTTAAAAAGGTAATGATAGACCTGGTAAGATGGAACTCACTACCATTATCACTAATTGGCAAGATAAATTGCATAAAAATTAACATGCTTCCTAAATTTTTATATCTATTTCAAACTCTTCCGATCTCTATCCCACAAAAGTTTTTTTAATAATCTCAATAGTTCGGTTAGAACATTTGTTTGGAATAATAAAACTCCAAGGGTTAAACTTAAGTCATTACATATGGCATTTTAAAAAGGTGGATTACAACTCCCAGATTTTTTGCTTTATGTTTGGGCAGCACAAATGAGAGTGGTATGATTTTGACAGGTGAATAGTACATCTCCACCTGCATGGATACAAATTGAAAAATACCACGCAGGAGAAATTCCTCTAGACAAGGCGTAATTCATCCCCCTGACTTGTGTTACAAAGGAGATTGATAACCCATTCATTAGACATACATGCAAATTGTGGTTCGAGATTAAACATTTTTTTTAAATGGCTATTACCAGTATATAACAATACTCCAATTTATTGCAACCCGGCTCTTCCTGAGGTACTAAGAGATGGGATAACACAATACTGGACTGGTATAATAAGGGTATTCCAGTGTTCGGAGATTTATATGAGGACGACACACTAATGACATTTGAACTATTGAGAATAAAGTTCTCTCTTCCTGTTAAACATTTTTTTAAATATTTTGAGGTGAGGCATTATATTACTACATTACAAGGAGGTCATTTAAGGCCCCTCTCCTCACTCTAAATAGACAATATTATAAGAGGAAAAAAAGGGTCCAAAGGTTTTGTCCTATATGTATACCAACGTCATTGAATTATATGGGGAGGATGTTTTATCTTCCAGACTTAAATGGGAAACAGATCTGAATGTTCCTTTGAGCAAGATTCTTACATCATACATCTGTAAAAATGCTCAAACATTTTCATTCAACAGTAGACACAGACTAATACAGTTTAATATTATACACAGGGTATATTATACACCTGAAAGATTACAAAAGTTTAGTGATTCATATTCAGACAGTTGTCCTAGATGTAAAACAGAGGTTGGTACATTATTGCATATGTTTTGGACCTGCTCGAAACTAGAAACCGATTGGGAAAATATAATACAAACTATTGTTAAGATTATTAATGTTAAGCTTTCATTTGATTCAAGATTTATGCTATTGGGAAATGAATCGGTCCTCCAACTTGATCAAAGGAATTTACGTTTTGTTAAGATGGCTCTTATAGCAGCAAAGAAATGTATAGCTATACAATGGAAATCAGAAGAACCACCCAGTCATGTTGTATGGCTTAGAGAACATTCATCCTATGTTCCTGTTGAAAAAATAATGTTTAATCTGAAAAAAAAAAAAAAAAAAACCCATCGATGTTCGAAAAGATTTGGGGCAAATGTATTAAATAATATTATATATGAATAATGTGGATGTTGATTGAACATACTGATGTGTTAATGTAACCCTTCTTTACTTGAACCCCTAAATATATATATATATATATATATATATATATATATATATATATATATATATATATATATATATATATATATTTTTTTTTTTTTTTTTCTTTTTTTTTTTTCTATTTATTTTATTATAATTATTATTATAATTTTTTTCTTGTAATAATGCCTATTTGAGTGTTCTGTCTATTGAGGGGTCGGATAGGGATGGTAGGGTGGTTAGAAGATTGTCTACTTTTATACTGAACGCATTCTGTAAATCGTTCATGTGAAAATAATAAATATATTGATAAAAAAGAGAAAAAAGTCAATTGTGACATATAAACTCGTAATTGTGAAAAAAGTAAGAATTATGAGTTTATATCTTGCAATTCTTAATTTCTCAGAATTGCGACTTTATATCACAATTTAGACTTTTTTTCTCTGAATTTTGAGATTCTGCAATTCTGAGAAAAAAAGTAAAGCTTTCATAAATAACAGACATAAATGCATGAAAAGAATAAATCATGTAGCCCTAATATTATGAGAGGATTTTGATGCATCCAATTGAGGCTGCACTTACCAAGCCCAGTCTGCTGTTTCTTGTAGTTTTCACCAAAGGACACCATACTGATGACCACTGTCTGTAGAAAAGGCCTGAGAGAGGGGGGAAACTTGTAGGAGAGACAAAGAAATAGAGACTTTGTGTTTCTGGAACAAATTTACATACATCATAAACTGCATGCACCAGTGAAACGATAAACACCTTTAATTATGGGTGGTTGATAGTACAGTAAAAAACTTGAAATGAAAAACATTTGCAAAAGAGGTGATCACATTATCTCACCTGGAAGCCCAAGCAGCGGCCATAGAAACAAGCTTTGTCCATGGAGATGTACTCTTGCACAAACCTCTTGCTTAAACCCCCTTCGTCCTGTGAATAGAGCTGACCAAGGGCATTGTCATTGAGTAGTATCTGTGCCAGGTAAAGTAATGCTCGCAGCTGACACAGGGCACTACAGTATGCTTCCACTTCCGTCACATTATGGTCCATCCGGAAAAACGCTCCAGTACAGTTTGATGCGATGTAACGGGCCTTCTGGATGATGTGGATGACGCAGGAATGGACCACCTATGGGAACAAGAAAAGTCAATGGCCTCCTTTTTAACAGTACCGTACAAAAGTTTAAGGGTCAGTCCGAATTTAGTATAGGGCTTACAGTATTTATTCAGCAAAGAAGAATGCTACAACAAATACATTTATAATGTAACAAAATATTCTGTTTCAAATAAATGCTGTTATTTAGAGCTTTTTATTTATCTAGAATCCTGAAAAAAGAATCACGGTTTTCACAAAAAAATATTAAGCAGCAAAACTGTTTTCAAATTTGACAATAAATGTTTCTTGAGCACCAAATCAAAATATTAGAATGATTTCTGAAGGATCATGTGACATTGAAGACTAAAGTAATGATGCTGAAAATTCAGCTTTTCCATCACAGGGATGAATTACTTATTAAAATATATTTAAATAGAAGAAAAATCGTTTATTTAAATTTTAGCAATATTTCACAATATCACTCTTTTTACTGATCAAAACAATTGGAAGTGTACGGAAGTGTACATAAACAATAAAAAAAATTACATTTACATAACAATAACAACAATTTAATTATTTTAATCATTAAAATTATAAATAATTTAAAATGATTAATTTAAACTTCAACAGGAATTCACATACCATAATAAGGCATTAACAGGTAGCCTATAAAATTAGTAAACCGCTAAATTACAGCCAAAAGCATTTATCTTGACCGCTGACAAGTTCTTTTTTACGACAAGCCATTTTTTGCATCCGACCACTCATTTGCAAGTAAAACAAACTTACTTGCAAATTTGAAGCTTAAAAAATTCCCTTTTTTTATGCACTCATCAGTTTTGCAACCAACTAGCAGTTACCTTGACTAATGTCCGATATCCATTGCCGGGGGTCTGTGCATCCAAATCAAAATGGTGATAGACAGTAGTAAATCCAGTGATCAAGGGTTCAACAGCACGACCATGTTCCTGAACCTGTCTCATCACCCCCAACAGACGATCCGTAGCATCAACATGTGAAGAAGAATTGCTGAGGGATCCATTAAGAGCCAAGATAACCTCTGAACATACTGTCTGCAATGATGCGAATACATCCTTATGATCCATGTCTGACAAACTGAGAGAGGCAAGAGCAGAGATAAACAACATCACTACGAATGTGAATGGAACAGGTAGCAAAGCACAAATAAACAAAACACAAACAATAAAACTCTGTCAGGCAGTGGCCAAACAATGTCATGAATATTAACTAGAGAGAGCAGAGACTGGCAGATACCGGCCTTAGTCAACCGACACAAAGACTCAATGTTGGATCACAGCATATTCTTGCAGCATCCAACCCTTGCGTCATCAAAGTCCAATTTACAAAACCGGCCACTCTCTGAAAACACATGCTTGGAGGAACGCCACATGATAGTTGTAATACTTGTAAATGATATTTAGTGGTTCGATGTGTGACACAAGAGGTCAAGAAAAAGCTCCTAAAAGGATTTGATTATCCTCTGCTATAATCACTGTAATAGGAGTTCCAGAACATGATGAAAACATGCAGTGCCAATGCGTCATGTTAGTCATGACACTGGATCTCAGTAGCCAAATAAAAGACCCAATTTATCATTAGATACAGTAGACTAATCAGCTGTGACCTGTAATATATAAAATTTAAACTGTTTGCCCCAGGAAATGCAAAATTTGTAAAGGAAACCAGACTCAAACATGGATACGGATAATAGCTTAGAAATGAATTATTCACTTACACACTGCAGCCACTGTTACAGTTGAACTGATCCCTATTCAGCACTTTACTCAACAAACACTTAAATACTCGGAGATTCCCATTTGCTTTCACAGTTTCACAATCAGATCATGTCCTGGAGGAAAACAATCACATCTGATCAATGAAAAAAAGCCCCATTGCACTTTAAACCCACCACCATGTAGCCTAAGTGATAGTATTGGATATTAGGCTACACAAATACAGTATAGTAAAATATTGGATCAAAATAGATGAACTCTGTCACAGGCTAAATCTAAAAATAAAAACATTCATTTTCCTCACATAATTGTCCTTGTTTTAAGTAGGTCTTAGTAGATCACCAGAAAAAAACAAAATGACAGCTGCAATGAATCGATGTGTGGTGATGTGCAGAATATGGTATTTTGTCAACATCGTTAAGTATTTAAATATTAATACAATTATTTTAATAATTAAAATATTGTATTAAAATGTTTATACATATTTATTATAAATATTTGACATTTCCATGCTTGCTTTGACTGGCAAGGGGAGAAAATAGACAATTTTCTAAAAAAAAAATTTTGAGAAAATGGATGATGGAGGTTTCACCCAACAGAGAAAAAGGGTGTCAAAATTGTACCTTTAGGGGTACAACAGCTTGTCACTGGGGCAGTACCCTTAAAAGGACATATTTGTACCTTTTTTAACCACAAAAAGGTTCATAGTAATACCTTAAGGTACGTATTTGTACTCTAAGGCAGTGGTTCCCAACCACGTTCCTGGAGGACCCCCAACAGTGCACATTTTGGATGTGTCCTTTGTCTGACACACCCACATCAGGTCTTGGAGTAGCTACTAATGAGCTGATGACCTGAATCAGGTGTGTTTGATTGAGGAGACATGCAAAATGTGCACTGTTGGGGGTCCTCCAGGAACGTGGTTGGGAACCACTGCTCTAAGGTACTAATATGTATATTTTAGGAGTAAAAAAAGGTACAAAGATGTCCTTTTAAAGCTACACTATGTAACTTTTCCGTCCACTAGAGGTCGCCTGTTCAAAACAAAGGCGTAGTTTGATGACGGCACGTTTGAGCGCAGAATCTCGGGACATGTGGTCTTCACCTCACAGCCGGTGGGAAACAGTCAGGATAGGACTCGGGCAGAAATCATGTTCATGGATGCGATTATTAACATTACTGTAGTCTGAAGCAGAGCAGGACCAAGTGTTGTGGAGCTGAGCAAGGCCGCAGGAGCGATTGAAGAGCGGGACTGTTATTATGGCATAGTCGCTGGCGGGACTTTTATTATGACACGGTTGCCGGCGGTACTTCCTCTTTTCCAGTCATGAGTTTGAGGTAACGCAACTCTGTTTATCGTATTAGATATATCTGAGTGTGTTGAAAAGGAAGTTATGACTTTCACTCGGCGGCTGCTATGACACTTGTTCACACTGCAGTGAGAGTAAAGTGTTTCACTGAATAAAACCGAGACCGAGGGTGACGCAGATATGACGCAATCGACAGGCGACTCCCTAACATGCATAGCTCACACGTCCCGGTTCCTTGGTTAAAATAGCAATTTTCTCACGATTTACAAATAGTTGAAAACATTTGGGACATTCTAAGTACTCAACTGAACAAAATATATAACACTGGCCTAGTGGTTTCTGGATATTTTACTGCAAAAATCCTACATAGTTCACCTTTAAGGGTACTTCTCCAGTGACAAGCTGTTGTACCCTAAAGAGTACTACTATGAACCTTTTTGTGGTGACAAAAAAAGGTAAAAATGTGTCCTTTTAAGGGTAGGCCTACTTCCCCACCCCAGTGACAAGCTGTTGTACCCCTAAAGGTACAATTATGACACCCTTATTCTCTGTGTGAATGTTATTCTTGATTGACAAACGTGTTTTAGTTATGTAGCCCGTTTTCCTCAGTATTTATCAATAAATGCTAGTGTGGCCTATTATAGTAGCCATTGCTGAATACAACGTGTAATCGAAAAGGATCTGGCAACCCATTTTGCGCGACGCACTGACGCAGCACTTGCTGCTCCAGGGTGCGATAGGTTGCTCATTAACTTTCTATGCGATGAAATAGATATCACGAAACGTTTTTGTTTTGTGCCCCCCGACTCACACATTTAGTTAACGAGGGCCAATACAGCTGCCCACGCACAGAAAAGTTTTACCTAAGTAAACTGAATGTTTTGTAAAACATCTCTTACCTGCTTACCTGTCACTCAATGAACTGCGCGTGCAAGTCGCGCCTGAACTGCGAGCGATCTCTGACAGCGGCCCCGCATATCGAACAGCAGAATGCTATCGACACTCGTGCATTTTCATAAACAGTATGGTAGATGATGTCTTGTGTTTTTGCCCGCTTGTATCCTCTTCCGTGCCTGTCAAAGTTTCGACTGACTCACAGCATCATGGGTACACGAGTTCAGTGCAGTCCTGTTTACCCGAGTGACGCGACGCGAACGCTTCCATTGCAATCGACGCCTACTATCCAAGACAGTAAATAGTCTTAAAGGGATGGTTCACCCCAAAATGAAAATGTTGTCATTGCTTACTCACCCTCGAGTTGTTCCAACCCTGCATGAATGTCTTTCTTCTGTTGAACAAAAAAGACCCCCGAAAAAGAATGTCAGTAACCAGACAGTTGGCGGCGCCCATTGACTTCCATAGTAGTAAAAAAAATATATATATATATGGATGAAGTCAATGGGTGCCGTCAACTGGTGGTTACCAACATTCTATAAAATATCGTATTTTGTGTTCAACAGAAGAAAGAAATTCATACAGGTTTGGAACAGCATGAGGGTGAGTAAATAATGACAATATTTTTGGGTGAAATAGGGACTTTGCTATGCACTATTCCAATTTAGCGGTGTGGTATAGACTATAGGGGAATCAAATAATCATAATACTAGTAGGCTTTTATATAAAAATATAGTCGTTAGCTATAGCCTACATAGGCTACATACATAAACATAATTTATCGATAAATACAGTTTACCTGTGTTTTCGGCACAAGAGTTTTTTTTTTTTCATTAATATTTGTTTGGGGTTTTATGTTTTTGAATCCTATATCTGCAGATATTTGCTATGCCTATTAATAGGCTGTTTAATGGCAATTTTATGTAGGCTACGCAACAGTGTGATAAATTAATAGTATAATAAATTATATTAGTAGATCTAATAGTACATAATAGCTATTGTAACTTTAAGGTATACAAGCAAGAAACTGACATACAGAAAATAAGCCCACCCTGTGAAATATACACTAAAGTAAAAACTGACAACCCTGGTCTTACCTCGCATGGAAAATAAATATAGGAAAATTAAAGGGATAGTTCACCCAAAAATGAAAATTAGCCCATAATTTACTCACCCTCAAGTCATCCTAATATTTAGTCATATTCAATATTCAAGTCATCCATATTTAAAACTTTATTAAGTAAACTTTTGGCGGACCGCATTCTGTGGAAAAGTGTTGAATGTTGAAAGTGAAACTCAAGATTCAAGAGATTTATTTGTCACATACACAATTATATAGAGCATATATAATCAGCAGTGAAATGAAAGTCAGGTCCGCTCCATGGACAGGGCAATATTAAAGAAAAAAGAAAAAAACAAAAAGAAAAAAATACAACACAGATGAAAATATACATAGAAGTACAATATACACAGTTAAAAAATATTCATAAATAAAGCTATGAGAAAATGATTTAAGGTTAATGATGTACAAGAGGCAATGTGCATATGTGCATTATACTGTAGTCTTAAATATTAAGATACACAGGAATGTATAAGAGGTAAAAGTGCAAAAGTGCAAACGGGTCGACACTGACAGTATGTCACATCGAGGTAGTGAATGATGAAGATCTTACTGATAAGTGGATATTAGTAGCGACATCAAGATGTTAAGAGGCTGGTTTTGTATTTAAGATTCCAATTGCCTGGGGGAAGAAACTCCTCCTGAGTCTCTCAGTTTTTGCCATCAGACTACGGAAGCGCTTACCAGATGGCAGCAAAGTAAAAAGAAGGTTACTGGGGTGGATGGAGTCTTTGATAATTTTAACAGCTCTGCTTTTGCAGCGTTTGAGGTAGATGTCCTGTAGAGAGGGGAGAGCAGACCCTGAGATGCGCTCAGCTAAGCGCACAATTCTCTGAAGGGCTTTGCAGTCTTGATTAGAGCTGTTCCCATACCACACTGAGATACACTGAGTCAGTACACTTTCTATGGCCCCTGAATAGAAAGTTTTCAGGATTGCTGGTGAGACCCTGAATTTCCTCAGCTGTCGCAGATGGTAAAGTCTTTGCCTGGCTTTATTTCTCTGTGTCTGAATAGTCCAAGTCAGGTCCTCAGAGATGTTTACACCAAGGTACTTGAGGCTTCTCACCCTCTCCACAGGGGTCCCGCTGATCATAAGAGGAGTGTAGGGCTGCTGCTGTCTCTTCCACAATCAGTTCTTTAGTTTTGCTCACATTCAGAGAGAGACAGTTGTCCTGGCACCATGATTTTAATTTCTCTACCTCCTCCAGGTATGCGGTCTCATTGTTGTTGTAAATGAGGCCCAGAACCACAGTATCATCAGCAAATTTGATAATAGATGTGGAGCTGTGGGATGACACGCAGTCATGTGTGTAGAGAGAGTAGAGCAGGGGACTCAGGACACAGCCCTGTGGGGCTCCTACGTTCAGGGTGATAGAGTTGGATGAGTACTGGCCTACTTTCACCACTTGAGGTCTGCCGGTAAGGAAATCAAGAATCCAGATGCAAAGCGAAGAATTCAGGCCAAGGTCCATGAGTTTAGACGCTATAGCTTTATGGGGACTATAGTATTGAAAGCTGAGCTATAGTCGATAAATAGCAGCCTTGCATAGTTCTTATTATTACTGTCAATGTGCGTGAGAGAAGAGTGCAGAAAGTTTTAAATATGGATATTTTTCTTACACAAACATGTCGATTCGCTTCAGAAGGCCTTTATTAACACCCCAGAGCCGCATGGAGCATTTATTTGATGGGCAGATGCACTTTTTATGGACTTCAAAAACAGAGCAACTATAAATCCAATTCTAATGCTTGCATGGATTAGCCTGGACTTTTGTAATATAACTCCGATTTTATTCGTCTGAAAGAAGAATGTCATATACACCTAGGATGACTTGGGGGTGAGTAAATTATGGGCTAATTTTCGTTTTTGGGTGAACTATCCCTTTAATTTTCCTATATTTATTTTCCATGCGAGGTAAGACCAGGGTTGTAATAATAATAATAATAATAATAATACGATAATAATACAATTCTTTAAATGGTTTAGCATTACTATTGTTGTTTTTTCACATACAAATGGTCACAGTGAGCACTGAGAGGCAGTCATTACCAAGATATTTGATTCCATGTTCAGCCTCCTTCTCCCATGATACCCTCTACTGGTCAACGAGAAAACTGGTTCCTCTCCAGATGATAAACCTGTGTTGTAAAATAATCAACATGCATAAATATATTTTGGAGAATTTATCCTTGTCTCATTTTGAGCCCTTGGATCAAAATATTTCTTACTACACAATTATTTAGGGGGTCCCTTTATGTTTTGCGGTAAGACTTTATTTTCTCCAAGGGGATGAAAAAAATCTTATCTTTCTTATCTCATCTATAAAGAGGCAGCTTCCAGTTTGTGTCTATTTTAGGATTCCTTATAATAATAGCCTACTTTAATATGGTATAGCCCTCAATGACTTACACATTCTTCAGTTCTTTAACCGCTTGTTTAACAGACAGAGAAGACTTCACAAGGCAATGAAGCACTCAATCCCTTAATGACCCACTATATACAGTTGCAATTGAAATTATTCAACCCACTTGACCTGCAAGACATTTTTCTGCCAAGAACAACATCTTATGAAAATAATTCAACAAGGGCATTGGTAAACTATTATAGAAAGTTTATTAATACACATTTGAGTGATTCTGAGAATGTAAAGTTGATGAGAAATGAAAACGTGTTCAAAATTATTCAACCCCCAAAAGTAACATTTTGTGCAGAATCTTGTATTCTTTATGACCTCCGATCAATGCTTCCTGTAAGTGCTTAAAAGCTTCTGTCACCTACTGCAATTTTGGCCCAAACCATCACTGATAATCTTTGGTTTTCATCTTACCACTACTTTCTTCAAATTCCACCAAATAGTTTCAATGAGATCTAAATCTGAAGACTGTACAGGCCACTCAAGAACATTCTACGACTCATCCCTGAACCAAGCTGGAGTAGATTTGGATGTATGCTTTGGGATGGCTGTCCTTCAGGAAAGTCCATTGATGATCAAGCTTCAGTCTCTGCACTGAAGGCATCACCATCTTTGCCAAAATGGCTTGATACTTCAAAGAATTCATGATGTTGATCCAAATTTTCCCCAGAGCAAATTAAACTAGTGTCATCAGCAAATAAAATAGTTTTCAGCTCATTTGACACCTCCCATACATTATTTATATATAAATTAAACAACAATGGTCCCAGCACTGACCCCTGGGGGACCCCACAGGTAATTATCTTGGACGTTGATTTACAGTTTTGCAGTTCTACGTATTGATATCGATTTTGTAAATAGTTTTTTAACCAAGAAAGTGCCGTCCCCCTGATTCCATATTTATGTAATTTCATGGATAATAATTTATGGTCTACTGTGTCAATTGCCTTTGTAAGATCCAAGAATATCCCCATTGCATTTTTTTTTTGTTTTTTTTTGTTCTATTGCTGTTGTTATTTCCTCTACAAGTTGAATAAGTGCATGTGAAGTTGTCCTATTAGCCCTGAAACCATATTGCTGATCACACATTATATTGTGTTTAGTAATAAAACTATTAAGTCTTACAAAAAAAAAATGTCTAGTATTTTTGAGAACTGTGAGGGCACTGAAACTGGTCTGTAATTTGAGAGTATATTTTTTTCACCAGCCTTATATATGGGTATAACCTTTGCCATTTTCATTGTATCTGGGAAAAATCCAGATTTCAGAGATTGATTACATACATGCTTTAAAGGTTTAACAATACTTCCAATAATACTTTTAACTATACACATGTCAATACCATTCCAATCTGTTGACCTTTTACTCTTAAATGTTTTATCAATCTCTATAATTTCTTTTTCATCAGTTCCCTTCACAAAAATAGATTCACCAATATGTACATTCTTACTTAACACATAATTTATGCTGCCAGCTTTACAAGCCCCTCAGCCAAACCTGGACCAACTCCAATAAAAAAATAATTAAATTAATTTGCCACTACGGTTATATCCTTGACCTCTGTATTGTTTTTAATTAAAGAATATTCAAGATCTCCTATGTGTCCTTTTTTATTCTTGATAATTTCATTTAACACTCTCCATGTGTTTCTTATATTACTTCTATTATCCTCCAATAATTTACTGTAGTAATTATTTTTATTATTTTTCTTGATTCTAATCAGTTTATTTTTATGTCTTATATTTATTTTCTGCTTCTTCTGTCCTCTTCTTTAAAAACTCTTTATAAAGCACATTCTTCTTAATACATGCCTTTAGTATTCCATTAGTTATCCATGGTTTTTCCTCAGATTTCTTTTTTACCTCTTTCTTTACCAGAGGACAGTGTTTTTCATAGAGGGACACTACAATAGCCAAAAATTAGTCGTAATCTTCATTCACATTTTCTACATACACTTTACTCCAATCTTGTTTCAATGAATCCTCCTTAAATGTATTAATGTTTTTTTGGGTTCTATATCTAGTCAGTTTTACTTTCCTTCTTAGCCTTAGTGTAGCTGTATATAAAGCTGTATTACAAAAAAATAAAAAATCCCGTAACTCAAAACATTACATTATATATTGACATTAGCACTTTTGATATGCCACTAAACTGTTATAGATAAAAAAAACCAAAAAAATTAAACTCTGTATCTTTAGAAGGGGGAGGGGGGGGGGGGGGGGCTGATTGCAACTGCATATTACATAAAATATTATGCAAACCAGTACTATAATATACTTCCACTTAAAGCAGAGAACTTCCTGAAAGAACTGTATGTCACATCACTGAGTTTTTGTAGGTGTGATGCCTTGATATTACACTCTAACCTTTGAATCTCTTTACACCTGGCCTACGGTGCCATTCACCAGCTGCCACCAGCTCAGGCTCTAATTATTCTTTTGTTTCTCATATTACAGATGGCAACTCAGTTTGCATACTCAGCATGCTATGGCCTGGCATCACCTATGGCTCGCGAGCATCAGTAGCACCACTTAAATGTCTACTTAAAAGTCAGGGAAGCTAACTGGGTTTTTTTCTTGGTTTAAGTAGGGGTTTAGCTGATAAGAGTTCAAACAAATATAAAATAAAGATAAGAAAAATCTTATCTCATCTTATCTTATCTTATCTTTAAAGGGGCAGCATTTGAAATGTCTATACACTTAGGACTACAGTAAGGACTTTACAGTTTCTATTTTTGGCAATTCTTCACTGCTTAAAATAAACTTTCAATTTCTTAATGCAAAATGCTCACTTAAACAGGTGAAAAGCCAAGCTTGTCAATACCTTCTCATTTAGATTGTAAGTCTAGTGCTCTGCAATGCAATTGTGAGTGAGTAGGGCCTGTGGTTTACCAGAGTTGTGAGTGGTATTGACACCTCTTGCTCAGGAAGGCAAGTATCCAGTTGCAAAGTGAGGTGGTTATTCCAATCATCTAGAATGTGTTTCTTAGTGTCTGTGGGATGAATGAGTTCCGTTTCCAGGCTTTATTGAGCCAGTCACCCATCGAACCAAAATGCAAATCCTACACAAGGATTCACTGCAGTTTTTATGAATAGCATGACCCTGCTACAATGAAATTTTGAAAATGTATGTGTTGCTTGCAAAACATTTTCATCAGAATCAGCCTGGGGGGTATTCCAGAAAGCAAAGTTAACTTACCGTCACATATACCTTGAACTCTCGGTTGATTAACCCGAACCTTGCTTACTCAAGGTATGCTGCTTCCAAAAACGAGTCCGGGAGTAAGTTCAGCCAACTCAGAGTATGTTAACCGTGAACACACAAGACATTCTCAACAGAGCAACGAATCGATGATTCACCATGGAAACAGACGCTGAGAAAAAGTGTGCCATTCTACTTCCTCTTCTTCTCTTGTTTAATGGCGATTTACATTGCCTACTTAGTGCACATCGTCACCTATTTGGGGGTTGTGCAATCATCTTTTCGTTTAATAAGTAATCTTAAAAAAATATGTATTGTTTGTTTGATGCTAATTAATTGAATGCAGATCCATGCGTGAGATGACAATAAAATAAATAATAAATATATTTTAATTGAATAAACATTTAAACTTATTTTTAATAATAAGAATTAATATATACTATTGTATATTATATAACTGAAACAAATTTGGTCAAAAAACCCTTATGATGACAAAAAAAAGGAGGACCGTGACGTCGCCTGGTACGGCGCAGCCGGGGCCCCACCCTGGAGCCAGGCCTGGGGTTGGGGCTCGTATGCGAGCGCCTGGTGGCCGGGCCTTCCCCCACGGGGTCCGGCCGGGCTCAGCCCAAAGGAGCGACGTGGGGACACCTTCCCGTGGGCCCACCACTCACAGGAGGGACCGTAAGGGGCCGCTGCAGAGAAGATCGGGCAGCAGTCGAAGGCAGGAGCCTAGACAACCCAATCCCTGGACACAGAAACTGGCTCTTGGGACATGGAATGTCACCTCACTGGCGGGGAAGGAGCCTGAGATTGTGAGTGAGGTTGAGAGGTTCCGACTAGAGATAGTCGGAATCACCTCTACGCACAGCTTGGGCTCTGGAACCACACTCCTCGAGAGAGGATGGACTCTTCACCACTCTGGAGTTGCCCATGGTGAGAGGCGGCGGGCTGGTGTGGGTTTGCTTATAGCCCCCCAGCTCTGCCGCCATGTGTTGGAGTTCACCCCGGTAAACGAGAGGGTCGTTTCCCTGCGGCTTCGGCTCAGGGATAGGTCTCTCACTGTTGTTTGTGCCTACGGGCCGAACGGCAGTGCAGAGTACCCGGCCTTCTTGGTGTCCCTGGGAGGGGTGCTGGAAAGTGCTCCGACTGGGGACTCCGTCGTTCTACTGGGGGACTTCAACGCCCACGTGGGCAATGACAGTGTCACCTGGAGGGGCGTGATTGGGAGGAATGGACTTCTGTGCTAGTTACGGTTTGTCCATAACGAACACCATGTTCAGGCATAAGAGTGTCCATCAGTGCACATGGCACCAGGACACTCTAGGTCGTAGGTCAATGATCGACTTTGTGGTCGTTTCATCTGACCTGCGGCCGTATGTCTTGGACACTCGGGTGAAGAGAGGGGCGGAGCTGTCAACTAATCACCACCTGGTGGTGAGTTGGATCCGATGGCGGGGGAGGAAGCTGGACAGACTCGGTAGACCCAAGCGTACTGTAAGGGTCTGCTGGGAACGTTTGGCCGAGTCTCCTGTCAGAGAGATCTTCAACTCCTACCTCCGGCAGAACTTTGACCGGATCCCGAGGGAGGCTGGAGATATTGAGTCCGAATGGACCATGTTCTCCACCTCCATTGTCAAAGCGGCCGCTCGGAGCTGTGGCCGTAAGGTCTCCGGTGCATGTCGAGGCGGCAATCCCCGAACCCGGTGGTGGACACCGGAAGTAAGGGATGCCGTCAAGCTGAAGAAGGAGTCCTATCGGGCCTGTTTGGCTTGTGGGACTCCTGAGGCAGCTGACACGTACCGGCAGGCTAAGCGGACTGCAGCCCGGGTGGTTGTGGAGGCAAAAACTCGGGCCTGGGAGGAGTTCGGTGAGGCCATGGAAAAGGACTATCGGCTGGCCTCGAAGAGATTCTGGCAAACCGTCCGGCGCCTCAGGAGGGGGAAGCAGTGCCCCACCAACGCTGTTTACAGTGGTGATGGGCGGCTGTTTACCTCAACTGGGGATGTCGTTGGACGGTGGAAGGAATACTTCGAGGATCTCCTCAATCCCGCCATCACGTTTTCCATTGAGGAAGCAGAGGCTGGGGGCTCAGAGGAGGACTCGTCCATCACCCAAGCTGAAGTCACCGAGGTGGTCAAGAAACTCCTCGGTGGCAAGGCACCGGGGGTGGATGAGATCCGCCCTGAGTACCTCAAGTCTCTGGATGTTGTGGGGCTGTCTTGGCTGACACGCCTCTGCAACATCGCGTGGCGGTCGGGACAGTGCCTCTGGGATGGCAGACCGGGGTGGTGGTCCCTCTTTTTAAGAAGGGGGACCGGAGGGTGTGTTCCAACTACAGGGGTGTAGTGGACAGCACATTCCAGGGCCCAGTTTATGGCCGGGCCACTCTCTGTCCATAACAGTGGACAAAGGTTTGCTACATTTTGATTGGATCTTGGTAGACTGAGAGAAAAACAAACTGTCCAACGCCATCAGATAAGATGCTATGACAACATCTAGACACCTCTTAGAGGCCAAAAAGACCAGCTCTTGTACCAAGCCCAGGAAGGACAAGACATCTCATTGGCCCAAATGCAGTACCTGCCCTTCACCCACATCTCTAGTGTCCTGGTCTATGACTGGCATAAAAATTCCACAGGACCTTAGCAGTACTGGGTGAAACAAAGACCACAATGATTCATCTAAATCCATTCATAACTATGTTTGGAAACCTTAAGACTGATGTAAACTACACACATCCATTTCATACTTATTCAGAGAAATAAGTATTCTCAGTGACAGCTATTTGTAATGCAACATCTTACACAGAATCAGCTGTTAATGAACAAATGAATGAACAGTTCAATCTTTTCCCATCATATTTGGTTTCTATTTGTTTAGAATATTGCCAAGGGTATTCTGATAGTGGTTTGGAAAGTGAGAAATGCATTGGTAAACTTTAAAGACACTTTAAAGACTTCTAACTGTGTACAGTATGCAAATGAGTTCCACAGGAGAAAGGAGGGTGAGTCTCACTGTGGACCCCCTCTGATGCCAGCAGCCAATCGCAACACTGGAATGGAGAAGCACCAAATTGCAATGTCCTCCTATTCGGAAAAGGATAAAGGTACCCTTTCAACAGACACACCTTGTTCTGAATTTCTCCTTGAGAGAGATTGTGACAGAGCAACAGGTTCTGAATTTCTCCTTGAGAGAGATTGTGACAGAGCAACAGGTTCTGAATTTCTCCTTGAGAGAGATTGTGACAGAGCAACAGTTTCTGAGTCTCCCCAGCAAGGATGAGACTGTAACAGTTCACCAAGTTCTGAGCCTCTGGTTAATCCAGAGAGACAACAAAAGATCCAAGGATCTGAGTCTCCAGCTTGTGAGGCAGCAACAGATACGACCACGTTCTGAGCCTCCAGCCTGTGAGGAAAGAGACATTAACAACCACTACGTTCAGAGTTTTAGTCCAGCGAGACTACAGCACGTCCCGAGTCTCCATGCCAGAGAGAGCAAAGCGGATTGACCAAGTCCTGAGTGTCTGACCCACAGAGTCAGAAGACACACAGAGACATTTGCAACGAGGTTAAGCTCAGGAGAGCAAACCTTCACTTCGAGGTTCTTTCATCTGCGTGTTTCAGATTAAGGACCTTCTGCACCTACTTCAGGGCCTCATCTGCGTGTTCCAGATTTTAGGACCCTTTGGTGCTCCAAGGAGATCAGCATCCCACAGATCTTTGTGTTCAAGACTGTTGAAACGGATTCCAGCTCCTTTCCCACTGCATTGTCACCCAGCACAACCAGTGGAAGAAGTCACCTCCATCGGACTGCTTACTCAACCAAGTGGAACGTAAATATCACTTAACCAAACCTCTTTCCAGAGACCTTGGCATTGTTGTATATTATCAGTATATGATTTTCTAATTTACATTAGAGTTAATTTAACTGATGCTAGTTAATAACAAATAATCTTTCGTTATTTGTTTGATGCATAATAAGGTTCTTCACCTTAGTTTCAGAGAAACAACAGTTTATCTTTCCATAAGATAACGCAATTCTTCCATAGCCACACTCACCTTAATCACATGTATTTTATGTATCTTATGCACTTTATTCCTTTATCATTCATTGTATTCATTTAGTAGTTGTGTTAGTTATTCTTGTTTATCTTTTGTTAAAATCCATTTTATTACAATTGTGTCTTACTTGTGCTGATAATACAGAAAAGGCTCTACAAGTTAGAAATCTCGCCAATCTTTCAGATAAATCAGCTGACCAACTCTCCCCACTTAACATTCAATCTAAAATGATTGAACAGCCTCCTGTGTGGAGTGTTCTCATAGGGCCAAGGTAAAAGACCTTGACTAGTGTCCCAAACTAAGAGAGGGGGAAGGTGGTCATCTGATGTACTCATAACCACACCTTAAGTGACATGTGATCCAGAAATCACAACGTCATCGGTGATGTGAGTACCAATAAATACCTCACTTAACGTCCTCATTAAGTGTCTTAAATACCTCACTTAAAATCACTACATAATTGGCGTCCCTTGTTTGGGCCCAAAAGTGAAATTATTACAGGGGGATCACACTTCTCAGCCTCCCCGGGAAAGTCTATGCCAGGGTACTGGAGAGGAGAATACGGCCGATAGTAGAACCTCGGATTCAGGAGGAACAGTCTGGTTTTCATCCGGGCCGTGGTACACTGGACCAGCTCTATACCCTCTACAGGGTGCTGGAGGGTAATGGGAGTTTGCCCAACCAGTCCACATGTGTTTTGTGGATTTGGAGAAGGCATTTGACTGTGTCCCTCGCGGCATCCTGTGGAGGGTGCTGGGGGAGTATGGGGTCCGGGGTCCTTTGCTAAGGGCTGTCCGGTCCCTGTACAACCGAAGCAGGAGTTTGGTCCGCATTGCTGGCAGTAAGTCAGACTTGTTCCCGGTGCATGTTGGACTCCGGCAGGGCTGCCCTTTGTCGCCGGTTCTGTTCATAATTTTTATGGAGAGAATTTCTAGGCGCAGCCAGGGGCCGGAGGGTGTCTGGTTTGGGGACAACGCGGTTTCGTCTCTGCTCTTTGCGGATGACGTTGTCGTGTTGGCCCCTTCTAACCAGGACCTTCAGCATGCACTGGGACGGTTTGCAGCCGAGTGTGAAGCGGCTGGGATGAGGATCAGCACCTCCAAATCTGAGGCCATGGTCCTCAGTCGGAAAAGGGTGGTTTGCCCACTTCAGGTTGGTGGAGAGTTCCTGCCTCAAGTGGAGGAGTTCAAGTATCTAGGGGTCTTGTTCACGAGTGAGGGGAGGATGGAACGGGAGATTGACAGACGGATCGGTGCAGCTTCTGCAGTAATGCGGTCGATGTACCGGTCTGTTGGGGTGAAGAAAGAGCTAAGCCGTAAGGCGAAGCTCTCGATTTACCGGTCAATCTACGTTCCTACTCTCACCTATGGTCATGAGCTTTGGGTCATGACCGAAAGGACAAGATCCCGGATACAGGCGGCCGAAATGAGCTTTCTCCGCAGGGTGGCTGGGCGCTCCCTTAGGGATAGGGTGAGAAGCTCAGTCACTCGGGAGGAACTCGGAGTAGAGCCGCTGCTCCTCCACATCGAGAGGGGTCAGCTGAGGTGGCTCGGGCATCTGTTCCGGATGCCTCCTGAACGCCTTCCCGGGAAGGTGTTTCGGGCATGTCCAACCGAGGGGAGGCCCTGGGGAAGACCAAGGACACGCTGGAGGGACTATGTCTTCCGGCTGGCCTGGGAACGCCTCGGTGTACCCCTGGAAGAGCTAGAGGAAGTGTCTAGGGAGAGGGAAGTCTGGGCATCTCTGCTTAGACTGCTGCCCCCGCGACCCGGCCCTGGATAAAGCGGAAGAAGATGGATGGATGGATGGACAAATTTGGTTATATTAATAACTATATTAATTATATAAAACACATCTGAATACCTCTTAAGCAAACTAACCCTAGAACATAACCTGCTCCGTTTTTGGAACCGAAAGCTGAGGTTATCCGCTAACTTACTCTTAAACATACCCAGGTATGTCACATAACCTGCTTTCTGGAATCCCCCCTGGTCTCATTGCTTTTTTTCAATCTGTATTTATTGATTTTGTTGTAAAACCTCCATTAACAATCCAGAATATAAAATTATACAGTTACAGAATACACCCCCCCCCAAAAAAAATACTGAAAATGTACACACTTACATGTATGTGGATAAAAGTTGTTAGAATAACAACAACAAAAAATAATTTCAAAACGAGTGTAATACAGGAAAATCAAGCTTAAATGGGTAGCTAAAATCTTACGTCTCATTGACTTCGATATTTGTGAGCAAAACAATACGGATTCTATTTAATGCAATTATTGGGTTTTAATAAAACAACTACAGAATACAAAGCTACGAGTCACACGGGGGTAAATATGCATATATATGTAGGAGAAAACAAACAATATGGTACAAACAAGGAAAAATCAAACTTAACGAATAAAATCAAAGGGAAAAGAATGATGGAAAGAGAGAATCAACGAGGGAGAGAGAGAGAGAGAGAGAGAGAGAGAGAGAGAGAGAGAGAGAGAGAGAGAGAGAGAGAGAGAGAGAGAGAGAGAGAGAGAGAGAGAGAGAGAGAGAGAGAGAGAGAGAGAGAGAGAGAGAGAGAGAGAGAGAGAGAGAGAGAGAGAGAGAGAGAGAGAGAGAGAGAGAGAGAGAGAGAGAGAGACAGTTTCAAAGCACCTTCACCAGAGCCCTCAAGAAATTTATGATTTCGTGAATCAGGAATAATTCAGACAACCTTTTACAAGCAGTTTAAAGGTGAAATAGAATACTTGCATTAGGCTTTCTCGTGTACGTGCCTGAGTTCGAATCGTCGGGGATGTTTGCTAAGGAGTTGCGTGTCCGGGAGAATTTCTGTGAAGTTTAGGAAAGTCGCTCCAGAAGTTTGCCGGTTTCTCTCTCCGTGGCTGGGGATGCCAAAGGGATCCTTCTCTCAGGGGGGCCAAGGCCGAGATGGTCTTCCTCGTAGTGGCGGAGTGCAAAGAGTTAATGGTCAGTTCCGTTCTTATAGAGGGGATAGCCGACGCCCAGAGGGTTGGAAAGATCCAATCAGTCCGGGGAGAGAGAAGGCGCGAGTGTTTCATTGTTCTCTGGACCCCCTCCTCTTAGTTAATCAATAGGGTGGAAATTTTAAGCCTCTATTTCTTAGAAAGCTGGTACTTCTATAATAATGCATCTTGTTGTAATTTGTGAACGAGATTCGGCACAGTCGAGTCTCTGCGATACCAGAGATACCAAGAACTGTCATCCTGCGACGTGAGCGTACAGATATACAAGACTATCACCTGGCATACAGGTTTTGATTTACAAACAGTAAACATCCTAGTTATTCTAATACATCGTATAAAGACATTAAATCAACAAATTATATATATTTGAACATTATTGAGACAGTTTTTTGGTCCACATGGTTCAAACAACGCGTGTGTGTGTGTTTGTGTGTGTGTGTGTGTGTGTGTGTGTGTGACACAAACATTTCCGCGTGCTCCGCTATGTATGTGCGTTTGCGGACGTGAAGTCATGTGAATGTCTCGGGGCTATACCATTCGATGCTCCATTCTCTTGCGAAGACATGTGGCTCCTCGGGTTGTTAATTAACTTCGATAGCCCTATCACACATAAAGAGTCCTTTGTTTATGGCTGATTTGATTAGGAGAGTCACGAGTTGGTGTGCAGAGGCCCATCCAGTGACTATTTCGGCCAAAGTCTGATTGAATCGGGGCATTGTTGCTACAGTTTTCCCCCCTTTTGTCGGATGATGTCCTATGGTCATTATCGGACAACCCCCATCGCAATGGTGGGATGGCTGGTGAATTGGGACGGTTGGGTAACAGGTGTTTGTTATGGCTGAGGAGCCAGCTCGATGAGGTTCGCATCTGCTTCTGGCATGGTACCCTCCCTCCGGGGTTTCCATCGGAGACCTCCAGACACAGCTGTCATGAGTTTGGCTGTAGAGGTTCTCATCTCGTTGAACTTCCTGTACAGGAGAAAGGCTATGCCCAGGGTTAGGGTATTGCCGATGATCATGGAGATACATAGCGCAGTGACAGCGGCGGTCCAGGTTTGGACAACAGGTGAGGTATTCAGGATAGGCAATCGGGACAATGCTTGGAGGGCTGTGTCGAGGGGAACAATGTCAATGAGCTGAGGCCCCCTTTTTTTAATTTTTGAATTCTACCCATGGCTAAGCTGTCGATGGAGGAGCTTACTTCCCGTAGCATGTCAGTCATTAAGGCTGTGACCAGCTGCGTTTGAGCAAAGTCATTCTGGAAGACTGTAAACAGCTGTTTCATGGAGTTCACGGTCTGGTTCAACAGGACACTGTGGGTGTTTAAAATTACCACCATTCCTCTTAATGTCTGGCCAACAGTTTGTAAAGCTGCACTCTGTGTGTTGAGTTGCTCTTTTAGCTGTGGAAGTTCAGTCTGAATTTCAGCCACATGCCGTCTTATCGTGGCTATGTTTACGGCGTTGACACTGGACATGCCAATGTTAAACAGAGTTCCAACGGCGGCGGCGGCTCCGAGCAACGCTCCCAGGAACCGTTTGGAGCGGCGGTTGTGTCCGCTTAACTCCGCTTGGGTGACTGTCATCTTTTCCAGTTGGTTGAGCATGTGCTTGACATTGGCCTCGGCATGGAGGAGAGAGTCTTCTGTCCACCGGGCACCGGCCCAGCTGTACTGGGTTACTGCTTGGGGGTAGTGTGCTCTGTAGACATTGCGAGGGTCGAGTCGAACGTACACTTTCTGGGTGTGCGTCCGGCAATTGGTGATCAGGAGCCCCGGTTGTCCTCTCAATTCAATGCCAGAGGCTGGGCCTGGTGTGATGAGGTCTGGTGGCGGCTGGCCTCTGGTTGACTGGAGGCACATGAGGATGATCCACAGCCGCATCCTATTACAGGCAGGAGAGTGAGAGAGGTAGGTAGGAGCAGGGGAGAGAGAGAAGGAACAGGTCAGCAAGGTTTGTCCCGGGTTGGATGGGACAGTCTTTTCGCTTCGGTGACGGCGGTTGAGTTTTAGCTTGCATTGGCCCCTCCCTGTCTTTCTCTGCTAATGGCCCCATGTCTCTTAATCTGGTTCCGATGGACCCATTTGAGAACTGGTTCTCTGGATCCCCGGTTTAACTAGATTTGGTACGCTACTGGGGAGAGTTTGTTCATAATCTCATGGGGTCCCGTCCAGTGAGGCAGACATTTCTTTGACAGCCGCCGGGGGCCTGTCACCTTGTCACCCACATCCAGTTCCTGGTGTGATGCTTTCCGGTCGTAATCTGCTTTCTGACCTTCAGCGCTTTTCTGCAGGTGTTGCTGGGCAAAAGCAAAGGTTTCTTTTAAGTGTCTATGGAGCTCCTCGAGGTACTGGAATGTGGTGTACGCGGTGACAAGATTGGAGTCTCCGGGTTGGTACAGCAAGTGAAGTGGCAGAGTCATCTGCCGCCCAGTCATGAGCTCGAAGGGGGACACCCGTATCGATTCGTGCGGGGTAGCTCTGAGAGCCATCAGAACGAGGGGGAGTTTCATATCCCAGTCTTTCTGGTTAGCAGACACATACTTTTTCAACATGGCGACAACCATTCGGTTCGATCTCTCGACCTGGCCGGACGAGATTGGATGGTGGCTGATGTGAAGTTTAGCCCGTACCCCAAGGCATTTCCAGATCTGTTGCATGATCTCGGCCGTGAAATGGGTGCCTCTGTCTGAGTTGACTTTCAGTGGCAATCCGAACCGGGAGAAGATGTGGTTCATCAGGAGGTATGCTGTGGTTTGGGCGGTGTCATTGGGTGCGGGCAGGCACTCTACCCATTTGGTAAACTGGCACACCACTGTGAGGAAGTACTTGTTGCCTCTTGCGGACCTGGGCAAGGGTCCCACCCAGTCGATTTGTAGGTCTGACCACGGGAACGTGATCCCTCTGCGTTGCAGTGGGGCTCTGTGGTTTGGGTTTGCTGGTTGGACTAGCAAACCAGGCATTCTCTGACATTCTCTGCCACATCTTGTTGCATCATTGTTTCAGTGTGTCATACGTGGCTCTGGTGCCGTGGTGTCCAGCACATTGTGTGTTGTGGGCGTACATTAGCATGACCCCCCTTTGCGACCGTGGCACCACAAGCCTTGGCGCTGTGCTGTCATCGGGCGCAAACCACAGATAGTTGTCCTGTATACGCAACACGTGTCTGGAGTTATGTAGATGTCTAAGGCCTGAGTCATCAGTGAGCTCAGAGTCAGTGATAGGGTGGCAGGAGGGGTCAGAGAGGTGGTCAAGAATTGTCTTTATTGCAGTGTCAGAGGCTTGCATATCCGCAATGTCGTTGTTGGAAATCTGCGGAGTTAGCGATAGTGGCTTCGAGGCGGGCATTGTAGCCGGTGCCGGTCGCTTGCTGCGGGTTAGCACTGCCACGTTGGGGCTGGATGTGGGGTTTGGGGGTACCGCCGTGTAGTGCGCCCGTCTTGGCGAGGGCGTCTGTTTGGTCATTCAAGTCTTTGTCGAGACCTGGTAGCTTTGTGCTTTTACCTTCTTCCAGTACACTGTCAGGTCATGTGTTCTTGTGATGTTGTCACATTCCTGGAACAGGTGTTGGTGTTTGACTGGCTTGTTGTTAGCGGTCTTGAAACCATTCTGTTTCCAGCTTGGAAGGTGGCACATGAAACTGAGTCTGGCATAGTTAGAGTCTGAGCAGATGAGCAGTTCTCTGATGTCATTGGCTGATGCGATCTGTAGGGCTATGAGAATAGCTGCTATCTCTGCATATTGCGATGACTGGGGGCCCAACTTGAAGTGTTGTGGTGGGCACGGCTGATCGTTCACCCACAGCACTCCTGCACCTGCCTTGAGGACGCCGTCGTGGTTGTAGGAGCACCCATCGACGTAGGCCGTGGGCATGCCCTGGCACGCATTCGGTTCAAAGTATCTGTGACAGGTCAGTTGTTGTTGTTGGGGTTCTTGTGCATCCTCTGCAGCAGCAGGTGTGTTATCAGAGCAATTTTGGCATGCAGCCAGGCCATTGCCCAGTGCAGACTTGTGATTCTGTGTGTACCGTGCCTCAACATTGCGTCCCTGGAGGGCCATTAACCACGTGGCTATACGTGAATTAGTGACAACGACATCTCGGATGCGTTGGCTGTTGAGGAACATTACGGGCTGGTGGCAAGTCTCAATGATAACTTTCTGTGCCCCAATGTAGTTGGAGAATCGCTGAATGGCCCACACCATGCAGAACAGAGCTTTTTCACAGTCTGAGAACTTGCACTCTGGTGGGAGAAGCGTTTTGCTGGCATATGCAACCACCTTTTTGTCTTGGTCATGTCATTGATATAGGCCAGCACTGAGAAATTGGTCGGAAAACCCAGCTTCCAGGTAGAATTCCTTCTGTGGATCGGGGTAAGCAAGGCATGGAGCTGTGCATAAATGCCTTTTTAGTGCCGTCATGGCGTATTTTTGAGCGTCTGACCAGACGAAAGGGCAGTCTTTCTTCAGCAGGGCTGTTAGAGGTCTGGCAATGTCTTAGTAGTTTTCGATGAACTGTGGGGAGTAATTGCATACCCCTAGAAAACTGCGCAGCTCAGAGACGTTTGTAGGAGGCTTGATGTTTTGAATGGCATGAATATGGTTTGACTGAGGTTCAATGCCTTGGGATCCGATTAGCAGGCCCACGTAGTTGACCTTGGTCCGGCACCACTGTCCTTTGTGGAGGGCGATCTTGGCACCGGCTGCGGATAGTTGGTTCAAAACATAGTCTATTTCATTCAGGTGGTCAGACACCGTTGTGCTCTTCCTGAGAACATTGTCTACATAGATCAGGTTGCCTCTTACTCTGGCGTCTGGGCCGGCTTTGTTCAGAAAGATGTTGAACTCAGCTGGTGAGTTGGCATAGCCGAACGGACATCTGTTGAAGGTGTATTGTCGGTTTGCCGAATGTGAATGCTAGCTTGTGTTGGTCTTCTGGGTGCACCGGAATGGTTCAGAATCCAGAGGCCACATCAAGCGTAGAGAAGATTGTGGCTCCCCTGATTCGGGGTATTTCTTGTTCTAGTTGGGTCATAGGCCATCTTGACAACGGTACCTGTTGATTCAATCTCCGCTGGTCGATTGTGGGTCTCCAGCCTCCGCTAGATTTCAGCACCGGCCAAATTGGACTTGAATAGGTACTGTTGCAAGGACGGATGACACCTTTTTCAAGCATGGATTCGATGATCTCCTGCACTGGTTTGTGTGAGGCGATGGGAATCTTGTATTGCTTGACAAAAGTGGGAGGCGCATCAGGGTGCGTTGGGATGCGCACCGTGTGGAGGTTGGTGAGACCGCAGTCTAAAGAGTCTTTGGCAAAGGATTCTTTGAACTTATAAAGGACTTGTTTGAGTCTTTGACGGTCTGTCTCGCTCTGGAGCGCGTCAGCGTCTCGTAGAATTTGCTGCACTTGAGACTCAAAACCTGGGTAGGGTTCCTCCGTATGGTTGGTCTTGGGAGGTGTGGCAGGTTCATCAGTCTCACCGACAGGCTGGTGGGAGACTGTGTATACTGCGAGGTGACTGTCCTCAGTCAGCTCCGTTCGGCACACCTGGTCTTTGGTCATTGGCATGACAGACGTAATGGCAATGAATTTGAAGGGTGCAGTGAACAGTGTGTTATCTGTACTCCCTTCGGTTATCAGTGCAGGTGGAATGGGCCCAATGATGGGTAGTACAAGTTCAAAGTCATGGAAGTCATGGCTCACTAGCCATCCCAGCCGGTAGGCCTTGGGAATGTTAATGTCAGTTGCTGTGCAGTTGTTGAAGAGGATGTAGACTACACGAGATGACACTTCAGTGAGGGGTGTGGCTTCAAGTGTGAGTCCGAGTTCCACACATTCAGGTGAGGGTTGGAAGAAACCCAGCGTGTGGTTTAAGGTTTGGCCACATCGCATGTTGTGACCTTTGTGACTTGACAGTCTGGTTCTGTTGGGGTTTCCGTGACCTCTGTGACCTGACAGTCTTGCTCGGAAGACCTGTGTGTCTGGAGGGGAAGAGGTTCTCGCACTTGTGCCCAGAATTTCAGCTGTTTGAAGTCCAGTAAAGGTTCAAAGCGGTCCAGCAGGTCTTTGCCGATGAGAAACAGGTAAGTGTTCATAGGTGACACATAGACAGGATGTACAAGACTCATAGGCCCAGGATATCAACGTTAGGTCGGAGCCGGTGTCAACCAGTGCTTCAAGTCTCAGTTCCTTTTCCAAGGTGATGGTTAGGTAGAGTTTTCGAGCCATTCCCTTCTCGATCAGGTTCCCCAAGAGTCTGGGTGTTGGGGCCTGTGTGTTGATTGGTAAGCAGTCGGGATATGTCTCTTGTGTCTCATTGTGAGTGCAGATAACCAGAACAGCACTTTCATGTACCTTGGTGTGCGGAGTGACACTGTCTCGGTCAGGAAGTGTTGCCGTCAGCTGGAGTGAGTGGGTGTTGCTGACGTGTGGGGGTGCAACAGCTTGTTCGATAGTCTGTGGTTGGGAAACAATGTTCTGGGTGTTTGGTTCAGTTGCCGAAAGATCAGGAAGGTTGATTTCAGGCGTCCGGTTCAGTCATGCGATGTCTGGTTCATTCTTCTTGTCTGTCTTGCGGGGTTTCTTTTGTAGAAACTCCTTCAATACCTTCAGCAGTTCTGCTCCTTCTGGGTTGCCGGCCGGCTTCCCATGTGCCCCCCCCCCCTTTTGGTCGTGGAGGGGGCGAGGCCGGTCCCAGGATCATCCAGAGCGATCGTTCTGGTGTCTTGGATGGGCATTACCACGACCATGCTGCCCTCTGCTGGCTTGGAACGGTGTAGATTCTCTGTTGACGGGTCCGTAACTGTGGTTCTGTTGGGCGCCCTCTAGGGTCAGCTCTGGGCGATGCTCAGAGACAGGGCAAATGGTTGGGTGTTTTACAGTCTTTTCAGAAATAGCCTTTTGCCTGGTGTAAGCCTTGTGAGCTAAGTCTCTTAACTGTTGGGTGGACATGCTGCGTGGACAAACCAGAACTCCCATGGTAATTAATCGTGGGGTGGAGGTTTCGGAGGAACAAGGTTCTGAAGCTGAGGTCCTCCTTCATGCCTGGTTCGTTTCGTGCGCCGAAGTAGGTACGTCGCAGTCGATTATAAAAGTTCTGTGGGGTTTCAAGTCGACCTTGCCTGAGGTCCACAGCAGCGATGAGCCCCTGGACTGATTCTGGATCAGAGTATTCATGAATTAAAGCTCGTCGTAGCTGCCCGTAGTCCGCTTTGACAGTCTCTGGTTGGCGGTCTAGAAAGCTACGCACGTCCCGGTTAGACATGATTCTGAGTAGGTACAATCTGTCCCAAGTGTTCGCGTTAGCGACAGTCTGCAGGTGAAATTCTATGTCTTACAAATAGGCATAAACACCGTGTCCTCCTGCAGGGTCAGGATATTTCTGGCCAGCTTGTCAAGGTCCTTATGAGCTACGTGGCTGCTGACCCTGACTTCCTGGAAGGGCTTCCCTTCCTTTGCTGCTGGCGGGGGTTCGTGGAGGGTAGCGGATGACAGTCTGAGCAGTGGGCTGTCACCCCCCTTTCTAGCTCTTGGTTCTTGGCTAAAAGGTGTGGACCAGCTGGTCGGGGGAAACTCTGTGTGGTGCGTTCCCCCTTCCCGGTCACTTTGCAGTTTATAGGAATGTTTCAGTACTCTGTGAACAAGGTCAAGTTCATCTTTGAGCTCATGTCTTTGCTGGACAAGCTCCTTGATCTCGGCTCGTGCAACCTGCAAGTGGTTTTCGGAGGCTTTGGCTTTAGCATCTCTGTCTTTGAGTGCAGTGTTGGCTCTCTCTAGGAGAACTTCGCCTCGCCGGAGCTGTTCGTTGAGTTCTTCCCTGGTGTCTTTCTCCGACTGCTTTCTGCTGTCTGTGTCCAGACGCAGATTTTCCAGGGCCTTTTGAAGTCTTTCTACTTCTTTCTCTCGTTCTGTGTCCGTTTCACCCTCTTTCTCGGTCTCTAGAAGTAGCTGATCTAGATGACGCTGGGTGAACTGAAAGAAACAAGATTACGACAGTCCGGACAGTGAAGGTAGGAAAGAGCACAGTGAAAACAAACACAAAAATGAATTGGTCTGCAATAAAAAGGAAAATAAGCGCTGGGACGCTGGGAGTTTTAGAGAAACACTAAAGGGACTAAGCCTGCTACCTTTCGTGAGAGTTTCTGATAGGGCCTACAGCATGTGTGGCTATCGGGGTAGGAAACCTAGGAAGAGGGTGCGGCTTCGAGAGGAAAGGTGGGCCAAACGTTTAGGCTATACTCAGGGAGTATCTAATATTCGGCTTATAATGTGGATTTTATCACATTTAGTTTATCTGGGGCGAGTTGAGGTCGCTCAGGTGGAAAACCAGCGGCGCAGTCGGCCCACCGGGCGTTCCCAAACACCCAACTGCCGTGTCCTCGGTCCATCGTTACTCTGTGTCGCGATACGCCCACTCAAACAGTTTAGACTTTAAACACAACCTGACAACACCAACCCGTCAACCGCCAGCCAACACAGCAAAATTGGCACGTTCCCTAGAACCCTCTTTTTCAAGAGTGGTCCCCTATTAGCCCCTGGTTTAGGTACAGGTGCCAGAATTTGCCTTGTGTGTGTCAGATGAACTGGTTGACTGGCTTTGGAGTGTCAAATTGCTGATGTCGCCACTGCGGGCCGCAACGGCGGACAGAGGTAAAAGAAACCGAGATTCACACACAGCCGGTGCCGGTCACGTCGGTTGGACAACCTTGCTCGTGGAGACCACGTTGAGACGATTCTCAATTCACCACAGATGCTTGTGAGCCTTACAATAAATACACAAAAGAGGGTAAACAGGTGAAATCAAAATTAATTAAGACTCTATTGTTTACCGGATCAAGTGATTTATGGTTGCAGGCGAAAATGAAATACAAAATCCTATATCGAGAGGGATTTAGGAAAAGGCAAAGGTTTCTATCAAATAATGATAAAACAAAAGGCAATTTTGATACTGTTAGTAACTATCAAAATTAACCTAACCCAAATGAGAGGAAGAAAGAGACAAGCAAAAAAAAATTAATAAAATTAAATTAAATAAAAATAAAAATTAATAAGAACAACTTGATTCAAATTCAATTCAAAACAAGTTTAAAATGTAAATTTAAAAAAGCCTGTAAGGAGAATGTAAATTAAAGAAAGCAAGTCCAAATAATATCCTATAACAATTTAATGCTAACGTTGGAGTATCATCAATAACCAAAAAAATAATAATAATCAGAAAGGGAAACAGGAATAAGCACTTCACACAGAATTGGAAGAAAGTGGAAAAGAGAGAGAGAGCTGTAAGCTGACTTAGCAGTGTACGGCCACACGGTGGCGTCCTTCCTTCCAAGCGGATTGTCAGTAACTTTAAGAACCTAATTTCAATTTAAGTTAGAGGAAATTCATTTTTCCTTTTAAACCCAAATTCAAATAAGTGTGTTTAATCAGCGAGAATGAGACCTGGTTGCTGCCTAATGTTTAGTAAAATTGCATAAATGAAGACGTTTCTAACAGTAATCAATAAACAATTCAAAATCGCGTCTACCGCGTCTAGTTTCACGCGTGAACATTTTGAATGCATTCGCGCGTCCGCAGAGAATTGGACGCGCGTAGAAATCGAGCGTTTGAAGCGAAATTGACGCGCGTTCAAGGCACTCCAGGAGAAATATGTCATAAAACACCACTTTGCCTCTTTTCATTTTCATTAAACATATATATTAAGCATTAATAGCCACACAAATGTGGTCCAGGCAACTCCTACATTATCTTCACTACATGTATATTTAAATATCCTTAAAATATAAAGTTATGAAACTTCTCTTTGCCCTCAGTCAAAACGATTTGGCAGACAACAAATTATAGATTCATGAGAGCAAAGCTCGGCCGTTAGATCTACACAAAACGAACCACTACAGGACATCAGAGCCAGCGGCAGATGCCAGAAGGACTGGCCGAGGAAAGGCTGCCTTCGCCGGGGTTATGAGCAGTGATTGCGCTGTGATCGCCTGGATCTCACAACTCCAAAAACAAAAGATTAATTTTTTTAAAATAGGCGCTCTCTTTATAAATAAACCACAGATTTGAGCTTTAAACAACTACATTCCCACCTGCAAAAGTCTTAAAACTACATTTTGTGACACAATAGTACTATTTTTAATTTATGCAGGGTTTCTCATACACGTCACTTTACCACGTGGCAGCAGCAAGCAGGCTCCTGATTGGTTAACGCGGCGCGAATTGACGCCAAAGTTCAAATTTTTCAACTCGGGCGTCAGACGCGAATTCGCTTCAAACGCGTGAATGCACAAAAGCACCATTCGCGTGTAACGCGCGGATCGCGCAAGACGCTCAATTCGCGTCCAATTCGCGCCATTCGCGCGAACTGGACACGCGAATGAGGCGGATTCGCGTCCTTCGCGCCGCGCGAAATGCGCCTTCCGCGCCGCGGGACCTCCAGACGCGCGTCAACACGCCTTTCCATTGACTTAACATTGAAATCACTCGCGCCAGACGCTCTATTCGCGTTTGGTGTGAACGCAGCATTAGGAAGGAAATTAAGCTTGTCAAGACAAAATTAATAGCGGAGAGTAGAACTATCCGAAAATACCCACGAGATGGCGCAGTCGAGTTCACCCAGACTAGAGTTAGTTAGGAGGAATGCCCACCAGATGGCGCTGTTGCGCCCGCTCGGGATAAAGTTATGATGAAGTGTAATTCGAGAGCTGTGAGCTCGCGCCCTCTGGTGTCTAGCACGCGGAGTTGCAACACCGGCTCGTGTGATTTGGACCAAAAATCAGATGATGGTCGCACACAGAATTAACACATCACAATGACTCTTTAGACCACGGCGGATCTTTTTGTGCTATAATGGCACAAGAAACATGTGGCTACAAGAATTAACATCTGCTTTGCTTTACATTTAAAAGAACTCCAATAGACATTTATCAAACTGGCTGATGGTCAGTCAGCATTTATGAGTCATGTGTTAGGTCTTCGATTTGGGTAGCTAAGCCAATGTGAAACCAGGAGTTTTATCGTTTATCTTAACGATTTAATATTAAATTAGGCCTATTATTGAAGAGAGGAAACTCGCTCTATTTCAATCTTCCTCTTGAAAGAAGATTTCTTCGTTCAAGTCAAGCGGGATAAAACAATATTACTCATGTACGGACTGTACAGAGATTTCGTTATCTCTGCAGGACATTTAATATTGCCAATTTAGCATCTGTTAATATGCTTAAGCTGAGCTCGGCGTTGTGCCTTAGTCAGTAAGTGAGTTCGCTTTGCGCGATTTGTCTCACAGCTCAAACAAACGAACGAAAACGCGCGTGCATAATATTAATACCCAAAAATACACATGAATATTAATATTAATATTGCTCACAAAATCAACGTTTGAAACTGCCCGCATTCTCCACCAGACTGTAACAACAATGAGTTTCGGGTAATACTTAATTCAAATGGTATGAATATTCATGAGTCTATGAATATGATTTGCTTGTTGTACAGACAATATTACGTATAACGGAACCTTTAATCATTTAAAAGTAACCTTTATCCAAATTGATTTCTTCATCAATTACCAATCTTACAAACCTTAAGAAACATTGATCTGTTTGATCAGGACAAATAATATCTCTTATGTTTGTACAATTTGTATTACTGAAGTAGTAATACAGGAAAATCAAGCTTAAATGGGTAGCTAAAATCTTACGTCTCATTGACTTCGATATTTGTGAGCAAAACAATACGGATTCAATTTAATGCAATTATTGGGTTTTAATAAAACAACTACAGAATACAAAGCTACGAGTCACACGGGGGTAAATATGCATATATATGTAGGAGAAAACAAACGATATGGTACAAACAAAAAATCAAACTTAACGAATAAAATCAAAGGGAAAAGAATGATGGAAAGAGAGAATCAACGAGGGAGAGAGAGAGAGAGAGAGAGAGAGAGAGAGAGAGAAAAAAAGAGACAGTTTCAAAGCACCTTCACCAGAGCCCTCAAGAAATTTATGATTTCGTGAATCAGGAATAATTCAGACAACCTTTTACAAGCAGTTTAAAGGTGAAATAGAATACTTGCATTAGGCTTTCTCGTGTACGTGTCTGAGTTCGAATCGTCGGGGAAGTTCGCTAAGGAGTTGCGTGTCCGGGAGAATTTCTGTGAAGTTTAGGAAAGTCGCTCCAGAAGTTTGCCGGTTTCTCTCTCCGTGGCTGGGGATGCCAAAGGGATCCTTCTCTCAGGGGGGCCAAGGCCGAGATGGTCTTCCTCGTAGTGGCGGAGTGCAAAGAGTTAATGGTCAGTTCCGTTCTTATAGAGGGGATAGCCGACGCCCAGAGGGTTGGAAAGATCCAATCAGTCCGGGGAGAGAGAAGGCGCGAGTGTTTCATTGTTCTCTGGACCCCCTCATCTTAGTTAATCAATAGGGTGGAAATTTTAAGCCTCTATTTCTTAGAAAGCTGGTACTTCTATAATAATGCATCTTGTTGTAATTTGTGAATGAGATTCAGCACAGTCGAGTCTCTGCGATACCAGAGATACCAAGAACTGTCATCCTGCAACGTGAGTGTACAGATATACAAGATTATCAAATACTGGCATACAGGTTTTGATTTACATACAGTAAACATCCTAGTTATTCTAATACATCGTATAAAGACATTGAGGGCCCTATCTTGCACCCAGCGCAATTGACTTTGTACACCGACGCATGTGTCATTCCTATTTTGCACCCGCGCAAAGCGCGCTTTTCCCTCCACAGAAGCACGTCGCTAAACTAGTGAATGAACTTGCGCTACCTGGGCGGTTCAGCGCAAAAAAGGAGGCGTGTTCCGGCGCAAACAATCCCTGGTGCTATTTTGCTGTTCCATGAAACAATTGCGCCACTGACCAGAAAAAACCTAGTCTAAAGTCAGTGGCGCGTTGCGCGTTGTTCATTATGCTATTTTAAGGGCGCATGCTTGACCATAATGTATAGCGTGCGCAACGCGCATACACTTTGCTCATGTAATCTACACAGATGCAACAGTTATTTTTGCAAATCATAAATTGTTACACTAAAAAATATTAACACATGAGATGACGGAAATCATTGTGGTGTGCCACGAAGATGTGAAAAAATAGGCATAAATCTAGCTTACAAATTATTCAGGCTAATTGTAGTCTAATAATTAAGGAGACCTGTTTGCCCAATAGTGGCAACTTCTGGCAAGACATATATGTATATAAGGACATCTAACAAATTGGTTTGTCCGTCAAGAACCAGGAAAAAAAATCGGTGAGGGTGGACGCAGCGATGTCCTCTGCTGGCGTCAGGTCCTGAGTAGAGGCAGATCCACCTCCCGTTACACGGCGTGCCCGATTGATGCTGGCAAGCTTGGACTTTCCCCGTCTTCTGATGTCATTGTAGCGCTTGCGACACTGGTGCGACGTCCTGGGGATGCCAGCTGATGAAACAATTGTGGCTATTTCCTCCCACGCCTGTTTAACCGATGCTATTTTGGGTGGGTTTCTCCCATCCCCATACAACACAACTTCTCTGTCTTTCACTGCTCTTACAAGAACATCAGTCTCCTCGGCTGTGAACCGCTCCTGGCGTGCGCCTGGTAAATACGCCATAATAATAGCAATCCATAATGGAACTTGCGCACCTGCTTTTACAGGGAATGTTGGATGACGCTCTGATTGGTTTATTCACGTTACGCCCAAACCACACCTATGAATAATGAAACTACTTCAGACCAACCCATTTTAGATTTGCGCCGGGCGCAAGAGCCATTTATCCCGCCGGGAAAATAGCAACAGCGCCGAGACCCGCCCACAAAGTTACTTGCGCTTCGCGCTTTGACACTTGCATTTCAGATCGTTAAAATAGGGCCCTAAATCAACAAATTATATATATTTGAACATTATTGAGACAGTTTTTTGGTCCACATGGTTCAAACAATGTGTGTGTGTGTGTGTGTGTGTGTGTGTGTGTGTGTGTGTGTGTGTGTGTGTGTGTGTGTGTGTGTGTGTGTGTGTGTGTGTGTGTGTGTGTGTGTGTGTGTGTGTGTGTGTGTGTGTGACACAAACATTTCCGCGTGCTCCGCTATGTATGTGCGTTTGCGGACGTGAAGTCATGTGAATGTCTCGGGGCTATACCATTCGATGCTCCATTCTCTTGCGAAGACATGTGGCTCCTCGGGTTGTTAATTAACTTCGATAGCCCTATCACACATAAAGAGTCCTTTGTTTATGGCTGATTTGATTAGGAGAGTCACGAGTTGGTGTGCAGAGGCCCATCCGGTAACTATTTCGGCCAAAGTCTGATTGAATCAGGGCATTGTTGCTACTACTGCATTTAATAAATGAAACTGAAAACATGTCATTGATATGACAATTGAATACATAAGAATCAAGATATTATGCCACGATTGTAATATTCATAAATAAGGATTTGTACAAATTTGTACAAATCTGTAGAGTTGTTCATATGTAAATCATTTACGTTTTATGTCAATGTTGTATGTTTCAGTGTCTATGGAAATGCAAGTAAATGTGTGGTAGATCCACATTTTATTCAAAATACATATGAATACAAGCTTACTTTTGAAGGGAAAAGAAGAGGGGGGAAAAGGAAAGAAGCTTTGAGCCCCTTTAAGGTACAACATTTGCCCTCAGCTAACTAGATCATGCTAACTAAGCCTTAACCTCTTCTTAAACATGCTCATCAGAGCCATCACAGCAGTCTTGCAGATCTCATCTCCCTCAGGCCACACTTTGATGTTGTTGGTAGTTTTGTATATGATTTGTATATGGGTATTAAGAGGACAGTGGTCTGAATGGCAGAGGTGGGGCAGAGGAGTGGCTTTATAGGGGCACTGCCCGTTAGTTCATTCATCTTTGATCAACTGCACCAAGTTTGGCCGTTTGAAGGGAACACAAAGAGTTGTTGTCTATGATGACCAAATGGAAATTTTCATTTGCCTATTTGAGTCAGTAGCTTAAGTTTTATCCAGAGGTGGACAGTAACTAAGTACATTTACTTGAGTACTGTACTTAAGTACACTTTTTGAGTATCTGTACTATACTGAAGTATTATTTTTTAGGGATACTTTTACTTTAACTTCACTTTTAACTTCACTCCCTTAAGATGGCGCCGCCGTGCTCGGTCGCCGTTCAGGTCGCTCCGCTAAGACTTTGCTTTTATTTATTATTCTACTCTCTTTTACTCTCTATTTTTTCCAACGGATCATCTGCTTTGATCTGTTACGACAGCAAAACACTTCTGGAAATTGGTTACCGCTACACTGACCTGTTTCAGGACACTTTCTCCAATCTTCCATCTGATATTCGCCGGGACGCCGAGTTGAACAATGGCCACTCGAGTCGACGGCGAAGATTCAAAAAACACCGCGGGAAACGCGCTGGGATCCGCAACAGACTGAGAAAAAGAGCATTCAGTCCTCCTCTCCCGAGCATTTTGCTCGCAAATGTCCAATCCTTGGAGAATAAGATGGACGATCTTAGAGCCAGGATAAGTTTTCAACGGGACATGAGAGACTGCAACATCTATTGTCTGTCCGAAACATGGCTCACGCCAGCGGTCCCGGATACAGCCGTGACGCCGTCCGAGAACTTCTCTGTTTTTCGGATGGACAGAACAGCCGAGGCCGGGAAATCTAAAGGCGGTGGAGTGTGTTTCATGATAAACAAGAAATGGTGCGATCCTAGGAACATCTCCATTCTTTCGCGATCCTGCTCGCCTCACTTGGAACATTTAACTCTCATGTGCCGGCCTTTCTACCTGCCGAGGGAGTTTTCCTCGGTCATCGCCACTGCCGTTTATATTCCACCACAGGCAGACACGGGGCTGGCTTTATCTGCCCTCTATGATGTGACCAGCGGCTTCATAAACAAACACCCCGACGCTGCTTTCATCGTCGCGGGTGATTTTAACAAAGCTAACCTAAAGAAAGTATTGCCAAACTTTCACCAGCATGTCTCCTGTCCCACACGAGGAGCAAACACACTGGATCATTGCTACTCTCCGTTTAAGAACGCCTACAAAGCTCGTTCACAGCCAGCTTTTGGCAAATCGGACCATGCCGCCATTTTCCTCACACCGGAATATAAACAAAGGCTCGTTCAAGAGCCCCCGGTGAGGAGGGAAGTCAAACGCTGGTCATCCCATTCAGAGATCACGCTACAGGCAGCTCTTGATGACGTCGACTGGGACATGTTCCGCGCGAGTTCTGAAGACGTCAGCGAGTTCACAGAAGTGGCGCTCTGCTTTATCAACACACTGAGAGAGCAAGCCACACAAACAATAACTATAACGTCCTTCCCTAATCAGAAACCGTGGGTGGACAGTTCAATCCGCACTGCAGTTAACACGCGCACTATCGCGTACAATGCCGGTCTCCAAACGGGGGATATGAGGGAGTACAAAGCTTCATGTTACGCCCTCCGGCGCGCCGTTAAAGCCGCAAAACTCCGCTATAAAGACCGAGTGGAATCTCATTTCCAACTCAACGACTCCCGGCGGATGTGGCAGGGACTGAGGACCATCTGTGCTTTTGGAACTAAATCCTCTGCAGAGGTGAGAGCTGATCCGTTGCTGGTGAACGAGTTAAACTCTTTCTACGCTCGCTTTGATGGTAATCGCGGCAGCGCGACTCCGGCGAGTGACGCGTCAGAGAGAGTCCCTCAGAGCAGCAACAGTCATGTGATCTCTGTCTCGGAGGACGAGGTTCGGAGGGCACTCAAACGTGTGGATGTCAGGAAAGCTGCTGGGCCGGATGGTATTTCTGGTCGTGTTCTGCGGTCCTGTGCTGATCAGCTCGCAGGGCTCTTTACATCCATATTTAACGAGTCCCTTGCTACATCTGTTGTCCCCACCTCCTTCAAACGATCCTCCATCATCCCTGTACCTAAGATCAGTAAACCCTCTTGCCTAAATGACTATCGTCCAGTGGCTCTCACATCTTTAGTCATGAAGGTCTTTGAGAGACTCATTAAAAACAACATTTGCTCCTCCATTCCTGACACTTTGGACCCTCTTCAGTTTGCCTATCGTCCCAATAGATCGACTGAAGATGCCATTTCTCACGTCCTTCACTCCTGCCTCACTCACATCGACAGCAAAAGTGGGAACTATGTCAGGCTGCTATTTATTGACTATAGCTCAGCCTTTAACACCATAGTTCCCATTAAGCTAACACACAAACTCCTGGATCTAGGCCTGAATTCTTCTCTCTGCCTCTGGATTGAAGATTTCCTCACTGGCAGACCCCAGGCGGTGAGAGTAGGCCAGTTCACCTCCACCTCCATCACCCTGAGTGTTGGAGCTCCACAGGGCTGTGTGCTGAGTCCCCTGCTCTACTCTCTCTACACCCATGACTGTTTGTCCACACACAGCTCCACCTCGATCATCAAGTTTGCTGATGATACTGTTGTCCTGGGTCTCATCTCCAACAACAATGAGACGGCATACTTGGACGAAGTGGAGCAACTGACATCATGGTGCCAGGACAACTGTCTCTCTCTGAATGTTAACAAGACCAAAGAACTGATTGTGGACTTCAGGAAGAGACAGCATCGGTCATACTCCCCTCTCATGATCAGCGGGACACCGGTAGAGAGAGTGAGCAGCTTCAAATACCTGGGTGTGAACATCTCCGAGGATCTGACCTGGACTACACACATCCAGACACAGGTGAAAAAAGCCAGGCAAAGACTGTACCACCTGCGCCAGCTGAGGAAATTCAGGGTTTCACCAGCCATCCTGAAAACTTTCTATCGAGGGGCGATAGAAAGTGTCCTGACTCAGTGCATCACAGCGTGGTACGGGAACAGCACCAGTCACGATGGCAAAGCCCTGCAAAGAGTGGTGCGCTTATCCGAGCGCATCTCAGGCTCAGCTCTCCCGTCTCTGCAGGACATCTACACCAAACGCTGCAGAGGTAGAGCTACTAAAATCATCAGAGACATTAATCACCCTGCAAACTCTCACTTCACCCTGCTGCCATCTGGTAAGCGCTTCCGTAGCCTGATGGCAAAGACTGAAAGACTCAGGAGGAGTTTCTTCCCCCAGGCCATCAGACTCCTGAACTCAGTCACGTGACTTCACTTCACCCCCGCACACACATAAACATCCAGTTTAAACATTAACATCCACATACTGCCATTGCACTGCACTTTACTTTCCTATTGTTACTGCGTAACAACCTGTAATAAACCTTGCACATTATACTTCTTTATATATACATATATATATATTTATGTTAACCACTTATTTCTAAGTCTACAGTTTATCTCACTTATCATATCCACTTATTTTTTTATATTTTTATATTTTAATTTTTATATTTTTATTTTTATCTTATTTCCTATTTTTATCTTTTACTTGATTTATTTATAATTCTACTTATGTTAATACTTTTTATTCTAATTTTATTCTATTTCTATTTTAATTTCTTGTAACTGTTATTTGCACTGTCCATGGAGCGGACCTGTTTACATTTCACTGCCAGTTGTATATTGTGTATATAACTGTGTATGTGACAAATAAAACTCTTGAATCTTGAATCTTGAACTACATTTGAAAGACAAATATCGTACTTTTTACTCCACTACATTTCTATCAAGATCCTCGAAGTCAAAAGTTGTTTCTGTAGCAGCTTTAAAAGTCTTTAAAATTGATTTTTTTTTCTTCTTAAAAAGTTTTTTTTTTTTTGCAAAATGTAAATGTCTGGGAGAAAGAGAAGCATAGACATATGGATGAATCTGAAAAAGTATGATGAAAGAGCTCAGTTTAGTCTGGTTTTTTGTGCCTCTGAGATGCCAGAGCACGAGTACTGAATAGAACTTTCTTTTGCGGGGGGTTTTTCGCACTTAAACAGACCAATACACCCACAATGTAAATTTTCATTTTGGAAAGTATTCATGTAAACAAAGTTGATTATGTCTTAAGTGAACGTAAACAGTTGGGGGAATATCGGATGTGTATCAGTGTGTAGGATTTGTGTATTCTCCCTTAAAGTGACAGCAGCTTACTTAAGTATTTCAATTAGTTCAAAGTGGTCGTATGCTAGCATGTCGGATGGAGCATCAATGAAGGGCTTAAACCACCGTGCATTTATACAACAATAATAAAATAATGCATTGACAAAAAAAAAGGAAATTTACTTTTGAGACTTAAGTACTTTTAAAAGCGAGTACTTCTGTACTTTTACTTAAGTAAAAACTGTTTTTAACTACTTTCACTTGTAACGGAGTAATATTTGACCAGTAGTACTTTTACTTTCACTCAAGTAATGGAGTTGTGTACTTTGTCCACCTCTGGATCATGGTACTAAAATTGCAGTCATTCCTTAGTGCATTAAAGCCTCTTACATTATACAGACATCATTGTGTCCACATGCACGCACGCACACGATTCTGATTGGCTGGAAGGTGTGCAATAAAACCGTAATAATCCACAGGTAGTTTCAAGTATTTTAATCCCTGTTCTATATTAATATGCTGCTTTTATTGAAGTGAACATACACGTTACTGTGCTTCAAAACAAGGACACAATTTGTACGTAGAAGACAAAAGCATTCAAAACTTACAGTCTCTCACTTCCACCAATATGGATGAATATCATTTTCAATACCATGGGGGAAAACTGCCATATATACCACCATACAGATAATTTGTTATCTTATTTTTATTGATAATATGGGTAATTTTGTAGCAATTGCTTACAAGTAGCATAGGGAGGCTTTACTTGAATCGTCAAACTACATTTACAAAAAAAGACAAGTAAACAGTGAGCTATATATAAAAAACATGGCTTTAAGATTTCAGGTGGGTCTAACGGTATTCAGGTAAGAAATACTACAGAAGTTAAAGTCAAGTCAAGTCAACTTTATTTATATAGCGCTTTTAACAATGCAGATTGTTTCAAAGCAGCTTTACAGTGTTAAACAGGCAAATAATGCAACATAATTTTATTCAGCCGTATAGCCATTCCGGAGAAAAGGGTGATGTCATCAGTTCATTTCAATTATCATACAGTGACAGTGTGGGCTTTAGATCAGTAATTAGATCAGTAATTTAGTTTATATGGTTGATTTAGTTTAATAATTAGATTTATTTGGATATTTAGTTGAAAAATTGAGTGTCCCCAACTGAGCAAGCCAAGCCAGAGGCAGCAGTGGCAAGGAAACCAAAACCCCATCAGGTGACCTAATGGAGAAAAAATAAACCTTGGGAGAAACCAGGCTCAGTAGGGGTGCCAGTTCTCTTCTGGCCAATTAACAAACAGCGTATGATTCTTATTCTGGCAACTTTACAGGTCAGAGGTCATAATAGATTGGAATTTCGTAAGATTGGAGTCATCATGCCGGAGTCGGGTTTATTGAGGATGCCGTATTGATGAAACAATTACTAAAGTGCAATATTCGAAAGATCGGAGGCAACACGCCGGAGACGGGTTTATTGAGGATGACATCGATTTAACAATTATTAAATTGTAATATTCGAACAATCGGAGTCATCATGCCGGCGACGGGTTTACTGAGGATGCCGTGTCGATGAGGCAATTTCAGGGGAGTCTAATTGACACGGTCATGCGTTGGTCATGTCTGGCCGCAGGTCCACCATCTGATCTGGATACGGCCTGGATCCGGCTGACTGCAGAAATGTAAAATTTAAAGTATGTTTAATATAAAGTAATCAAATGTAAAATACATTTAAGTTACAATAGTTATTCAGTCAAGAGCAGCTAGTGATTTTCTCTGTCTTTTGTTCTTTGATTAACATGACAGACAGCAGCAGGTTTATTAGGCTGCTGTTACTTTAAGAGCTTATGCATGGATCCAAATATACTGTTGTAACGTATGATCCACTGAAGGCAAGGTTTCAGAACCCAAGTGCAGTTTATTTAACTCAAAATCCAAAACATAAAACAAAAACTGGGCAAAACAATAAACAAAAGACTTGGCTTGACAAAACTAAACTTGACTTGGCGTGAACAGACTTGACAAAACTTGGCAGACACTCACCATCAGTGGTTACAGGAACATTCAATACTAGACAAGGACACATGGCAAGCATACAGGCTGCCTCCGAAACCTGGAAAATGCTGCCTTCGGAGGACACATTTCAAGGCAGGAAGGCACCAAGGTACGTCCGAATCTAATGTTAGCTTCACTTCCTGTCTCCAGAGAGACCTTCATCTGATCGATTTTTGAAGGCAGCATATTTGTATCCTTCGCTGCCTTTGATATCCCACAATCCTGTGCACTCCATTCTGTAACAGTTGAGCTGGGGAAAAAAAGATGGCGTCCAAAAGTTGCGTTTGCTGGTCAGTTTGTGTGTAAATGTACATTTTTTACCAACATTTTCTACTTCTGATGTAATTTCTAGTGAGAAATTACGAATATAGTAATTAAATATTTGTATTATATTAAATATAGTTCTCACCAAAGCTCTCTCTTTTTTGCTCTAGATCATTAAACGGTTACACTGCCTAAGAAGTCTGTCCGAAATTAGTTTTGTGAGGTGCCTTCATGCACAAACGCTGCCTTACAAGCCATCGTATGATGAAGCAGCGAGGCAACGAGTCAGCTGCCTAGGTTTTCGCACGCAGCCGAGGGCTTAAATACACAAGGGGTGCGTTCCATTCGACAGAGTCCCTACGCACTGTTCACTACTCCCTACTCCCTGAGCACGGTATATCAATTGAAGTGGACTTCGCTGACAATAACCACTCATTTGGAACGCCCTGCAACGTCATCAAAGAAAGGCAAAGACGAGGTCGACAGATTATGATATAACATAAATTAATATTGTAATTTACTTTACTTTCAAATTTAAAACCATATAATAAGCATATACATTTACAAAACACAGTATGTATCTAAAAATATAATCAAAACATTGTCCATTAGTTTTATTAGTTTACATATATAAGTTACCTGTATTGACTATGAACAGATTTGAAGCTGCACCGCTTTCATTCAATATGAAAATACATTTTTATTTGGTTAACTATGTATAAATGTAGGCTATTCTTAATCAATGGTCTTTGTAGCGGTCTGATCTCGTGCACTTTCTTTCCCAAGCGCAGCTGCATAGTAAACACTCCTGAGGTAAATAAAGTAAAATATTTAAAAAATGACAGCCCTCAGCTGCTTCTCAAAACTTTAAATTTGTTTACATATTCATAAAATATAATATGCGAATGTAACAATAATTGCCATAACCATTCATAAATACTCTAGTTTGTATAATAACTATGAATATTCAAATGCTAAATCGCAGAGCTGTTTAAAAACTCTTCCCACAGAGTGACGCGCAATGACCGTTGGGTGTTTTTCACTCTCCACATCCTGTGAAGTGATGTATCGATGTTCCCTTCTTCTCTACGCCGTTCGCAGTACCCTTCGAACTGAACACGTTCGCACTGAGTGTTTACCTGAATACTAATTTTGTATGTATTTGACCAGTTAAGTGCAATAAGCGACTAAGAGAGGCAGCTTTATGCGAGCGGCACTTATATAGATATAGTGTTACATGCGCTTTTTGATGTGAGCGTGAAACCTGCGGGAATGACTAAAATTATTCGTAATACAAGCACTATTCAACCAGAGCGAATGAGACGACAGGTGAGTGACAGGAGGCAGTGTGTGTCAATTTGCTGTCGGAGAGAAGAGAGACATATCGAAATATGTCCCGCCCCCAAATAGATGCTGAAGCTGCGGCTAAAATCTGTCACTTGTTTACACATTTACTATTTTCTACATAGTGAATGTCACATAGTGCACTATATAGGATAGGAAACGATTCAGAAAGTATAAATATGCTTTCCGTTGAGGCGAATGAAGTCTGGTTTCACATTGGCTACTGATACAGCAGGAACCAATCAGCTGTGCCCTAAAGATGATGATGTGATTACGGACAGTTAAATTACCTATTAGCCCGCGCGTGTTTCATGATAGAACTTTGTATGTATGTGTTGTATGTGTTCTCGACCCAGCCCGGGCAGACCAACGTGGTCCAACATGACGTCAGAACACCACCAGGAGTCATCGTCAGGCAACGGCCCTACCGTGTCCCGGAGGCTCGTCGGCAGGCTATTGAGGAAGAGATTCAACAAATGCTGAAGTTGGGGGTAATCGAACCATCCCGGAGCCCGTGGTCCAGCCCCATTGTGATGGTCCCAAAGCCGGATGGCACCCTCCGCTTTTGCAACGACTTCCGACGCCTGAACGAAGTCTCCGAATTCGACGGGTACCCCATGCCTCGGGTCGACGAGCTGCTGGATCGACTGGGAAGGGCCCGGTACATCAGCACCTTGGACCTCACCAAAGGCTATTGGCAGGTACCACTCTCTGAAACCGCTAAACCCAAGACTGCTTTCTCGACCCCCAGTGGCCACTGGCAGTACCGGACCCTTCCCTTCGGCCTCCACGGGGCCCCAGCGACCTTCCAACGGATGATGGACATCATCCTAAGGCCCCACCAGGCCTACGCGGCGGCCTACATCGATGATGTCGTCATCCATTCCGAGGCATGGGGAGACCACCTGGAACGTCTGCGGAGGGTGCTTTCGGAGCTCCGGCGGGCTGGACTCACTGCCAACCCCCGCAAGTGTCACCTCGCCCTCTCCGAGGCCAAGTACCTGGGTTTCCGAGTCGGAAGGGGCCTCATCCAGCCCCAGGAGAAGAAAGTCGAGGCCATCCACTCCTCCCCAAGACCGCAGACGAAGACCCAGGTACGGGCCTTTTTGGGGTTGGCAGGGTATTACCGATGTTTTATCCCCAACTTCTCCTCTCCAGCCGCCCCCCTGACAGACCTGACCAGGAAGGGGCAGCCGGAGAAAGTCTGCTGGACCCCAGCCCTCGAGGAGGCTTTCGCCCGGGTCAAGACAGCCCTGACGTCGTCGCCGGTACTCCGCGCTCCAGACTTCGGTTGCCCCTTCCTGCTGCAGACGGATGCTTCCGACACAGGACTGGGAGCCGTCCTGTCGCAAATCCAGGAAGGCGAGGAGCATCCGGTCATCTACATCAGCAGGAAGCTGTCCCCGGCTGAGACGAGGTACGCCGCCGTTGAGAGAGAGGCCCTGGCCATCAAGTGGGCAGTCCTGGAGCTAAGGTACTATCTGTTAGGCCGCAAGTTCACCCTGGTCACCGACCATGCGCCCCTTCAATGGATGGCCCGCGCCAAGGACACCAACGCCAGGGTGACTCGCTGGTTCCTAGCGCTCCAGGACTTCCACTTTGAGGTACGTCATCGGGCCGGGGCCGCCAACGCGAACGCCGACGGCCTCTCAAGGATATGGACAGCTTATGCAGGTCTGTCAGGGGTCATTCCCCACCCTCCCTTTGTTTCACCCCTACTGTCTCCATATGTTCGCAGGACCAGAACAACGCTAAGGGGGGGGGGGGGGGGATGTGACGAGTCCACCCAGAGGAATCAGCGTAGCCCTGGCAACTACACACCTGCACATCATCACCATGGGCTGATCGGTCACAGCTGCACCGCATCAGCGCAGAGACATAAAAGCAGCTACGGCTGAGCAGACGGACAGACTCTGGTCTCGAGCTGAATGCACTGCTGGACTAACGTCTCTTTGTTGTTCTCCCCCAGAAAGCAGCGAGTGACCGACAGCCCACTTCACTAGGAGCACGTTTGGACACCCACTTTCACGAGGATTGAGCACCACCGAGCACAAGGATCACCAGCCCTCACGCACCGGCTCACTGACTGTTTTCACCTTTTGCACGAGCACTGTAATAAATCCACCCTCCGGGGCCTTTTCACTCAACCTGCCTTGTCGTGTGATTCCTCACCCCGTGACAACATATATACACTCACCTAAAGGATTATTAGGAACACCTGTTCAATTTCTCATTAATGCAATTATCTAATCAACCAATCACATGGCAGTTGCTTCAATGCATTTAGGGGTGTGGTCCTGGTCAAGACAATCTCCTGAACTCCAAACTGAATGTCAGAATGGGAAAGAAAGGTGATTTAAGCAATTTTGAGCGTGGCATGGTTGTTGGTGCCAGAAGGCCCAGTCTGAGTATTTCACAATCTGCTCAGTTACTGGGATTTTCACGCACAACCATTTTTTAGGGTTTACAAAGAATGGTGTGAAAAGCGAAAAACATCCAGTATGCGGCAGTCCTGTGGGCGAAAATGCCTTGTTGATGCTAGAGGTCAGAGGAGAATGGGCCGACTTATGCAAGCTGATAAAAGAGCAACTTTGACTGAAATAACCACTCGTTACAACCGAGGTATGCAGCAAAGCATTTGTGAAGCCACAACACGCACAACCTTGAGGCGGATGGGCTGCAACAGCAGAAGACCCCACCGGATACCACTCATCTCCACAACAAAAAGGAAGAAGAGGCTACAATTTGCACGAGCTCACCAAAATTGGACAGTTGAAGACTAGAAAAATGTTGCCTGGTCTGATGAGTCTCGATTTCTGTTGAGACATTCAGATGGTAGAGTCAGAATTTGGCATAAACGGAATGAGAAGATGGATCCATCATGCCTTGTTACCACTGTGCAGGCTGGTGGTGGTGGTGTAATGGTGTGGGGGATGTTTTCCTGGCACACCTTAGTGCCAATTGTGCATCGTTTAAATGCCACGGCCTACCTGAGCATTGTTTCTGACCTTGTCCATCCCTTTATGACCACCATGTACCCATCCTCTGATGGCTACTTCCAGCAGGATAATGCACCATGTCACAAAGCTCCAATCATTTCAAATTGGTTCCTTGAACATGACAATGAGTTCACTGTACTAAAATGGCCCCCACAATCACCAGATCTCAACCCAATAGAGCATCTTTGGGATGTGGTGGAACGGGAGCTTCGTCCCCTGGAGGTGCATCCCACAAATCTCCATCAACTGCAAGATGCTATCCTATCAATATGGGCCAACATTTCTAAAGAATGCTTTCAGCACCTTGTTGAATCAATGCCACGTAGAATTAAGGCAGTTCTGAAGGTGAAAGGGGGTCAAACACAGTATTAGTATGGTGTTCCTAATAATCCTTTAGATGAGTGTATATATATATATATATATATATATATATATATATATATATATATATATATATATATATATATATATATATATATATAAAAAAAATCATATATAAAAAATAAAAGTTCAAATAAATGCTGTTCTTTTGAAAAAACACATCACGGTTTCCACAAAAATTATCAAGCAGCACTGTTTTCAACATTGATAGTAAGAATTGTGTCTTGAGCATCAAACCAGCATATTCATGTGACACTGAAGATTGGAGTAATGATGCTGAAAATTCAGCTTTGCCATCACAGGAATAAATTACATTTTAAGATATATTAAAATAGAAAACAGGAATTTAAAATTGTAATAATAGTTCAAAATGTAACTGTTTTTACTGCATTTTTGAGCAAATAAATGCATTAAATAATTTTTTCAGCAAAATCTCACCGACCCCAGACTTTAGTATATATTTAGTTAGACTAGAGAGTGCAGTATTAATTCAAATTAACTTTCATGATTTCCAAGAAAAGGAGTGAGGTCAGCTTTCATGTAACAAATTGACTACCCATAGTTCTACTATGACACTATTGCCACAACATGCTTTATTGTGTAAACTTCACTCGTCTGATTCACCCCAACATGTCACACTCTTGTATGCGTTTTCATCTACAAGTTGTCACTTTTAAAACATTTTCTCATCTTAAATACATCACCAAAACATTCCCAGTGAATGACATTCTGCTCAAGTTTGTATCACAAATTAAAATGTCCTGATTGAGATAAGATTTAAAAAATGTCAAATAGTGGAATTAAAAAGGAATAGAAATAAAACATTTCTAGTGATGATGTGTTTAAATTCTTAAGATTCACAGGAGAAACATCAGAGACCAAGTTGATTTTTTTTTTACAAAGATTTTTAAAAAGTACAAAGTATTTTTAAAGCTAATTATTATTATTTTTCCTTCAGTGAAGGTGTGCACAACATTGACTAGTTCGAATACATTCACAACTACGGATGTTGATCCAGGAAAATGTCCTGCTTGACCTTAAATTACACACACAATTAATTTACATTAAAACAAAACTGTTCATTTTTAGTCTAGAAAAAAGGTTCAGTGGGACTATAGAACCCTTGGGTTTTTGACTCAATTTGAAAAATACTTCATGCCAAAAATGTTTTATAAGGAGAATGTCTTGATTGCATTATACTTTTTGTTTAACATGTTATAGCTGTTTCATTCATAAAATGTAATTGAAATTAAAAAGATGCAGAATAAATGCACATTTGTTCTTTGAAAACACAGGATTTGTACGCTCATGTATTTTTGAGAACATTAAGGGAGGGAAATTTCTGCTAAAGTGATACACTACTCATCCTTGTGAGTCATCCTTTTATAATCCCATCAAAGCGAACAGTCCTCAGTGTTTTCTAACTTTAAAGTGCCAAATCCAGATTGGATCCTAAAACTAGAAGACCAAAGTTGAATTGACAGAAACAGTGTTTTACCGTACAACAGTTTGATTGCACCACTGATTGATTTTACAGTAACACACACATAACGGGTGTGTCCCCATGTAAATACAGGTCAATACAGGTTTATGGTATTCTGACCTTCTTCTAAATTAGCTGTAAAAAGTACTTTCCTGTTAGCTGAGAAGTCCTTCACTGGTAACAGTAAATATTAGCAAGCCACTCAGGAGGCTTGTTAATGGACATGCCCTCGTTCCTGTGACACAACCAGTTTCATGAGGCCTGTAAAGTCTAAATAATACAGTGTGTTCCACCTTCAAACATGGGCTGAAAGACATACGCTCAGAGTGCATGGGGAGTCTGCTGGTATCTCTAAAGACAGAGATAGAGGGCTTCTTTTGTTTTGTTGAGTATGTGAGGTCTCAGAATTATGGGCATGACAACGTTTTATGTATAGTTTTTAACATTTCATATTCCCTTGTTTAGTTTTTTTTAAAGCTAAACTGAAACAAGCCTTGAGGTTTGTCTGCTTTCCTACGGGTTGCAGTATCACAAACTCGGCGGACTGTCAAAAGGAACGCATTACCTCTCTTAAATGTTTAATAAAAGAATTCCTCTATATTAAAAACAAAAACCAATGCAGACAATACTGTCTGTTTTATGGTGTACACAAATGTTGTCTGGAACAAACAAAACAAATGGGAGGATGCCACAAACAAGGACTGCATCTTTATGCTTTCGTTGCAAGATAAAATTAATATTTATTGTATAAGGCATTGTAGTGCAAACCACGCAAAGATGACGTCCTCAAAGCATCTGAACCAGCATGGAACAACATGTGATATTACCCTTTAGCCATATTGATTCTGTAAATGTTTTCTACCTCCATATCATAGCCAAACCACAACCTCTGTAAACCCTGAACTCTTGGAATCCCTCTTGGTACTTCCTTTTGAGGTGGAAAGATGACACTGCAACTCATTACAAAGCACTTTTGCATTGATGGATAGACCATTATATTAGTTTTGTCTATGAATTTTGGATTTCTATTCTTTATGGACAAATCTGAATTGTGTATTCAGAAAAATAGTGGTTTAGGGACAGAAGCGAAGCCATTATAGTGTAAATTATGACTTCCTCAAAGTTTTAAAATACACTGTAAAGGCTCAACGTACTATATAAATTTGAAGGAATTTTACCTGTACATTGAATTACACATTACATTAGTTTGTGTTTTAAGGGTTAATATACACATCTATGGAGTGGATGGGAGGGTTTTTAAATAAATAGCCCTAATTTAATAAATATATTTTAATACAAATAATAAAAGGAATTGAATAAAACAATAACACGAGGTACAAATATATAGTAACTCAGCCACAAAGTGGTAGGCCACGTAAAATCACAGAGCGGGGGCCTTCATGGAATGGGTTTCCATGGCCGAGAAGCTGCATCCAAGCCTTACATCACCAAGTGCAATGCAAAGCGTTGGATGCAGTGGTGTAAAGCCACTGGACTCCAGAGCAGTGGAGACGTGTTCTCTGGAGTGACCAATCACGCTTCTCTGGCAATCCGAAGGACGAGTCTGGGTTTGGTGGTTGCCAGGAGAACGGTACTTGCCTGACTGCATTGTGCCAAGTGTAAAGTTTGGTGGAGGGGGGGGTTATGGTGTGGGGGGGTTGTTTTTCAGGGGTTGGGCTTGGCCCTTTAGTTTCAGTGAAAGGAACTCTTAATGCTTCACCGTACCAAGACATGGGCCAGGCCAGGCCTTCTCATCCAACATCAGTGCCTGACCTTACAAATGTGCTTCTAGAAGAATGGAAAATAATTCCAATAAAAACACTCCTAAACCTTGTGGAAAGCCTTTCCAGAAGAGTTGAAGCTGTTATAGCTGCAACGGGTGGGCAAACTCCATATTAAACTCTACGGATTAAGAATGGGAGGCCATTAAAGTTCATGTAAAGCCAGACGTCCCAAAACTTTTGGCAATATAGTGTAGGTGGGTATGATTCAAAATTTGACTTTGCGATTTGCATTTGGGTTGTATTAAAATTATGCTGTTTTCAAAAGGTAAATACAGTGGCACGAACAGTGGGGAAACTGTGTGTACTGGTCTTAAATGAAACACGATTAAGACATACTTTTAAATTTTGTGACCTATATTCATAGAATTCTTCAAAGGAGGTCAATACATTAATCAATAATATTTCTCTGGAATCTGTCTTTCTCGAAAGATTCATTGTAAAACAGGTTAGAAGACTAACTCAGGGACAGATAGTGAGTATGAATTTCTGATAGCACACAGAGTCCTATAAACAATGATCCATGGGGGTTATGGAGGCCATACAGTCATTGAAGTCTCTTCCGGTGTTATGAGGACAGAAGGTGGTTTTTACCTCAAACACAAACAAATGAAATATGAACTGCCCATAATAATGTAATCATTTCTATTTCCAGGGGTCCAAATCATGAACTGTCTCACTAATAACTGTAATATTGTGAAATCAGCTCACGTCGGGGCCCCTGCCATTGTTATAATGCAACCACTGTTAATTCAATGATTGCATTATATAAACAGACAAATTATAGAAATAAAAACAAGCTTCTTAAGATCTTTTAAATGTATTTACTGCAAAAAAAGTACAAAAAAAATATCCCCAAAATATCTTTAAATATAAAAAATAAGTTTGGAGCAAAATTTTGTTACGGCTTTTTTCAGATAATATGTCAAATACATTTTTCTTAACATTCTTAAAGTATCTAACACATTTTTAGGAGGTTTATGCTTAAAAGAAGAAAAAGTAAACAAAAAACTAAATAATTAGCCAATTTTCTGACGCAGTAAACTTCTCATTCGAAGGATGTTTAGATATTTTTACTTGAAAGCAAGACAAAAATACAGATCAAAATTCTTTAAAAAAAAATTCTGACAGAAAATTAGAAATGTATTTTACATCACATTCTTGGTTCAACGCAATATGACGTACAGAATCATAAAGGTCAAATGAATAAATAATCTAAGCGATAAAACTGAGAAGAAAAAAATTAACTCAGGCGTGCAGTAGTGGCAAAAGGAAAATTGAGATCTTCAATCTTTATTCAAATATTTGTAACATGTTGTTAAGATTTTATAATCATATTACGCAGTTGTGCTAGGAAACGATTGTTTTTTGTTTTGTTTTGTGATAACACAATGAAACATTGCCATAATTTTTGGCCAGGCTCTAATACAAATAAATTATGAACACTTGTAAAAACAAAAAAGAATGAAATATTAATAACTGATCATGTTGTAGTCAATGTATGCTTTTTCCTGTGAGATTTTTTGTTTCTATAGATTTTTTGCATAGTAAAATAAAACCTGTAGCTGTATTAACCAAGTTTTGCATAAAATATTACATAAAACATTTTCCTCATATTTTAATGGTTTAATCAAACTTGTCAAGTCATTAAAAACAAATACACCCTCCGGACATCACTCTCGGCCACTGTATGTGCACAGGAGCTTTCAAGACAATCTGATATTTATTGGACAATGGTTTAACTGTGTATTTGCCATATGTATGGACCTCTGTTATCATCTGAATCTTGGCAAGGTGTTTGAACCCGCCTCCTTCAATAAATAAACCTGTTGTACAAATCCTTCAGATGAATCCGTCACAAATAAGTACACACCTGTGAGAGACAACAGGGAGGGGCCACAGACTTCCTCAAAAGTGAATCTTTATTTTGTAAAAGGTGGGACAATAAGAGAAGGAATGGACACCATATACAGGTCAGAGTCAATCTCAGACTGACAGAGCGAGGAGAAAGACACCTTTTGACAAGAGCCGCTTAGAAAGGCCAGGATTCAGGATTGACTGCATCAGTACAACATCAAAGAGAGCTAATTAATGCAAGTAGGCATTGTCTGCTATGGCGTTTCTACGACAGTTTGCACTTCTTCTAGCATTACTGATAGTTTTCAGTACACCATGCAAGGTTGCAGCCTTAGAAGTAGATAGTGCTGAGGAAGGCCATAGCTATTCTTCAAAATCATCAGCCCCTGAAACCACAACCAATGATACTACGGGCATCACTACATTGCCTATTGTCATCTGGAAATGGCATCATGTAGAAACGCCATACCTGGTGGCCCTATGGATATTGACCTGCTGGCTCTGTAAATTAGGTAAGCCAAGCTCCATTACCACATTGATCTTTTTTCATCTACAATCTTAGTATATTACAAATAGCGAAAGAAAATAAGAATCCACCGTAATAATGTTTGTACATACGATTCGACTCTGAAGCTGACTAAGCAAAATCCAACTGGAGGAATGCAGGTTGAGTTAAGGTTTGCTTAAATGTTCGGTAAAGGGTGTTTTAAGGTGTACTTTGTGAACATTCTTTCCCGGATAATGCAGATATTTTTTCCACCCCATCTGGCAGTCTGAATTGTGATGTTGCCTGTTCACTGATTGAGTTTTTAATTCTGAAAATTTAGAAGGGAAATTTACTCCCACTGAATGCCATTACAGTACCACTGACAATCTTTATTGTCAAATGGGAATCAAATAGGTTATCTGATATCTGTAATATAGGATTACAGAGGAACTCTCAAGTTCCTTTACTTAAATAAAGCCCATACAATATGATAGCAAAAATCACAGTCTTTTTACGCCAGACCAGTCTCGACAAATACGAAGCAAGCATCTTTCTTTACTGATTTAATACTTTGATGCAATAACTAACATGAAATAACAATAAATAGCACTTTTACGGTTAGAGTTTATCTTTGTTAATGGTCCTTTCTACATAAATGAATACATTAACATTTCAAGTTATATAAAATAACATAGATATGAACAAATAATTTAACAAATATTTAAAAATGAATGTAAATCTAGATTAATGAATGGTATTAAACTTGTTGTTACACTTTATTTTGACATTCCACTTTAGGCATCCCACTACACTGTAAAAAAGTTGCTGCCATACATTTTTAAGTCCAACCAACTTAGATTAAGTCCTTTCAACTTAAATTAAACTGACTTACAAATTAGTTGAATGTTGTATAACTTAAAAAAATTATGTTAAAAGTTATTTAACCTATTTTGAGTCTATATTTTACTTACTGATCATATAATTTTTGACAGTGTAACTAACTTTGTCAACTAACTCTCATTAATTTGCAACATGTCAACTTTCATTAGAATTAGAGTATAGAGTTAGGGTTAGTATGTTTAAAGTGGACTATCAAAATAAAGTGTTTCCAAATTCGTAGTTTATTGTTAGTTCATGATACATAATGCATCAACCTTAATTTAAACCTTATTGTAAAGTTTTACCAAATCATTTCTTATAGCAGTGTATAACAGAAACTGATTGGAAATCAGTTCAATATTTACTGGTAGCACTTTATTTTACAGTCCTGTTTCGCACACTTATTGTAGTAATTACAATTTACTACTAGTCCTGAACCTACCCCCAAACCTAACCTTAACCCATGTTGTTACCTTATATTACTCAGTACTTTCTTGGTAAGTACACTGTAAGTACATTGAAAGTGCACGTACTGTAAAATTAAATGCAACCATATTATTTTATTAGAAAAAAAAGGGGTGAACAACAGCTTTTGTCTTTTGGTATGAATACACAATGAAACCAGCTAAAAGACACAATGGAGCATGTATTCTCATAGTAATGGGGAAGGCAGGGACATTTCTCGCCTAAAGTTTTTACAGCGTTTGCTCTCCTCCATCCTCTTCTCAGTTATCAGTCAATTTGTTTTTCTATTAAATGCTGCCACAAAGATAAAGCACAATGGATAAAAGATCACTGGCTTTTTTTTAAGGGATGCTTTCCTCTTATAAAAGCTAGACATATTTGGATGATTCAGAAGGTGGATTTCTCCAAACCGAACAGTTACTCAGATACTCAGGAATCAGTTTCAGACTGCCACTTAGAGGCTTCATGGAGAAACTGCAGATTAATGCACTCTAAAAAATGCTGGGTTGTTTCAACCCATGTTTGGGTCAAATATGGACAAACCAAATCGTTGGGTTTAAAAATTGAATTATAAAATGTAAACGGTTAGGTTTGTCCATATTTGACCCAAACATGGGTTGAAACAACCCAGCATTTTTTAAAGTGTAAATGGAATTCCCTGCCATTTACATTCATGTTTTTTACTAGAGTGATTGAGTTGTGTTGTACTTTTTTGGATGGACCCAGAAGCACGCAACACAAACAAAGCGCCACTAAGAGTGCAGTGCTCCACTGAATGGGTGTAAGATCAGGTGTAGAAGTAGGCGTAGGTGGTATTAAGGGATTTGAATGGCAGAGTTTGAATGGTCTTGTTGAAACATAACAAAGAACTTATTGGGTGAAGATTTTGCTTTTGGTACTGGCATAAAATGACAGCAAGTGACCAGAGATGTTCATGTGTGAAAAATGACAGATTTAAAAGGAGACCGAATGTACAAGAAATTAGCGAAAAAATACAAAGAGCACAGTGGTAAGGTTGGGTTTAAGGAGATGAGTCAAGTTTTGATGAGTCAAGATGCGAGATAGGCTGAATGATTTAGAGACAGAAAAAGGATTTAAAATTATCAACCACAAAACAACTTTTTTTACAATATGTGTGGTCTATATGTTTTTAGTACTTTCATCCAATAACAGAATAAACAGCTAAAGAAAAGACACCAATAAAAAGCACAACTAACTTACACTGATTTTGGCACCTGTAAAAAAGTAAAACCCTGTTTATCTTGTTTATGTCTTATAATAACTCACAGACAAAATAAATGATGACTAACTAACTTCAAATTAAAGTCTCATTTGTTAACATTGGTCAAAGGGTTAGTTTTTGGGTGAACTAACCCTTTAATGTATTAAATAACATTATCTAACAATGAACAAAACATCTTTGTTAATGTTAGTTGATAAAAATCCAACTGTTCATTGTTTGTACGTTTTAATAATATTAATAAATGTTGAAATTAACATTAACTAAGATTAATAAACGCTGTAGAATTATTGTTCATTTGTAGTTCATGTTAACTAAAGTAGTTAATTAATGTTATCTAATGAATGTAAAGTGTTACCAGTTTCACAAACTCAACTGCAAAATGTTTGCTGTTGAATGTAGGCCAATGATAGGGTTATATTAAATCATTTAAAAATAAAACAAACAATATATTGACTGGTCACATTTTTTTAAATGTCTTTTCAATAATTATTTTAATTTTTTTTGTTTCAGCAGATATTGATTTTTGTGATTAGCTCTTTGTGCATATCATGTAATAAATTAAGATTAAAATGTTTCATAAACGAACAGCGCTAATTCTAACTCACAACATAATGTTAAAGTCTGAAGGTGAGAGCTATCTGTATTCTTTGTGTTTCATGTCAACGTGACCTGCAGTTATACATTCATATTCTGCATGTGCAAAGATCCCATGTTCATAAACTCACAAAGACTCTGGTAATTGCCTGTTGGCAAGGAGCAAATAATTCAGATTTAGTTGCAGGACATGATCTGTAACACTGCATTGGCAATCATGGGCAAAGCTGGAGTGAACTACTCTCTGAGAAATTATAGTGTTGAAACAATACCTTACTGCTAGTTAATTATGTACTACATTAAATTATTAATGGCCCACCTGAAACTTTGACTTTCCTCAAAGGCACAGTGTTAGTTCAGCTTTAGTGCATGACGTTTAAAATAAGTCTGAGACTTTACATGAACACATTCCTCGGTTTTACAGACGAGGCTTAAGCCTAGTCCCAGACTAAATCTATCCATCATATAACTGCTCTACACTGCTCCCTTTAATAAAGGCCTTCTGAAGCGAAGTGGCGCGTTTGTGTAAGAAACATTTTTTCTTTAAAATGTATGTTTGAGCTGTTTTAACTGAAAGCAACTTGAACTGACAAATCATAAAATCAAGGTCGTAACCATGTCTTGAACATGGGGGGGACCAAAGTATTTTTTTAGGGGGAGAGGTGGTCTTTTTATTTAAAGGGATAGTTCACCCAAAAATAAAAATTAGCCCATGATTTACTCACCCTCAAGTCATCCTAGGTGTATATGACATTGTTTCAGACGTATAAAATCGTTATATTAAAAAAGCCCTGGGTCTTTCAAGCTTTATAATGGCAGTGACCTTTTGGTTAGTTTTTAAAGTCCATAAAAGTGCATCTATCCATTATAACTCTGGGGGTTAATAAAGGCCTTCTGAAACGAAGTGGCGTGTTTGTGTAAGAAAAATATCCATATTTAAAACTTTATAGACTAAAAAAACTAGCTTTCGGCGGTCAGCGGTACGCAAGTCGACTTGCGCTAATCCCCTGACGCGATATACAGGAGCATCGCAAGCTTTGACGCCTTTCGTGGGTAGGGGTGGGCAACAAACTCAAGCCCCTCTCCTCTTATAGAATCCTCCACCATTTCTCTTTAAAATCTTGTTTTATTTCTCGTCAACACATGACCGGTGTTTTTTTTTGCTCTATCCTCTGCGCTTCTGCATTCGTCTATACGCATGTGTCAAGGGTTCAAGGGTCACTCCTTCACCGTAAATCGACTTGCATTCCGCTGACAGCCGGAAGCTAGTTATTTTAGTCTGTAATGTTTAAATTTTTTTTATTTTTCTTCACAAATGCGCCACTTTGCTTCAGAAGGCCTTTATTAAAGGGAGCAGTGCGGAGCAGTTATATGATGGATAGATACACTTTTATGGACTTCAAAAATGAAGTAACTGCCATTATAAAGCTTGGAAGAGCCAGGACTTTTTTTGAATATAACTCCGATTGTAGGATGACTTGTAGGATGACCTAGGATGACTTGAGGGTGAGTAAATCATGGGCTAATTTTCATTTTTGGGTGAACTATCCCTTTAAAGAAATTAAATCATTAAAGGGATTTAAGGGAATAAAAAAAATAAGAATGGTAAAAGAAGGACTAATCCTGGACTAATTATAGCCTAAACTTTTTGCAAATAATATTTTATTTTAAAAATATGCACACATTCACTCTTGTTTGTATGTCTAATATGTCAAAAATGTTTCTTGTCTCGTTACATTCCATAATCATTTAAACGATAGCATATTTTCAATTCCAAATGGCGAAATTACCGGTACATTAAAAAAGTTGAGTAGTTTTCATCACTGTATGTTACTGTAGGTCGTTAAACATATCCATCGTAAAACAGTGGTCAAATATTAAAGGTCCCATTCCGCATGATCCCATTGTTCAAACTTTAGTTAGTGTGTAATGTTGCTGTTAGAGCATAAATAATACCTGTAAAATTATAAAGCTCAAAGTTCAATGCCAAGCGAGATATTTTATTTAACAGAAGTTCCCTTTCAAAGCCTACAGCGAACGGCTGGCTTGGACTACATCCTGGTACTTCCTGCTATAATTACGTCAGTAGAGCAGTAGAACAGACTAACCTCCGCCCACAAAGAAACGCGAAAACGCGCGGTCTTGTTGCTGTCCCATGTGGAGAAGCGGACGGTCGCATGGAGAAAAGGAACTGTTGCGTTGAGTGTGTTTATCGCCATGTCGTCGAGACGCTGTTATTTTCATCCAGGAGTCAAATCACCTTTGTTTGGCTTTCCCAGGGACGCTGTAGAGATTATTGAACGCATACATCTCTACGTTAAGAGGCGTGACCTTTCCAACATGCGCTAAGCTGCTGTCGAATCACAACACAGGAACTGCTGGCACGTGCGCTAAGCTGTGGTCGAATTACAACACGGTAAGCACTGGCACAATCAGAACTCGTTGCGTGTTTCTGAAGGAGGGACTTTATAGAACAGGGAAATCACCAGCCGTTTTTAGGACAGTGGAAACAGCGGTACACAGATAAGTACATTGTGTGAAAAATACTGTGTTTTTTTACACGCGAAACATGAACACATGTTATATTGCACACTGTAAACACAATCAAAGCTTCAAAAAAACACGAAGAACGGGACCTTTAAATGTTTAGCTACTTAAATCTTATCATGCACGCACTCTTTCACTGTAAAAAGTAAAAAAAGCGGCGCGTTGGAATCAAGCCTGCAGCGCTCCTGTCAGAAATTGAGGCTTCCGCTCCTCGATCGCCCCCTGGTGGTTGGTCCCAGTATAGCTCCTAAACCCCACCCCTCCATGTATTTGAATGGGCGCGAGACACACTAAACAATTCAATTACACTTCAAATAATTGTTTCCTAAAGATGGTTTCTGTCATTTTAGGCAGTTTTTATTACGATAATTACATTTCAAGTGTTCGTTTTTTAAATAAGTTTAGTTTTAGTGAGTTATTTGATGCTATAAAAACGGGGGGTGTGACGTCATGATTGACAGCTGAATTTGACGGCTTCTCTGAGTGAAGTTGTCACTGAGGCACTAACAGACTTTTTTCGGGATTTTTGGGAGGAGATTGGAGCTTTAGCTTTAATTTCTACATTTCCATAACTGTTTATTTCACACAAACATAATGAACTGTTCTGCATCTGCGAGAGTGTGGGCGGGCTTTTGATAATCGCGCCTCTACTTCCTGTTCTCTACTGCGCAACTCCAGTCCCGAGATCGCTACTGCGCAGACTCGGTCCCAAGATGTCAGCGCCGTGTGCGGGCCTATGAAAGCTTCAACTATGGTCAGCAGAAGTCAATGAAGTCGCGTCGTCCATATTTTTTTACGGTCTATGGTTGGAATTCACACTCGTCTTCCCGCCTTATTTGATCTGATTAGCCATCATTTTGACATTGACGAGCACCACTGTTAGCGCTCAGTCACATAGATATGCTCAGACAGACCAGCCTAAAAATGTAACTTTTTAAACAATCTGTCAACAAACAGGGGTGTGTTTCCCGTACAACGACCGCATTGACGCAAATCTGTCGTTCAACCACGTTAATGATGTGACGCAGGTGGTGGAGTAATAACTGCTTTTAATTAATTAGTTTGAGATCGAATTTATGCTAGATTTTTTGTTATATATTATGGACATGGCACCTGAGGACTAATTTTTCGCAGTTATTTTGCTTTATTTACAGATTCAATCATAGGCTCGTTCTTGCACGTCCGCACATGCGCACTCTTCAAAAACGGTGCTTGACAAACTAAAAGACGTAAATTATATTTCTATGCATTTGAAATAAAATATATCTTGCACTGAAAGTCAGCTTGCTTATTTTGCTCAAGATTAGGATTTATTAAGCCCACATGTCATGCAAACAAGAAACTATGCTTCTAACAACAGGTCGAGAGCTGTCGTTGCAACCACACAAGTTTGCGATGCTTTTTGCGAATGTTCGTTGGAACGAGGGTTTCAGGAAACACCGACTCGTTGAACTATTCTGATAACGACGGAACTTGCGACCATAGTTGGCTAACGATACTTTTGGGAAACGCACCCCAGAGCGGAACGTAAGGGAAAACAACACTAAGAAAATATTGGGGGAGACAATTTGGCCATTTCCAATTATAACCTACTGTATACTTGTCCCACTCAATGCCTATGGTGGTTACAGCCCTGCTTAAAATATGATAATGCCATTATGTTGTCTCAAGATAAGTGTTTTTTTTCTAAGCCATGTTTACAAAAGATACTAAAATGCCCTAATTGAACTAAGGCCTAATCCTGTCTTAATTTAAGCCCTGTCTGTGAAACCAGGCCACTGTTTTTCCATTACTGCAATAGTCTAAAGTTTAATGTCTATTTTTTTTACTTTACTTTTACACTAACACAACCAATACACACTTAAAATTAGTTTAAGAGCTGTTTTAACTGCATGTTGTCATTAATACTGTCTCTAAACTAATTAAATAATTGGTTCTCGTGTGGACAATTTATGTTAGAGTCTAGCTCGCAATATTCCCATTCTGTTCTGTCTTGTTCACCCCATCATTTCCTGCCGTCCACACAGTGACATAAAGGCAGTACCTACCTTTTTAATTATAAAAATCCTTGTTTACAGTTAATAATTGCATTTAATTCTTTGGGTATAAGAGAGGGTAACAGAGGACATTATGCCATTTAAAAAGATTAACGTGTCCCTTAGTTAAAGTGTGCATTGCAACAATCGCAGCATGCGTCAAAGAAGCAGCATAAATGTATTCATAATCACAGGGCATGATGTACCACGCTCATCGTACAGGTCGACAATGATTTGAGACATTGAGAAAGAACTGCATCAATCATTACTTCAGATTTCTATTTTAGTATTCACGATTGTTAAATCATTTTAGGCGCACTCGTAAAAAGTCAAGGTCACCCAAAGCATAATGGATGTGAACGTCCCCCTGAAGCTGTAACTTTCCTGACCATTTTTAACAATGGGTGTATTTAGTAGTTACAGAAATATATACAAGAGAGGGGTCAACAAAGTGCAGAACAATTTACTAGTTTAGGCCAGCTCAGTTTATTAAGCATTACAGCCTTTATTGCCCAATCACACAGTTGACAGGATTTAAACTATGTAACTACTCCAGACCCAAGAGTAAACACATATTCCACATAAAAATCTAATGGTCTGTAATTGTTGGTTGGCCAAACAATTGCAGGCTTTAAATACGTAACGGCTAAATGGACCATGATAATAACACGCATCAAAGTGAAATAATCCTGTTGCATAATAGCATTTATAAAACAATGCAAAGTACAGTAATTGTGGACATTCAAAAGCATAATCTCAATGAGATGAAAGCATGACGGGTCATGTCTGGCAGTGGCAAATCTTTTAAATGCTGTATACCAGTATGATCCCATAGGAAAGGACTCTCCATGTTTTTCCTATACCAATGTGATTAAATGGTAAGCAAATGGAGTGTTTTGAAAGTCTTCTGCTTCTCAGATTTTTCTCCTTCTCCAGTAATCTCCAGTCTCAACCAAAGGTGCAAAATCTATAAAATAAAGCTCAGATTCTCTAGATATTCCAAAGTTTGAGATTTCAGTATAAAATCATCAGGATTAAGATATGAGTGCAGCTCCATCTTAGGTGAAGTGACATGCTCTTTACAAGACACAAGCAATCTGATCAGAATGACAGACTGGTGCACAAGATAGAAAATATGTTTAGCCTCACTATATTAACTTACCTACCTTAAACATTGAGCAGGATGAGTGCGCAATTCACCTCTAACTTCCCATCCTGTGGAAGAAGATGAAACACCAATCAGTGGCACAGCTTAATTTTTAGCTCATTTTAAGTAACTGATCACATGAAACACAAAGTTCCGGTTTTGATTGTTTCAGTTGTTTATTGTTGATTTGACAAAGTGAGCGTAATATGCTTAAAATGTGTTTCTTCAACTTTTTGGCCCAGTGGACTTTTAGACCTTTTACTCGCTCACTAGTTTATTTAGTTTCTACTAACAATGACTCGCATCACATTTTGTAATTTTTCTATAAAAGATTTCCATCACATTGACATTTCAAGTACACTGGAAAGTATGTATTGAGTTTGATGAAATTCTGTGCTGGAAAAGACAATTTAAAAATGGCAGAATCCTAAGGTTAATTACAATTAATCATAAATACAGACCATTTAATAATATTTTCACACAATAGTTAAAGGGATAGTTCATTTTTGGATGAACTATCCCTTTAAGACTGAAAGTATATGATCAATAAGTTATGACTACTTATGTTCTTACATTGCTTACATTTTACTCATTAAGACATTTTTTAAGATCCAACTCATTTTTTAAGTCAGTTTATATGTAATTTAAGTTGAAATGACATAAATATCCAAGTTAATTTATACTTAATTTAAGGCAGCAACTTTTACACTGTGGGTTATATGTGATTCATATGAAAAATAAAACGTTGAAACGTGTATTACAAATATAAGTTGAAGAATCACTCAAATAAAGGTTTGGGTTTTATACAGCAAGGATACATTAAATTGATTAAAGTGACAGGTAAAATACATTTATGATGTTATCACATCAAAGAATCCTTCAAATAAAAATGTATCACAGTTCCCACAAAAATATTATGGAGCACAACACTGATAATAATATGGAATGTTTCTTCAGCAACAAATCAACATATTAGAATGATTTCTGAAGGATCATGTGACACTGAAGACTGGAGTCATTCAGCTTGTCATCATCTGTTTCTCTACCTCTTTTCTCTTTTCTAGTGTGTGAACTAAACCACAGTTTCACCAGTGTGATCCCAGAGAGTGGTCTTCTCATCATGATGGGCTTAATTTTGGGAGGAATCGTCTGGGGAGCAGACAAGGCACAGACTTTCAAACTGATCCCCGTCAATTTCTTCTACTACTTGCTGCCCCAGATCGTCTTGGATGCAAGTTACTGCATGCCAAACAAACTATTCTTCAGCAACCTGGGTGCCATTCTTGTCCATGCCATTATTGGAACGTGTTGGAATGCGGGCACAGTGGGCGTTGCTTTATGGGCTTGCTATGAAGGGGGTGCAATGGGTAAATCTAAGACTGAAACTAAAAGAATAAATTACATTTTAAAATATACAGAATAATAAATAAATTACAGAAATGATAAAATAAACTGTTATTTTAAATTGTAATAATAATAGTTTACAATATTACTGTTAACGGTATTTTTGATGAAATAAATGAATAAATGCAGCCTTAGTGAGAAGACATACAGTTGCAAGAAAAAGTATTTGAACCGTTTGCAGAATCTGTGAAAATGTGAATAATTTTTACATGTTATTTGTCCTGAATAAGATATTTGACATCATTTTTTTTTTTTTACATATAGTCCACAAGACAAAAAAATTGCTGAATTTATAAAAATGACCCCGTTGAAAAGTTTATGAACCCTTGATTCTTGATACTGTGTTTCAATGATCCACAGCGTTTTTGTTTTTATTTTGTGATGGTTGTTCTTGAGTCCCTTTTTTGTCCTGAGCAGTTAAACTGCCCAGTGTTCTTCAGAAAAATCCACCAGGACCTGCAAATTCTTCAGTTTTCCAGCATCTTTTGCATATTTGAACCCTTTCCAGCAGGGACTGTATGATTTTGAGATCCATCCTTTCACATTGAGGACAATTGAGGGACTCAAACACAACTGTTAAAAAAGGTTCAAACATTCATGGATGCTCCAGAAGGAAACACGATGAGCCGGGGGGTGAAAACTTTTTTGAATTTGAAGATCAAGGTTGCACTTAATTTGTCTTCCGGGAAACATGCAGGTATCTTCTATTGCTTCCGAAGGGCATTACTAAATGAATAAAATTAGATATTTAAACAAAATAAGAGAAATTTTGACATCTTTATCCTGTTCAAAAGTTTTCACCCCCCGGCTCTTAACGCATCAGTGAATGTTTGAATCTTTTTTAATAGTTGTGTTTGAGTCCCTCAATTGTCCTCAGTGTGAAAATATGGATCTTAAAATCATACAGTCACTGCTGGAGAGGGTTCAAATATGCAAAAGATGCTGGAAAATTGAAGAATTTGCAGGACCTGGAGAATTTTTCTGAAGAACATTTAACTGCTCAGGACAAAGAACAAGCATCACCAAACACAAAAATCACCGTGGATCATCCAGAGAACGACTCACAGTATTAAGATTCAAGGGTTCATAAACTTTGGAACGCCCCGTTTTATTCAACATTTGAATAAATTCAGCTTGTGGACTATATGTAAAAAATTTTTTATGTTAAATATCTCATTCAGGACAGTACTAAATAAAAAATACTGCATTTTGTATGATCTCTCTTATTTTGTTAAAATTATTCACATTTTCACAGATTCTTCAAGCCGTTCACTTACTGTTTTTTTGCAACTGTATATGAGAGAGAGTGACAATTAATAACCGAACAATTTGGCTAACCCTCAGGGAACTTGAACATCGGTGCTCTGCAGTTCCTGTTGTTTGGTGCTCTGATGTCCGCGGTGGACCCAGTGGCTGTGATTGCCGTGTTTGAGGAAGTACATGTGAATGAAGTGCTCTACATCCTGGTGTTTGGAGAGTCATTGCTCAATGATGGCGTCACAGTGGTGAGTCTTAGTTTTTCACAGCTTGACCTGTTCATTTACAAATTTAGACTATTTGATGGCTATTGCATCTAATATAATGCCTCTCTCTCGTTCTCTCCGTCACAGGTGCTTTATAATGTGTTTGATGCATTTGTGTCTCTGGGAGGCCCAAAGATCAATGCTGCAGAGATTATCAAAGGAATAGGTATGGACAAAGACCTTGGGATCCAAAACTCTTTGATCACTAGTGAAAATACGACTGTTTTCTGCTGTTCCGTAATGGATAACGGTAGATCTTGTCACAAATTGAGCCAATTGATGCAGTTATTTTAGGAACTAAAATGAGAAATGTTGCCTTGCCAACTATTTGAAATTTACGTTTTTTTATATTTCAGTGAATTTTTATTTTATTTCAAGTAATGAATGTTTTTTTATATTTTAGCTAATGATAATAACCCTGATAGAGCCCCTCACAACACACTTTTATGCTCTCCTAGTTTCGTTCTTTGTGGTGGCATTTGGAGGCTCGTTTCTTGGCGTTGTGTTTGCCGTTCTGATTTCCATGCTGACCAGGATCACCAAGAACGTCCAGGTCATCGAAGCCGGCTTCATCATTGTTCTTGGCTACCTGTCTTACTTGACGGCTGAGATGCTCTCCCTCTCTGCTATACTTTCGTAAGGAACACATTGTTTTCCTGATGAATGCAGATGAATAAAGTAAAGGAGCAAATGAATGAAAACAATTCCTAATAGGGTTTACAATAATTTGACTGTGGTTTTGTGCATACCAGGATCACTTTCTGTGGTGTCTGCTGTCAGAAGTATGTCAACGCCAACATGGATGAGAAATCGGTCACAACATTACGTTATTCCCTGAAGGTGTTGGCCAACGGCTCTGAGACAATGATCTTTGTCTTCCTGGGAGTTTCGGCCATTGATAAAAACATCTGGGTTTGGAACACTGGCTTCATTCTCCTCACAATACTCTTCATCATTGCATTCAGGTTCATGGGTGAGTCATAAATTCAACCCTGCCTAAAACTTTCCAAAGTCCAAAATTATCGTCCAAATACGGCCTCACGTTGTGTCAATCATGTTTACACACTGCCTCCGAAACTTTCGTATCATAAAAAAAATTCAGAATGGGATTGATTTTCTGCGTTTTCGTATCCGTAGTAAGCATTTTGAGAGGGGTATTGACAATTCAGAGCCACCGGATGACGAACACGAAAAAACGCACACGAAAAAATTTAGAACTCAGTGTGCAAAGAACTGTATTTTGATGAAAACTGACATTTTTAACTTCTTTTTTTGACAATTTTTATAAATCTTTTCATAAACAGGTGTTTTCTTCCTCAACTGGGTGTTGAATCAGACCCGACTGATTCCTATTGACATCACTGACCAGATTGTAATGAGCTACGGTGGTCTTCGAGGAGCAGTGGCATATGGTCTCGCAGCCACTTTAGATGAGAAAAAGATCCCAGAGAAGAATCTGATGCTTGGTACAACCCTTATTGTGGTGTATTTCACTGTCGTTCTTCAGGTACGTCCCTTCAACCACTTGTTCTGCACTGCAAAAAACGCTTTTCTTACTTAGTATTTTTGTCTTGTTTTCAGTCCAAATATAAAAAAAAATCTTACATTAAGAAGCATTTACTAGACCAGCAAAAGTTTTGTTTTGGGGGAAAATAACTCAAAATTAAGGAAGTTTTTGCTTAAAATAAGCAAAAAAATCTGCCAATGGGGTAAGCAAAATAATCTTGTTTTCTGTTTGAATTAAGATTATTTCCCCCCAAAATAAAACAAAAACTTTTGCTTGTCTAGTAAATGCTTCTTAATGTAAGATTTTTTTAGATATTTGGACTGAAAACAAGACAAAAATACTAAGTAATTTAAAGTAAAAAAGCATTTTTTGCAGTGTGACTGTTGAGAATGCATCCAGTATCATTGCCGTAACTTGAATTCACAAGGCCTGTAACAAAATTATAAAGTAGGCGTTTTGTGATGTTCCCAGTGGTCTCCATCTGGCAACGGAAATGGTTTAACTAACTTGACGTCATTGTGTGTGTTCTTTTTGTAGGGAATCACCATGAAACCATTTGTTCAATGGCTGAAGGTTAAAAAGGCAACTACGTCAGATCTGACACTCAATGGAAAAATAAACAACAGGGTAAGAAACTATAATGACAAATATTGTATCCCTCTACTGATCAGCATCTATAAAATAATAGACAGTGTAGGCTAAGAGAGTAGGGTAGGTTGACCAAATATGCTACACATTTAAAAGTAAATCCACACTGATAAGGGGGCATCTTCCCCATCCTACCCTATGGATATGAATTGGCCACGGTAATAGGCTATTGAATATCTCCATGGACTAAATAATAAATTAAAATGATAAATAAAAGAACTTCCATAATAATACTTCTCCCTTAAACCCCATTAAAATGTATTTTGTGGTCCGTCTTGTCATATTAATTGAGTGCTGTCACTATTATACTATTTTTACTTTCTACTCAAGTAATTTTTTTTCTTTGGAACATTTTTTCGTCACAACATTCCAGAGCATAATATTGTACTTTTTACTGGACTACGCTTCATATTGAATATCATTTAATACTTAATTACATTAAAAATGTAGTACTTGAAAAATGCAGTACAAAATGTAGTACTCAAGTATAAGTAATACAAAGTTTTACTTGAGTACAAAAGTACTAAATTTTTTATGTAATTATGTATTAAAGGTTTTAAAAAAAAGTATTTATGAAATGTAGTGCAGTAAAAAGTACGACATTTTGCTTTGGAATGTAGTGAAGTAAAAGTTTTCCAAAGAAAAAACGGTGATAAGGTACAAAAATAAAGATAGTAGAAAGTAATAAAAATACTTCACTACTGTCCGCCTCTGACGCTTCCTGGCCTTATAGTGCTTAGAAATTTTGTAAACTAAGTCTACTCTAGCTATACATAACAACACAATGTGTACAGTTTGTGTTATTATGTATAGCGTTTCTACAAATATGATTTAGTGCATGAAACATAAAAAAAAAATGAAGTATCATTGTGTATGTCTCTCTAGACTTTTGAGCACATACTAACAGCAATGGAGGACATCTGTGGCAAAATGGGAGATAACTGGTGGACCAGACAGTGAGCATTTCACTTTATAATATATATAATTTACATTTAAGCACTTTTACTCAGTATTTTTTATTTTTCTTAGTTGGAACCATTTTGAAGAAAAGTATGTCTGCTGGCTATTAATGACGAGCGATGCTAGAAAGAAAAATGACAAAATCCTTAGTGCCTTCCACAAACTCAATATTGAGGACGCCAAAAACTATGTCACTGAGGTGAGAGCAAAACTATTAATTCAGCATATACCATCAATTGTATTGTAATGTTTTGTTTACTTGCTGAATGTTCTGTTTCCGTTTTTAGTACTGTTCTAACGACACATATCTTTATACAGTATTATTTTATCAGCTACGGAATGATATTTAGAAGGTGCGCAATATTTTTTTTTCACATTTAGGGTGAAGACAAAGGTTCTTTGGCTTTCATTCGTAATGATGACAATGCCTTTGTAGACTTCAAGAAGAAGCTTGCATTAGAGTATGCAGATATTATTCCTGATATCATGGCTGACATGTCAGAATATGATTTTGACATTGACAATGTTCCAGTGTCCTCTGTCATGTAAGTATTCAACTTTCCCAACTCATTGATATTGCTGCATATTTAGTAGGCTCTTGAATACAGTTCCTCTAAGTAAAGAAAAGTGCAAAAGTGTTATGAGTTGAAAACTGCACAAATATCTAGATGGCTAAATGTGTTATGCTTCTTTCAATCCAGGAAGAAGCCGATTCCATCTGTATCACTGGATATCCACGAGCAAGACAGGAAGAGCATGCCTGGTGACCTCAATGCCCATCATCTACTAGAGCAGCACCTGTACAAGAGCAGAAGATATGTAAGAATTGTCCTGCTCACACAACTTGATTCCCTTTTTTACATGGAGTATTGTTTGCTTATCAATATTTGGATCGATATGTCTAAATAAATATATATCAATATGTCAAACTCATCCGAATCTCATTCCATCCAAATCAATCCATTTCTTCTGTTTCCGAGCAGAACCGTCCCACGTACAGTCGCAGTCACTATAAGGCCTCAGAGAATCCAGACGAAATGCAGGAGATCTTTCAGAGAACCATGAGAAGCCGTCTTGAGTCCTTCAAATCAGCTAAGATGGGTGTCAGTCATGCTAAGAAACTCTCCAAACATCCCAAGAAGGATTCGACATATAAGGTATTATTAGACTTTAATGTCCTGCTGTCTGCCTTTGAAATAGAGTTCAATGTAGGTGTTTTTGGGGAGATAAAAAAAACAACAACCAAGTAACATGCTAAAATGCTTTAAAATTGTATGTTAAATACAGAAAAACAGGTTTAAAAATGTGTGGTCTTATTATTTTTGTTGTATTATAATTGTATTTTTTAGCCTAATGGAAAGCCAGCGGACCCGAACAGAACCCATCCATATGGAGATGAAGGTATATTTCTATATTTGATATTTAGCTATTACTTAAACATCACTCTTTAGATTTAGCTTTTAGCTTACTTATGGAAGTATGATTATTTTAGTATTAATATTGATGAAAGTGATTTTGTTTTGTCCAATCAGATTTTGAGTTTTCTGCAGACAGCGCCTCTAGCAGTGACATTGCTGGTCATTTCCACAGGAGAAGCACAAACACACAAGGTAAGAATAATTTTGTGTAGCAAATGTCATATTATGACGGCACGGTGGCTCAGTGGGTAACACTGTTGCTTGTTAAATGACATCTGGACTTAATTAGATCATGCTCTTGGGCACAATAAGCAACCTAACATTCAGTACAGTGTGAGTGTGGGTGTGGGTTGTCAGTGTGGGTTTTCTCTGGGTGCTCACACAGTCCAAAGACACGCAGGTTAGGTGGATTAAATATGTCACTTTGACCATAGGAGTGTGTGTGAGTGTGGGTTAGATGCATTCTCAGTGCTGGATTGCATCATGAAGGGCATCTGGTGTACAACCAGTGCCAAATCCAGTGGGTGTGTGTGGATAATTCCGATAAAGCGGACCCTGTAAAATAAAGTGGGACTAACGCTTGAAGAAGTAAAAAAAATATATATATAATAATAATAATAATATACACACACACACTGCCGTTTGGGATTGGTAAGATTTTTAATGTTTTAAAAATAAGTCTCTTCTGCTCACCAAGGTTGCATTTATTTAATAAAAAATGCAAAACAGTAATATTGTGAAATATTATTACTATTTAAAATAACTTTTTTTCTGTTTAATTATATTCTAAAATGTAATCCCTGTGATGCAAAGCTGAATTTTCAGCATCATTACTCCAGTCTTAGGTGTCACATGATCCTTCAGAAATCATTCTAAAACGCTGATTTGCTGCTCAAGAAACATTTATTATTATTATTATCAATGTTGAAAGCAGTTATTTTTCAGGATTCTTAGAATGAATAGAAAGCCTAAAGAACAGCATTTATCTTAAATAGAAAGCTTTTGTAACATTATACACTACCGTTCAAAGGTTTCGGGTAAGTAAGAACTTTTTTGTGGGAAATAAATGAATACTTTTATTCAGCAAGGTACATTAAATTGATCAAAAGTGACAGTATATACATTTATAATGCTGAAAAAGCTTTATATTTCAGATAAATGCTGTTCTTTTGAACTTTCTATTCATCAAAGAATCCTGGAAAAATTGAATCGAATAATCAGAAATGTTTCTTGAGCGGCAAATCTTATTAGAATGATTTCTAAAGGATCATGTGACACTGACGATTGTGATGCTGAAAATTCAGCTTTGCATCACAAGAATAAATTACATTTTAAAATATATTCAAATAAAAAACAGTTCTTTTAAATTGTGATAATATTTCACAATATTACTGTTTGTTTCGTATTTTTAATTAAATAAATGCAGCCTCGAGGAGCATAAGAGACTTCTTTTAAAAACATAAAAAAACGTACTGATCCCAAACTTTTGAACAGCCTTGTATATGTATGTGTATTATATTTAACAAATATAAACTCACATAAAGTTTGCAAGCGAGTTGAAAAAAAAAACTATTGTTAGAGGGTTGTTTCTATGGTGTCTCATTTCAACACCATAATTACTCTAATTACTGCAGGTGGTGTAGATAATCCAGCATTCATACCCGAGATGAACACCTCTGCACCCATGCGAAACCCACCCTGGCAAACAGAGACCGGGAACAACATGGCTGTGGCACCTTCCCAGAGAGCTCAGGGACGACTGCCCTGGACGCCCACCAACCTGAGACATCTAGCACCGCTGAGAATGAGTACCCCCTCCACAGACTCCTTCGCGATGGCTGATACTTCAGTTGATGAGGAGGGAACTGAGGAAAAGCCCGGAAAACATAATACTAGATTGTAATCTGATATATTTCCATCCACCAATATTAACCTGCCAAAAATGAGATTAGGTTAATCCTTTCATTTTAGGCTGTTATTATGTCATGAGCCCAGAGATTAGGGAATCAAAGTGTTGAATTATAGCATTCCTCATATATCTTTAATATATATTTATACGCAGCAGTAGCTAAAGCAAGTGACTTGAAGTCATGCTGCTATGGTTTTGTACTCTGAAATGTTTTACCTAGTTATATATTTAAAAAAAAAACATGAAGGGAAGAGAATAAATATGGATTTAGATGAGAAATTGTCATTGAAGTACTTCTGTTAGTGGTTATGGAATGTTCTTGAGAGTTCTTTATACAAGCCCACATTGTTGTGGAAGCTATTATGGCACTTTATCTTACTGACACAATGCTAGAAAATTAGCAAAGCGTTCCTTCAACGTGAAACTCATAATACAAAACCATTATACCCTTATACATATTTTGTCAGAGTGCCAAATCAGAACTGAGTAGCAAATGCCTATCTGTTCTATATTTAGGTACGTCTTGACATTTTTGGACCTTGGACAGGTTGGTCTATATATAATGTTAAATTCAGCATGTTGTATATTATTTATTATGGTCATTCTGTGGGTGCTTCTTTGTAGTATCACAATATCTGTTTCTGCATTTCTATCTTACAATGATTTGTTTTTGATTTTTACTCCAAGCTATTAATGTTTTATTAGTGGAATGAAGACCATTACAATGAAAGTCATTAAAAATAATAGTTTAACAGTCACTTATTTATGTATGAATTTTTGTGCTTTATGAGAACTGGTGAAATCTGTAACTTGAAATCAGTTATCTTATAAAACTTGCATCTGCACGGTAACTCAAATGTTGTTTGAGGAGTTTGACTAAATTGTTGCAATTGAGCAAATAAGAATGTGCAAAGAGCACAAAAACAAAATGATTATCAATCCCTTGCATTTAAAGCTGATTATCAATATTATATTCATCATATATTATTTATATATTCTGTTATGATTGATATCAGAAGAGATTTGTGAAAATGTTTAAGTAATGGTTCAATGTAGCAGTTTTGAAACAGTGCTTAATATTAATATTATTATTATGTGTACATTGCGGAAAGCATGTTTTGTAAATCATTACACTGAAAAGAAATGTAAAAATCACAGAGCAGGAATTGAACAAACACACAAAACACCCATAAACCCTTAAAACAGAACAATTTCCCATAAACCCTCACTTATTAACACACAGCAAGACATAAAGGAACATATAAACTAAGCAACAAAACTACTATATTTACTCAATTTACAGCAACTATAAAAGTGGAGTGTCAATGACCTTTGTAGATATAACAATCATATAATAATAATATTTTTGTTTAAATTATTATTATTTTTTTTGCTAAGCACTTCACTTTCAATAGGATACCAATGGGGAGTTGTTTTGCCTTTAGCCTTTCCACTTATTTTTCAGTTCAGTAAGTACAGCTGTCATCTCAGGATCTACGATTAAAGCCATCACGCACGCATGGGTACAAGCCGTACCGTTCACTTCCTTTTTACGTCACATTCAGACAGGGCCAAATAAAGTAACAGTTTAACTCAAAATGTGTGGAAACTTTTTTTTTTAAACTGTTGTATATGTAAACTAAAACCATCGTAAGTCAGCAATATGATTTCACAAAACAGGATGGTTTAACATTCTTATAAATATTAAATTGATTTTGTAAATCTATACATGAGGGAATACTTTTTTTTTTTTTTTTAAATAAGTCTGTCATCATTTACTCACCCTCATTTTGATCCAAACACGTTTGACTTTCTTTCTTCTGTGGAACACAAAGGGAGATATTTAGCAGAACACCCAAGCTGCTCTATTCCATATACAGGTGAATGGTGACAGGAATTGAGAAAGAAAATCATACAGGTTTAGAATGACATGAGGGTGAGTAAACAGTAGTGTTGGGTTCGAGTCCACCTTAGTTGAGTCCAACGAGTCTTTAACCAATCAAATCAGAGTTAAGTCCGAGTCCAACTAAACAATAATGTAAAAAACAACAACAACGTCAATTTTAAATGTAACATAAGCAAACAAACCTCTATTGCATCTTGCCATTTAATTTTTTTCCACATCGTATCATAATTAATATCCTGCTCAGCAAACTTAAAGTTATGTAATAATAATGTTATGACTTGTTTTGAATGATAATGGCATTCCCTGTGTATAAAGGGAATATACATTAATATACATATACAGTAATTTCCATAACTCAGGGCCAACTCAAAACTGTTTCATTTTTTTAATGCATTTATGATTAACAAAATACATTTTTGGACTTTTATTGTATGGATATATTGTTTTCAAGTTGATGAATATTTTGATAGGGCCCTGTCTGCCTATATACAATAATTGCTGTATATTTCCATATTTGCCATGGTAAAAAGCTATAGTAATAATATAGCCTATATGAAAAACACTATATGAAAGATTTTTTATTGTTGTTTTTGAATTTTTACCCATGTAAACTACTGCTTCAAAGATGTTAGAAACATAATTTTTCTTTCAAACTAGAAGCTGCCACCATGTTTTAAAATAAATTATTTTTTTACAACAGCAAAAACTAATACTAGCCTAATGTAAGTAAAAAGTTCTGAACACATGTAAACCGTCTAACAGTATATTACAAGAAAAAGGACAAATAAACATATTAATCAAAAATACAAATGAAATAAACCGTTTTCATAGATCTATACTGTCACAAACACGCCAGGCTCCACCTTCACCCAATCACAGTGCACTTCCACTCCGGAGTACTGATCACGCACACCTGCACCACATCAGCACGGCAATCACCTCCAGCACAAAAGACACTCTTTCACACTCGGTCTTCATCCGGTCTCGTTTGCAATAAGACTTACCTGAATGCTTACCTCTAGGACTGCCAAACCTACCTACCTGTGTCCAGTGTTGTCTCCAAGTCTCCCTCGTTGCCTCCTCGTCTCCTGTGAAGTCCTCTCCGCTCCTGTCAGTGTCCAGTCTGTTTCCATCTGCAAGTATAAGGACATTATCACTCAGTCATCCACTTCAGTATCCTGGCACTTCCACGTTCACTCACCTGCACTGCCGATACCTCATCTGGTTGTTCAATAAAAACATCCGTCCAGTGGACTCCGCCTCCTGTCTCCAGTCCAGAGTGGACTCCGCCTCCTGTCTCCTGTCCAGAGGTGACTCCGCCTCCTGTCTCCTGTCCAGAGTGGACTCCGCCTCCTGTCTCCTGTCCAGAGTGGACTCCACCTCATGTCCAGAGTGGACTCCGCCTCCTGTCTCCAGTCCAGAGTGGACTCCGCCTCCTGTCTCCAGTCCAGAGTGGACTCCGCCTCCTGTCTCCTGTCCAGTGTGGACTCCGCCTCCTGTCTCCAGTCCAGAGTGGACTCCGCCTCCTGTCTCCAGTCCAGAGTGGACTCCACCTCATGTCCAGAGTGGACTCCGCCTCCTGTCTCCAGTCCAGAGTGGACTCCGCCTCCTGTCCAGAGTGGACTCCGCCTCCTGTCTCCTGTCTCCTGTCCAGAGTGGACTCCGCCTCCAGTCTCCTGTCCAGAGTGGACTCCGCCTCCTGTCTCTAGTCCAGAGTGGACTCCGCCTCCTGTCTCCTGTCCAGAGTGGACTCTGCCTCCTGTCTCCAGTCCAGAGTGGACTCCACCTCCTGTCCAGAGTGGACTCCGCCTCCGGTCTCCAGTCCAGAGTGGACGCCGCCTCCTGTCTCCTGTCCAGAGTGGACGCCGCCTCCTGTCTCCTGTCCAGAGTGGACTCCGCCTCCTGTCTCCAGTCCAGAGTGGACTCCGCCTCCTGTCTCCAGTCCAGAGTGGACTCCGCCTCCTGTCTCCTGTCCAGAGTGGACTCCGCCTCCTGTCTCCAGTCCAGGGTGGACACCGCCTCCGGTCTCCCAAGAAAATTTTGGAAAGGGGCTACCTCTCCATGGAGGCCAACCCTGAAGGGTCCGAACTGCCATGGACACTTGAACTCTCTGAGCCGCCATGGTCCCCTGAACTCCCTGTGTCGCCATGCCCCCATGATCTCCCTAAACCACCATGGGCCCCTGAACTCCCTGAACCGCCATGGCCCCCTGAACACCCTGAACCGCCATGGCCCCCTGAACACCCTGAACCGCCATGGCCCCCTGAACACCCTGAACCGCCATGGACCCCTGAACTCCCTGAACCGCCATGGACCCCTGAACTCCCTGGACCGCCATGGACCCCTGAACTCCCTGAACCGCCATGGACCCCAGAACTCCCTGAACCGCCATGGACCCCTGAACTCCCTGGACCGCCATGGACCCCTGAACTCCCTGAACCGCCATGGACCCCTGAACTCCCTGAACCGCCATGGACCCCTGAACTTCCTGAACCGCCATGGACCCCTGAACTCCCTGAACCGCCATGGACCCCTGAACTCCCTGAACCGCCATGGACCCCTGAACTCCCTGAACCGCCATGGACCCCTGAACTCCCTGGACCGCCATGGACCCCTGAACTTCCTGAACCGCTATGGACCCCTGAACTTCCTGAACCGCCATAGACCCCTGAACTTCCTGAACCGCCATGGCCCCCTGAACCGCCATGGACCCCTGAACATCCTGGACCGCCATGGACCCCTGAACTCCATGAACCGCCATGGACCCCTGAACTCCCTGGACCTCCATGGACCCCTGAACTCCATGAACCCCCATGGACCCCAGAACTCCCTGAACCGCCATGGACCCTTGAACTTCCTGAACCGCCATGGTCTCCAGAGCTCCCGGCGCCTCCGTGGTCTCCTGAGCACGGGTACCACCCTGGAGGCTTCCATGCCAGTCAGGAGCACCCGGATCATCAGCCGTTGTTCCCCAAGGACTCCAGGGTGCCCGCCCCCCCTCCCCGGTTGGTCTTTCTACGGCATGAGGACGTGCCTACCGGGAGGGGGGAGTAATGTCACATGTTTAGTCTGTTTCAGTTGTGTTTTTGCATATGTCACAAATTCCTTTGTTCTGTTTCCCGCCACTTGTTTGTTTCCATGGTTACCGTCATTATGAGTTTGGCTGTGTTTAGTTAATTATCTAATTTCTGTTTGCTATTTAAGTTCCTCCCTGTTCCTTCATTCTTTGTCCGGTAACCGTTATGTTAGAGTGTCACCAGTATTGTTCTTCCGTGTTCCTCTTCCGTGTGTTCCTGAGAGTTTATATTAAAGTTTATGTTCAATTCGCGATCTTCTGATTCTTCAGTTTGTTCCTGCGCGACACACAGTGACTAACAGTGACTAACTAATTCTTCACTGTATATGCATTAAATATAAATGATTATTATTAAAGTTATTTAGTCAAGAGCAGTGAGCCATTCTCTCTTTTTCTTTTGTTGTTTGATTATTTGATTAAGGAAGGACACAGAAGACAGCAGGTTTATTAGGCTACTGTCACTTTAAGATCTAATGCACGGGTCCAATATACTGACACATCTGAGTTTCTCCAAACTATACCTTTACATAATTGACTGTGTCAGACATAACTGTGTGTGTATGTAACCCGTTTAACCCCAAAAATGTTCTTGCAAATTGAGTACATGCATTTTACTCCTTAGACCTCCCTAACACACTTTAGTGCCCTCTTTGATTTTATGTTGGTTAAGTTAGTGAAATATTAGGTTTTATATAATTAAGTTTAGTTTTCATCTCTGTTTTTTGTGTTTATTTTAATCTTATATCTGTTATGTAACAGTTGAGATAGTTCTTTAATGCTGATCTAACCAGCAGAAAACACGAGCCGGGTTTAAATCCCAGTTGCGCATGTGGCGCATGTTGTCACAGTGCGTTACAACGTGCCCCTATTTGAACTATGCTATTCTATTCTCTACTTTTATTAATTCTATTGAGAAACCATGAGTAAAAGGTGAATAACGACTGAGAGTCAATGTTCAGAAGTTATTAATTATTATTTTGTTTTTAATTAACTATGCTATTTATCTGTTTTGCAGTGTGTTTGTTGTCAAACTCAAAAATGTGTATATTTTTAATGATTAAAAAAATGGCATTATTTTATTTGAAAAAGTTAATTATATTTTGACAAAATATTTTAGTTTGTCTTGGATTTTTTGGTTGTTGTTGATTATATCAGGTAGCATTTTAAGCTGTCGTTTGGTCATTGTGCCCCTCACATGTTACAATGTACCCCACCTATGGGGCATGTTGTCACATTTCACTTCCATTCTTTCGGGGTAAATCAAGAAAAAGTATACACTGTATTAATGAAACAAAACCACATAATTGTACTAGACATGTGGGAAATTACTGTGGGAAAAAAGAAATACTCCCAAGTGGATTTACACAGAAAGTGAGAAAGTCAAAAAGCGTTAGTTCCCCACTCTCCTCTACTCGGTTGAACTCGGGAAACGCTCGAGTCCTCAAGTCCGAGTAAATACCAAGCAGGAGGTCTGTGCAACAAAAGAAGCCCAAAAATAGCTCAATGCAATTTTCCACCATCGGGTGGCCGAATTCTCCAGTGGATTTGTGCGTTTGGTGTTGTGGGGGTGTTTGAGCGCCGAAATCGTTCATATGACGGTGGAATTAAACCCGCGGGAAATTCCAAGTCCGCGGAAAGTTGGAGCCCACTGGAGTCGGACTCGAGTCTTGAGTTCGAGTAGCCTACCTCGACTAGTAAACAATGACCTATTTTTTTTTATTTCTGGCGGAACAGTCACTTAAATTAGTCTAAATTACGATATCTATTTTTTGTTTCTGTAAGTTTGCAAGTAGGCTACACAACAACATTCACTTCAAATAGTTGTAGGCTTATTACATGTATTTTAGAAAGTCTCACAATGCAATTTTCAATGAACATGGTGTCTGGACAGAATATTTGTACCAAAATGTGCGCTAAAAGTTTTCAACATAACAATGCAGCAGTGCGGTCTGTTAAAGTTGGCTGAACACTAACCAGTGTGAAACTTTTCAATCATCAAAAACGTGACACAGTAACAGTCCAGTGACGTAGAATCTCAGCCCCTTTCTATGTAACAAATTAAAGGCTGACTAGAGGTTTCAGCACTACTCTTATTACGCTCTTACACTACCTAAATTGAACCATTGCTCTCACCAGGACCACACACACAGAAGGACAACGTATGCAAACAATAGAAACTTCACTTCAAGGGGGAAATGTTTTGAACTAAACTAACTAAAAGGAGAATCTGCAATAGCCTACGTGTGTCTCTGGACTTTTCACTTCAGGACAACCAAGCAGAAAGAGCACAATGGGAACCTCGAATGGACTGGTTTGTGAGATTTTGTAAAGGACAATAGTAAACACAATCTGGAGATGAGAATGATACTGTGAGTGCACCTTTTGTCAGTCATCCGTCGCAATGCCGAGCTCTACTTATCTCTGTCTGGGGGCAGTTTTCCTGGTGTGTTGTGTTAACCCTTCAATCCAAGGACAAAGCAGGGATGCAAATGTAGTCCTGAGTCCTCGTCATCGAATGGAAACGAATCTCACTGGACTTCCAATAGTCACATTTGAATGGCATCATGTTCAGACCCCATACCTGGTGATAATTTGGGTATTTGTGGCTGCATTGGCTAAACTATCAGGTATGTGTATTCCCAGGTAATGGAACGTTCTTAGAATTTTTCTCAGAATGTTCTGGCAAGGTTCTCAAAATTATTAGCAAATTTTCTTCCAGTAGCTACATTAATAGAATATTGAGAGTTATCTGGTCTTTCATAATGTTCTCAAAACTTTAGCACAAAAACGTTATTTACACAATTTGTTCCTGAAACATTTTAGTTTAACGTTTCCATGTCTACAAAATGATAAACATGTCTTCCCTTAGCTAATGTTCATAACCCATTTTGAACGTTCAGAGAACATTCAGAAATAACTTAATGGGAACGTTATATATTTTTATTATCTGGGTTGAACTATGAGGTAAAAATGTATTGACAGATAACAAGTAAAATTTGAAGGCTTGCGTACAATATAATATCGTTATCGTAATATCGAGAGATCAGGGCTACTTCTCGTGAATGAATTTAAGAGTCTGTATAAAGTTAATGTCATGCTTTAATGAGAGGTTGAATTTCAGTTCAGTTGAGTTCTGAGAAAGGAAGATGATCTCTAGATGAATACCTTGTACTATGAAATATTGAAACAATACTATGTAATTTGACAACTGCCAATTGAGCACAATAGCAGTCCTGCGAAAGCTCAGCGATCACATGCAATAACGTTGTACGCACATTACTACACATGTAAAGGGTTTATAAAGTAGCATGCTTGCGAATAATATGGTTAGTATATTGGTATTCTTACCCTCATTCTGTTATCAGTATGGAGCATATTAACAGTCCACAGTTGCTGTATCTGTTCTTTCCTTCATTGCATGCTGTTAATGTTTGGGATTGGTTCTTCTTCCCTGTTTAATCAATATGATCTTAAAATGTGGAAGAAAGAGGAAGAAAAAGAATAAATAATATGTGCTGTGCACAATTATTATATAAGAAATATATAATTTAAAATAAGTTAATAAAACAAGAATTAAATTGAATCAAATTAAGCAGCCTCCAAGTACAAGAGTATGCAAATGATCAATTATTTAGTTCAAATGAATCCAGTTAGTTTTGCATCTAATTACAGATGATATTCAGACATTTTCAGAAAAACAAAGAAAATACAGTTTGGTGCATATAAAGATCACCTGCCAAAATTCATAAATGAAAATCTAACTGTATAAATCTTACATAATTTTAAATGGCAAAACCATATAGAATCTTTGGGCATGGCTCATCATGATAATTGAAATTGTGATATATATTATATATATTCACTTTCTCTGTGTAAAATTGTCATCTGTTCTCATGTCTCTCTGTATCTAGTGATTGAACTAAACCATCATGTCACCAATGTGATCCCAGAGAGTGGTCTGCTCATCATTGTGGGCTTTATTTTGGGAGGAGTCGTCTGGGGAGCAGACATGGCACAGACTTTCAAACTGCTTCCTACCACTTTCTTCTTATACTTGCTGCCCCAGATCATCTTGGATGCAAGTTACTTTATGCCCAACAAGCTATTTTTCAGCAACCTGGGTGCCATTCTCATTTACGCCATCTTTGGAACCTGCTGGAACGCAGCCGCAGTAGGCCTCTCGCTTTGGGGCTGCTATGAGGCCGGAGCGATGGGTAAATTCAATACTGTCATTTTCTGCATTCATACTGTTCTGCTAATCTGCATGCAATTTAGTGCACATCGTGTGTCTTTTATACAGATCACACCCACTTAATTCCTCTTTAAACCAAACAAGGATATACTGTAAAGCCCTTGTTGACCCTCAAGGGCAAATATGCTCTGCATAGACTCTGCAATTAATTCAGTAGCGTATATATATATATATATATATATATATATATATATATATATATATATATATATATATATATATATATATATATATATATATATATATATATATATATATATATATATATATATATATATATATATATAGGTAATACTGAATTAATTTGTCAGTTTCTGTAATCATCAGGTAACTTAGACATCGGTCTCCTGCAGTTCCTGTTGTTTGGTAGTTTAATTTCCGCGGTGGACCCAGTGGCTGTGATTGCTGTGTTCGAGGAAGTGCATGTGAACGAGGTGCTCTTTATCTTGGTGTTTGGGGAGTCTCTGCTCAATGATGGCGTCACAGTGGTGAGTATTAATTTCCTAAAAAGCTCTACATTTCAGGAGTATGTTTTGTTGCGTTGTCTTTGCACCTGTCTTGGCCTAGTTTCTAGCCCCTTTCAGTTTCATTCAGTTCACCTGTTACTTGTTATTTAACTCATTAGTTCCCTCGGTTAGTTCTGGTATATGTACTGTTTTGCAGTGTTGGGGAAGCTACTCCGAAACAGTTGTCTGACAAGCTACAAGCTACTTATACATGAAAGTAGTTAAACTACAGTCAAGCTACCCTTCTGAAAAAGTAGTTAGATACACTACAAGTTACTACCAAAATGTAGCTAGCTACAATGATACTTTGATTTTTTTAAATTGCATTTACAAATAACTGAATAATCTTTAATGAAGAATGTTTTAAGTGAAATGTGTGGGGTTTAAAACAACACAATGCAATACAATTATGATAAGAGTAGTTTTATTTTGTAAACTATCCAAATATAAAATACTCAAAAGTAGTCTATATCTCAAACTGACTGTCAAAGTGCAAAATCATGTCACATCAATTCAAGAACAAAATATAAGCAACTTTGATAAACAGGAGTAGACAAAAATGCATATATATATATATATATATATATATATATATATATATATATATATATATATATATATATATATATATATATATATATATATAGCAGGATAATCAATAATCAAGGCTATTATTCACCTGTATGTGCTTAAAGTCTTCGACGCAGACAGCGTTTTAATCTTTTGTTTGTATAAATCAAGTGTAACCTTTACTAGCCGATTCGTGTGAAGTAATCAACCCACTCCTGTATGTCCTTTACATAATCATCAGACGATCTCTTCTCTGTGAACCGTAAAGCCGCAAGATGCGTGATGAAACAATAGATGGCGGTAACGCGCGATTTTAGTATGTGATCAAATAAGAAGAAAAAACTGTGCTGCCTCAATGCATTGCAGGCTCGTCAAAACACAAAACGGAATGTAGCTTTTGGTCGCGCTACACCACTACTTGCTGGAAAAAGTAGTTAGCTACTGGAAAAGCTACATTGTTTCAAAATTAACTAAGCTACTGACAAGCTACTGAAAAATGTAGTTAAGTTAATAGTTTAGCTACTTGTAGTTAACTACTCCCCATTTTTTTGTCCTGTCTCATCGATAGCCCCTTTCACACATACAGTCTTTTCACGAGTTCGCACTTACATATAATTTATAGAGAGTAATTCAAAGCGTATTTGGCGTGCTGTCCGGGGGGAGGGCTTCGAGCTCGGAATTAGGCCCGAATCCAGAGTAACCCCCGTATATGTAAGTGGTTTTAGAGTTAAAAGGTGTAGCGAAGGGGTGGTGGAAGGGTTGCTGAGAACTGTCAACAAACGGAGGTAGGACTGCTGCGTATATATACCTCTATTGTTGATTAGCTGAGTGCTCTCCACCTGTGTCAATTATCTGAACTTGCTTCTCCCGAACCTTGTTTATAAAACATCATTAATGGTAAATTACCCGGTAAGAGATCGTGTGTGAACAGGACCTTTTCAAAAATACCAGTAAATTGGTTCTGGCAATTAACCTGTACAGGATGTTGTTACATTACCAGTAAATTACCGGTATGATGCTGTGTATGAATGCGGAATGAAGATTACCGGTATGAGCACATCGGAAAGCAGAACGTGTTGATGCAAGAAGTCTGCTTTGGGCCAATCATAAAGTTCTTATGGAGATTATGTTATTATTCAGCGCTGTTTACAGTGAGCTTTTTTTCTATGTAAATAAGCACCAGATGAACATCTTTGATCGTTGTGCCACATCTCTTTTTGAACGTGTTGTGCTAGAGACACTGCCTTGTTTTCCATTCATCAGCGCTGCGGCTCTGCAGTATACTATTATGTGCGTCTCGTGTTTTTAAAGGAACACACCACTATTTTTGAAAATAGGCTAATTTTCCAACTCCCCTAGAGTTAAACAGTTGAGTTTTACCGTTTTCGAATCCATTCAGCCGATCTCTGGGTCTGGCGGTAGCACTTTTAGCATAGCTTAGCAGAGATCATTGAATCTGACCGTTAGCAACTTGCTCAAAAATGACTATACTCTCATTCCTGCGTAATAATCAAGGAACTTTACTGCCGTACCATGGGTGCAGCGGTGCAATGATATTACACAGCACCTGAAAATAGGCAAACTTCCGTCAACATAACCAACATGATATCCTGCTTGCACAGGGAGAGTGCTAGGGACTATTTTCAGGCTCTGTGTAATATCATTGCGCCGCTGCACCAATGGTATGGCAGTAAAGTTCCTTGATTATTACACAGGAATGAGAGTATAGTTCCTAGCCATATCATAAATATCTACTCTTTAGTCATTTTTGAGCGAGATGCTAACGGTCTAATCAGATTCAATGATCTATGCTAAGCTATGCTAAAAGTGCTACCGCCAGACCCGGAGATCGGCTGAATGGATTCGGAAACAGTAAAACTCAACTGTTTAACTCTAGGGGAGTTGGAAAATGAGCCTATTTTCAAAAATAGTGGACTGTTCCTTTAAGAGCAAAGCGCATTCTGTTTGATCATCCCCTTATGCCTGTCACTCAGATTTTAAAAGTGTTATCAAATTGAACAGATAGTGAAACTAAAGTGATTCTCCTCATGCAAAGGCAAGGCAAGTTTATTTATATAGCACATTTCATACACAATGGTAATTCAAAGTGCTTTAAAAGGAATTAAAATAATCAAAATAAATAAAATAAACACAATTAAAGGTGAGAATAAAACATGATATAAAATATATAAAACAGTGTAGAATAAAAAAGAGGGTGCATAGATAAAAAGTTTAGAATCAAAAAGGAGGATGTAAAAAATTAAATACAGTATCAGTCGGACGTACTGTGGCACAGTGCTCATTCAGTAAAAGTTATAAAAAGGGTTTTTTCCTTGCATATTGATCATTTTACTCTGGGACTTCCCCATGATTGTCGTTCTCTGTGGTTATTTCGGCGCACACCTATTTAACATTCTCTAGACTTTTCCATGCAGAGAGATTTTTTAACTGCAATTGGGCATTGGAGCTCTAGGCTGGACTCACAGTCTGCTCTTGTTTAATTGGGTCCTCGACCTTCGGGTTAACCTCTGGTTCACTTCCCCACTACAATGGATCACTTAATCCAGGAACCTGGCTTAATCCAGGATTTTCATACTATTCACCACAGAGTTCAACCATCATGGATCACTTCCGCTCCAAATGTAATTTAATTCTAATTACTCTCATTGCTTTGATCGAACCCCTGGTATTTCTAATTGACTTGATCCTGATGATCTTAGTGATCTGATTCAATCAGCATACCTGAAATATTTTGAGGTCCTAGGCCACTTAGTGATTTATAAACAAGTAACAGTACTTTAAAGGGGTGATGAATTGAGAAATCAACTTTCCCTTGAGCCTTTGATATATAAAAGTTAATCGTGATATAAGAATATCCTGTACGTTTCAGAGCTGAAAACGTCCTTGTTAGTCAAAGAAAAGCTTTTATTGACACCAGGCCCAGAAAACGAGAGATCTCAGAATATGTCGACCACTGACATCATAGGATGCAGAAGCGCCGCCTCAAGCCCGCCCACCGACTCGTGGAGCTAAATGGGTCACGCTACGGAGCAATAAACATGCCAGTTCCAGCTCACGTGTGTAAGACATTGCGCCTTTGTTCGCTTCATTTCACCGCAGAATCGATTGTAAACAAGATACAGGTCGAGACTGGATTTGCAGACATTTTGAGATTAAAACACAATGCTGTGCCTTCTATATTGGATCCGACAGGAACGGTACAACACACTTATGTGAGTAAAACATATCTATATCGAATATCTATTGATTACATACCTTAGCACGCTGTCACAGGCTGGAGATGGTGTTATTGGTTCATTCGTGATCAGACTCGGACTCGGACACCAGTGCTCGCAAAGGCCAATGTCCCGGTGCTATATGTTTTTCAGATGGGCTACCAAAACGCATCACCGGCCTGCCGACGGGCTATCTTAAATAGTGAAATAACATTCCTTTCTTGCACGCGCGCGCGTGTGTGTGTGTACGGGTCACGGTTATTCACCGATCGGGCGGGTCAAGTAATACAAAAATAACATTCCAATCAATCGCGGGTGGATGAGAGATGAATCATTGTTTGTTTGATAAAGGCATTTTGCGAGTCCTGTGAGCGTTTCCCCAGATGCTTTAAAAACAATCCCCACATGTACTGATGGAGCTGAAGCTCATTAAATATGCAAATCTTATCCAATCCTAGCCCTGGGCATTTACTTCCAAGTTACTTCCGTGGGCATTAAGTTTCCAGTGCGGCACGCCCATCAAAACCGACCGTTTTTCAGAGAGCCTCAAAACCATGGCAGAAAATAGCCTATTACTTATTCATTATGATGTTTTTGAATGTAAAAACCACGCAAACGTCATAAGTTGACCCCAAAAGCCAGTTCATGACACCTTTAAAATCAATTCTGAATGTAACTGGAAGCCAGTGCAGGGACCTGAGGACTGGTGTAATATGGTCATATTGGCTGGTTCTGCTCAGAATCCTGGCAGCAGTGTTCTGTATGAGCCGCAGCTGTCTTGTTGTCTTTTTGGGAAGGCTTCTCTAGGAAACTAGAGAAAGCTTGACTAGAAACAAAGCATCTAATTCTTGCAATATTTTTGAGATGATAGTATGCTGATTTAGTTATTGCTTTTACATGACTGCTGAAACCAAGGTCCGACTCCAGAATCACACCAAGATTCCTGACTTGATTTTTTGTTTTAGACCCCTAGCCTCAAGGTATGCGTTCACCTTGAGGATTTCATCTTTGTTTCCAAATGCAATTTAGAGTTCAGTTTTGTCTTTGTTTAACTGAAGAAAGTTTTGCCATCCAGTAGTTAATTTCATCAATGCATTTGCACAGAGAGTCAGTGGGGCTGTAGTCGTTAAGCGATAGGGCTAAGTAGATCTGGGTGTCATCTGCATAGCTGCGGTAAGCAATTAGGTTCTTTCTCACTATTTGGCTCAGTGGGAACATGTACAGGTTGAATAGCATTGTGCATTGTCATAGCACTCAATGCACAATAGCACTCTGCATGTCATGGATGTCCACTCAGATTTATGGTCAGTATGTTAACATAGTAACCCCTCCCTTCTAATTATGACCGGAACCATTTTAGAGTGGGTGCTGGTCAATAACAGATCAGCTTTCACGGAACTGAAGCTGAACTCCACCACAGACACGGAGCCAGCGCCCACTGCAGAGAACGTGCCCAATGGCACGTCTGGACAGGTGGGCGAGTCGGCAACAACGAGGGAGTGCTCCCAGAGGGAGTGCTGGTGGAATTCGAGGGCATGGATGGAAGCCCCACACACACTCCCACTGCTGTAAATGTGCTAAGCCTGGCCTCTGGGAATTTAATGGTGGATTTCTTTCGTCCCCTTTGATCACGCCCAGTCCTGTGTATCTCGAGTCTCCTGTGTCTCCAGAGTTTCCTGTATCTCCCAAGTTTCCTGTACCTCCCTCGCCCGCCTCCTCTGCCAGTGCAAGCCAAGTCTCCAGCTTCCCCTGTCTCCACTTCCAGCCACAGAGCCCCGGACTCCACCTCGGTCCTCTGACCCATCGGCTTTGCCTTGGCTTCCCTCATCCACCCGTCTGCGCCTAGGTCAGACGTCACCCTGGTTCCACCACAGGATTCCGGACTGGCGGTTGAATGCCATCCATCCCTTTGGCTCTACTAGGCTCCGCCTTCCCTCCGGTTCCACCGTTGTCCTCAGTCCACTGTGGTCTTCCGGATCCCCGCCTCCACCTCGGTCCCATGAGCTGTAAGCTCTGCCTTGGAACTCTGGACCTACAGTGTCTGGCTCAGTGTCTCCTCTGCTTCATCGCTATTTATACATTGTTTATGGAGTGTTTTCTGAAATTTTTTAGTTGGATGTTCATCTAACGTTGTTTAAATGTTATTCAGAGAACATTCAAAAGTAACATTGCCATAATGTTTGAAAAATGGTCAAATGTTTTCTTTAACATTTGCATAACCAAGAAAAAAACTGTACGTTTTAAACATTCAGAAATAACTTTTTAATAACTTATATGAACAGGGAATATTTTTAGTTAAGTGGAATCATCTTTTTTGTCTCTCATTTTCTAGGTCCTTTACAATGTATTTGATGCTTTTGTTGCTCTTGGAGGCCCAAGGATTGACGCTGAAGAGATTTTAAAGGGCATATGTATGAATACTCAACTCCACCCTTTATACATATTTATGAAAACATAATAATATCCGTTAATTTACATTAAAACTTCTTCGTTTTCCACTTCCTTTTTGTTCCTATAGTTTCATTTGTTGTGGTGGCATTTGGAGGCTCGTTTCTTGGTGTTGTGTTTGCCATCCTGCTGTCCCTGCTGACCAGATGCACCAAACACATTCAGATCATCGAAGCCGGCTTTGTCTTTGTGGTGGGATATTTGGCTTACCTGACAGCAGAGATGCTCTCCCTCTCGGCTATACTTTCGTAAGAGTCTCTTGAACAACGAAACACATAGAGAGAATTTGGGAATACAGTTGTGGTCAGAATTATTGGTACCCCTGGTAAATATGATCAAAAATGGCTGTAAAAATAAATCTGCAATGTTTATCATTTTGATATTTTATTTAAAAATGCGCAAAAAATCTAACCTTTCATTGAAATAAAAGAATTGAAAGTAGGGGGTAAATCTCATTACGAAATAAATGCTTTTCTCCAAAACATGTTGGCCATAATTATTGGCACCCCTAAAAAATGTTAATGTAAAATATTAGCACACTAGGGTGACTATGCACATGAAATTGTCTAGCTATTGTGTCTAGTGTCACAGGAGTATAAATATGAGGAAACACAAAGGCCAAATTCCCTTAATCATTTATCACAATGAGTAAAACCAAAGAATATAGTTCCGATGTGCAGCAATAGAGTGTTGAGCTTCACAAAATAGAAAGTGACTAAAAGAAAATAGCTGAAGCCCATTTCCACCGTCAGGGCAATAATTAAGAAGTTCCAATCAGCTAAAGATATTACAAATCTGCCTGGAAGAGGACGTGTGTCTATATCGTCCTAATGCACAGTGAGAAGGAAAGTTTAAGTGGACAAAGACTCTCCAAGGATCACAGGTGGAGAATTGCAGAGATTAGCTGAGTTTTGGGGTCAGAAAGCCTTTAAAAAAATCTAACAAACCCTATAAATCACCACATGTTGTTTGGGAGGGTTTCAAGAAAAATCTTTCTTGCCCTTGGAAGAAAACCCACCAGATGTGTTTGGTGCAAACAGGGATAAAAAAGTACCTCATGCCCACGGTTAAATATACAGCTGGATCTTTAATGTTGTGTTATTTTTGTTGGAGGTCGTGGACCTCTTGTTCAGATACATGGTATCATGGATTCTAGTGAAACCAACAGATAAGAAATCAAAACGTGACCGCTTCTGCCAGAAATCTTATTATTACTTCAATGAAAGGTTAGATTTTTGCACATTTTTAAATAAAAGATCAAAAGGATAAACATTGCAGATTTATTTTTACAGCCATCTTTGATCATATTTATCAGGGGCCAATAATTCTGACCACAACTGTATACAGTAATACAAAATCATAATGTTTCAAGCAATTAATTAAGCTCATGAAAAAGATTGTCTTTCTGTGTCACAGGATCACTTTCTGTGGTGTCTGCTGTCAGAAATATGTGAACGCCAACATGGATGAGAAATCGGTCACAACGGTTCGGCATGCCATGAAGGTGCTTGCGAATGGCTCAGAAACCATGATCTTTCTATTCTTGGGCATTACAGCCATTGATTCGGAGATATGGGTTTGGAACACAGGTTTCATTCTCCTCACTCTCATCTTCATGTTTATCTTCAGGATCATAGGTGAGTGCAGTTAAACAGCACAACAAATTATAGTAAAAAAAACAAAAAAAGAAGTATATTCAAAAACTTTCCACAGTGGTAACAAATATACAAAAATGCAACACAACAGCAAATTCCCATAGTACACTGTAAACACTCCCCCAAACCAATTTTTTCGAATTGTGTGTATTATACACACACACACACACACACACACACACACACACACACACACACACACACACACACACACACACACACACACACACACACACACACACACACACACACACACACACACACACACACACACACACACACACACACACACACACACACACACACACACACACACACACACACGATTCATCATGTTTTTATTTTCCATATTTTTATAGTAAATTCATATCTTAGTTGTAGACTCAGATAGAGTCATGGACACTTGAATGCTAATGGTAGGTTAATAAATATTATTTTAAATAATTAATCTTGAGATAGAACAAAGATTGATAGAACAATTAAAATACAGACAATTGCATTACATTTTTTTTTTCCAAAATAGACAAGGCATCTAGTTTCAAACAATGAGTCTGAAATGTCTTTGGGATGTTTTAATGACATGTTTGGGAATGTTTGTTCTATATTTGCAGGTGTTTTCTTGTTTACCTGGATGTTAAACAAGTTCAGATTGGTTCCCATTGAGGTCATTGACCAGCTTGTAATGAGCTACGGTGGCCTGCGAGGGGCAGTGGCGTACGGATTAGCAGCTATGCTAGACAAAGAAAAGATCCCAGAGAAGAATTTGATGATTAGTACCACACTCATTGTGGTGTATTTCACTGTCATTATTCAGGTTAATAACAAACACCCATCACTCCTATAATAATTATGAGACTCAAAATGGTTAGATCATTTTTTAAATGTCCTGTAGTTAAATAATGTGTTGTTGTTTGTTTTTAGGGAATCACAATGAAGCCATTGGTTCAGTGGCTCAAGGTCAAAAGAGCAGCTCATTCTGACTTGAAACTCGTTGAGAAACTGAACAATAGGGTAACTATTGCTTACTGGCAACTATGCCAACATTATTTATTTATTAGTTTGTTTTTAAATATGATTTAAATATTTAAGACTATGTATGTATATATTGATCCTGGGACCCATGAATAGACTTTTGTCCACTGTAGTGGACATTATATTTTAGTGAATTTCTCTGACATCATACATGTCACATGTCACAGTCTGGATGTCCTGTAAAGAGCAGAGATACCAAATGTTTGGAGGTTTCACCAGGACAACAACTACTTCTGGTCTTTAAAAACGGTTGATATTAATGTTTAGCACTCTTATGGAAATATGATAATATTTCTTAACTATTAGATATTATTATGAAAATGTTGCCAATTATTACTCCCATTATTACACTTCTTTTTTCATTACATGTTGCACCAAGAACACATTAATATGCAAATTAGATGCAGTGTATAGATACTTTTTATTGAATGGGAAAATCCAAGTATGGCCATTTTACCCACATATTTCATAAAGTAAAATGGTATATCGATGCATTTCGGTATATCTTTCATAACATAGTTCAGAATCATCTTTAAACAAAGTTTGGTTAAAAAAATCCTGAAACCTAAAAATTGATTGGTGAATTAAAAATAAATCCCCATGTTTTTGCCTATACATGCAAATTCATGTCATTTTATTTTTAAGTTTTTATTAGTCCTGGTTTCAACTACAGAGGACATATCATAACATATTAATAAAATATCATTTTTCAAAAATGTTTTTTTCCCTCATTTGTTTCTTATGCTCTAAACAATGTAATGACATGAAAAAATACTAAATTCAAAAAACGTTTTTTTTTTCTGGGTCCCAGGAGGATATATATATATATAAAATATATATGCAAAAAAATATGTATTTTTTACTCATGTTTTATGTCTTTAAAGGCATTTGACCACATACTAGCAGCAGTGGAGGACATTTGTGGCCGTATAGGAGATAACTGGTGGACCAGAGGGTATGCTGCCCTCGCTTCTATTAATACCTCAAATATTTATATGTATTAAATGTGTTAATATTAAATGTGTTAATACTCTCTCTCAGTTGGAACAGGTTTGAGGAGAAGTATATCTGCAGGATATTGATGAAACCTAAGGCCAGAAAAAACAAAGACTACCTCTTTAATATCTTCCACAAACTCAATCTGGAGGACGCTATGAACTACGTCAGTGAGGTGAGATCATCGACTGGCTTCATATGTCGCATAATATATCTCTAATATATCTTTCCTTTAACAACAAAGTTTGCGATAGTTTCATATACAATCATGGTAGATTGCATTGCAATACACCTTTGCTACAGTACTGTCACTGTCAACAATAAAGATCATGAAAAATATATGTAACCTCTTTCTTTCTTCATGTAGGGTGAACGCCATGGTTCTCTGGCCTTCATTCGTAGTGATGAAGCAGCTAACATAGATTTCAAAAAACAATTTGGTTCAGAATTTGCAGATGTGATGCCTGATATAATGGTTGATATGTCAAATTACGAGTTTGGAATCGAAAATATTTCAGTAACCTCAATTGTGTAAGTGCACTGACAATGTTGAAAATACATTTAAACACAATTACTTAATCAATGTTGATCATAAAACAATTATGGCTAATGAAGGAGAGGAATAATCAGATCTACATATGGGAATAAGAATGGGAATATGCAATGCACAAAGCTCTGAAATTTGACAAATAAATTCCTAGATGGTGAAACGTGGCAATAACTACGATTGTTTTGTCTCTTGTTGATTAGAAAAGACACTATTCCCTCGATATCCCTGGATATCCACGGGCAAGACAGGAAGAATGCGGTGGATGACATCAATGCCCATCATCTTCTACAGCAGCACCTGTACAGGAGCAGAAAGCATGTATGAATTGCTCTTCTCCGACACACATACACACACATGCATAGAGTTTGCATCTCATTTGGCCTGTCTGTTCCTTTCTTTCTGAGCAGCACCGTCACAAATACAGTCGCAGTCAATTCGGCATCAACCAGAGTGAAGACGAGGTGCAGGAGATCTTTCAGAGGACCATGAGGAACCGCCTCGAGTCCTTCAAATCTGCTAAGATGGGTGTCAACCCTGTCAAAAAGATCACTAAGCACCACAAGAAGGAGCAAACTCATCAGGTATTTGACCTCCATGACGTCTCTTTCAACAAAATCAGTCAGGATTTGGGATTGAATTGGATTGCACCTCAAAATGTATACATATTTTCAGATGTCTAATGGACACGCAGAGGGCACGGGCCATCTATATGGAGATGAAGGTAACAATATTTTTTTTATTAGCGTCCTTTATTAAGATTTATGTCACTGAGAAGCTGGATATAAAAGGAGCTTATTTTTATTAATTTGAATGAATGAATCTGTGTATGTTTTAAATATATGCATACATATATCTAACATAAAAGTTTGTGTTTACATAGCTAAATTTATGTGTAAGTATATATATCATTACATTTATATATATCATATATAAATGTCTGTGTGTGTTTGCTTGTCTGTGTATATGTACACACACACACACACACACACACACACACACACACACACACACACACACACACACACACACACACACACACACACACACACACACACACACACACACACACACACACACACACACACACACACACACACACACACACACACACACACACACACACACACACACACACACACACACACACACACACACACACACACACACACACACACACAATTTATACACAGACACACAGACAAATATAAATAAATAATAAAATCTTTCTATCTATCTATCTATCTATCTATCTATCTATCTATCTATCTATCTATCTATCTATCTATCTATCTATCTATCTATCTATCTATCTATCTATCTATCTATCTATCTATCTATCTATCTATCTATCTATCTATCTATCTATCTATCTATCTATCTTTTTTATATATGCACTGGAAGAAAATTAAATAAACTGAATAAACAGATACAGTGAGGAAAATAAGTATTTGAACACCCTGCTATTTTGCAAGTTCTCCCACTTAGAAATCATGGAGGGGTCTGAAATTGTCATCGTAGGTGCATGTCCACTGTGAGAGACATAATCTAAAACAACTATTTAACTATTTATTTGTATGATACAGCTGCAAATAAGTATTTGAACACCTGAGAAAATCAATGTTAATATTTGGTACAGTAGCCTTTGTTTGCAATTACAGAGGTCAAACGTTTCCTGTAGTTTTTCACCAGGTTTGCACACACTGCAGGAGGGATTTTGGCCCACTCCTCCACACAGATCTTCTCTAGATCAGTCAGGTTTCTGGCCTGTCGCTGAGAAACACGGAGTTTGAGCTCCCTCCAAAGATTCTCTATTGGGTTTAGGTCTGGAGACTGGCTAGGCCACGCCAGAACCTTGATATGCTTCTTACAGAGCCACTCCTTGGTTATCCTGGCTGTGTGCTTCGGGTCATTGTCATGTTGGAAGACCCAGCCTCGACCCATCTTCATTGCTCTAATTGAGGGAAGGAGGTTGTTCCCCAAAATCTTGCAATACATGGCCCCGGTCATCCTCTCCTTAATACAGTGCAGTCGCCCTGTCCCATCTGCAGAAAAACACCCCCAAAGCATGATGCTACCACCCCCATGCTTCACAGTAGAGATGGTGTTCTTGTGATGGTACTCATCATTCTTCTCCCTCCAAACACGTTTAGTGGAATTATGACCAAAAAGTTCTATTTTGGTCTCATCTGACCGCATGACTTTCTCCCATGACTCCTCTGGATCATCCAAATGGTCATTGGCAAACTTAAGACGGGCCTGGACATCTGCTGGTTTAAGCAGGGGAACTTTCCGTGCCATGCATGATTTCAAACCATGACGTCTTAGTGTATTACCAACAGTAACCTTGGAAACGGTGGTCCCAGCTCTTTTCAGGTCATTGACCAGCTCCTCCCGTGTAGTTCTGGGCTGATTTCTCACCTTTCTTAGGATCATTGAGACCCCACGAGGTGAGATCTTGCATGGAGCCCCAGTCCGAGGGAGATTGACAGTCATGTTTAGTTTCTTCCATTTTCTAATGATTGCTCCAATAGTGGACCTTTTTTCACCAAGCTGCTTGGCAATTTCCCCGTAGCCCTTTCCAGCCTTGTGGAGGTGTACAATTTTGTCTGTGGTATCTTTGGACAGCTCTTTGGTCTTGGCCATGTTAGTTGTGGGATTCTTACTGATTGTATGAGGTGGACAGGTGTCTATGCAGCTAACAACCTCAAACAGGTGCATCTAATTTAGGATAATAAATGGAGTGGAGGTGGACATTTTAAAGGCAGACAGGTCTTTGAGGGTCAGAATTCTAGCTGATAGACGGCAGCTGTATCATACAAATAAATAGTTAAAAAATCATACATTGTAATTTCTGGATTTTTATTTTTAGATTATGTCTCTCACAGTGGACATGCACCTACGATGACAATTTCAGACCCCTCCATGATTTCTAAGTGGGAGAACTTGCAAAATAGCAGGGTGTTCAAATACTTATTTTCCTCACTGTACACACACACACAATATATATATATATATATATATATATATATATACATATATATATATATATATATATATATATATACATACATACATATACATATATATATATATATATATATATATATATATATATATATATATATATATATATATATATATATATATATATATATATATATATATATATATAAAAAGACAAATCATAGTTCAAAATACAAAACATAAACATGGTTTATGTCCTCAACATGGTATTCACTCAAGTAAAAGGCACTTTGCATTAACAATGGCACATTTCCTTTATTTATATATTTATGAACATTTTCTTTTTTGGTTTTTGACTAAGCATAATTTTGTATATTTAGTTGACAGTGCTGTGGGTAGTGAGACAGGTGTGAATAGTACTTTCCTGAGAGACATATATACAGTTGGAGGTAAGAAAACGGTCTGAAAAGATGTTGCTTTGTAAATAAAGAGCAATAAACCTATACAATAGCGTTAAAAACATTCGCATAAGTAAGTTTGTGTATGTTTCCTCCATATCTCATTGAAGCTGGCATAGAGAATCCAGCATTCATGCCAGATATGGAGAGTCCTAATCACAGCCCACCCTGGCTAATACAGACTGAGATGGACATGGCTGTCGCACCCTCCCAGAGGGCCCAGAGACGCCTGCCCTGGACGCCCAACAGACTCCGGCGCCTTGCACCCATGAGGATCAGCAACTGCTCCACAGACTCCTTCCTGATGGCTGATGTTTCTTTAACTCTAGAGGAGCACGAGGAACAGCCCCAAGGAGACCATGACGAAATGTGAGTACACATCCACCTGTTTACCAACACTTATCTGAAAAAAGACAGTCGTATTGTTACTGACCATGTTTATTTCTGACTACAGACGACCGGTCTTTGAATAGATACTTCAGGAGGACGATTAGGTGGCATGTCACAAAGCACATCCATGGACCGTCTACAGCAGGGGTGTCCAATCCTGCTCCTGGAGGGCAACTGTCGTTCAGAGCTCCGATCCTAATAAAACACACCTGGACCAGCTAATCAATGTCTCACTAGGCATACTGGAAACTTCCAGACAGGCGTGTTGAGGCAAGTTGGAGCTGAACTCTGCAGGACAGTGGCCCTCCAGGACCAACTTGGACCAACAACCCTGGTCTACAGATTTCAGTCAGTCTACAAAACGAGGTGGAATGGGAGAATTGCTATAGGAAATCCCACCGAAACTGCCAAACACCAATGAAATTTCATGAAAAAAACAAAACAAAAACAAATCAAAAGAAAATTGACAAAGGAAGTCTGGGCTTTAAAGGGGCCCTATTATGCTTTTTTTTCCTTTAGTGCGTAATGTTGCTGTTTAAGCCATAGACAAAAATTCTTGGATGTAAAAAAACCCCCCAAAAATGGATGTAATGTCCGTGATGTCACTCGTAGGTTTCTGAAGAGCATTTTTGAAGCCCAAAAGTGGCCGTAGCCATCACCATCTTGGCAGTGCGTCACCACGTGTCACTCCCTGATAACAGAAAATGGTCAAATGGAACGTGGGTGGACTAACAGACAGCAAACAAATGGCTAGTAGTGACAGCAGCGGCAATCCACCTGTCACTCAAGTGGCCACGCCCTTAATTAGGCAGAACTTTAAGGCTTCATATAATTTAGTTATAAAAAAAATCACCCCCCTCACAGTTTTAATGAAGGGCAAAATTAGCTGTATAGACCAAAAAAAACTATTTTTGTACCAGGCTGTACAAATATTTTTTTTATGCTGTAAAGTTGGGCATTTTAACATGGGGGATATATGGGATTGACTTCCTTTTGGAGCCTGTCTCTAGTGGCTAGTCGATGAATTGCAGTTTATGTCACTTTCGTGTCGGCTTCAAGAGAGAGACCGGAAGATTGCCGCTCAGTTTCAGCATGAAAAAGGTCTGCAAAGTTACAAAGGCACTCCAAAGGGAGTTATTCTCTATATTAGTAAGCACTGTGTCCCGCCCAAATCATTTGCAAAAAATGGGGCATGGCCTGGTTGAGTTGCGTTAGTGGTGTATTGAAACTTGCAGTTATAATAAGTGTCGTGACAGTTCAGAAACTCTGCAAGTGGTTGACCGATCACAAAACACTTGTCCAGCCGACCAATCAGAGCACATTGCGCTTTTTGGAAGTAGGGGCTTCATTGAGGCAGGAACTAAAACAAAAATATGTGAAAAATATGTTTGTTTTTTTACATTCAAGCATGAAAACCTATTGTAGTAGACCCCAAAAACCAAATCAAGATTTTGAAAGAGGGCATAATAGGTCCCCTTTAAAATAGCCAATAACCTTCAGTTTACATCACAGCCATGAACATTATTTGCTACTTGTTACTTCTAGTCAGTTTTTAAAGGCATACTGTATATTTGCTGAAAGGGTATTCTTGTCAACTTTTTCTGTAGGAGTACACTAGCTTATAGATGGTCTCAGAGCAACAAAACAAATATTCATAGGTTTGATTGTATTTGATTTCTTTAATAAAAGGTGTGAGGGTTGTATGAGGGATGTATTTTGTGCAATAATGCCGATATAGTGAGGGCCAAGCCATTTTGTCTTTCTGAAGATCAACCTTGTGGTTTCATTTTTAATGGCACTTTACTACAGTGATGTGACCTCTATAAGACACATTCGTCCCTGCACTGCAATATGAAAGTATATTCATATGGAAGGTGTCAAGTAAATCATTATAGTGAGTTTTTCATTCCTCTGGAAACTTCAGAATTCAGAAAACAGTAGAAATCAGTGGTGATGTTAGTATTTTATTCTGTATGTGAGTGAATTGGTTTTATCTTGTCATTCAAATAGTGTATTTCTCTGGGCATTTTACTTTCTTTTGTGGGATTAATAAAGTATTATTCAACATTTCTATTTATCTCATCTCGTCGTTAGCCATTCTTGCTTCACTCATCTGTTCGATTATAACAAATTAATGAAAGGAAAACCGTAGCGACTCATAATGTAATAACTGCACATCGTGTAATAATCATAACATTATTATTGAAAAAAAAAAAAGTATTATTCTCAAATTTTTACAGCAATTTTTACATTATGAGACATTTATAACATTAGAAACTCACCAAAACTTTGTCATATTGTCATAATTGTATTAGCTTTTAAAACATAAATAATGATAGTATTCCTTTACAGTACATTTTTTCAAAATCAAAATCCAAACTACATGCTAAATGCAACAGATTTAAATATTTATGCAATTATTATTATTATTATAATATTTTTATTAAACAAAGCATTAGTATTCCTTTAAAGTACATTTTAAAAATCTAAATCCAGTCTTAACCTGCATACAAAACCCACCAGATTACTGATACTATTATTATTAACAATACTGTAAAGGAATACAAAAATTGCTGATTTTGAAAAATTGATTTCTGAACTTGGAGTGGTCTCTTAATTTTTTCCAGAGCTCTATTATACACACAATCATTTAGATCTTCAAATTACAAATTTATAGAGACCAAACATTGCATAGCTGAGGTTACATTGACCGTTGGTTCTATCATGGAATATGCATAAAACAAAAAATATATATAAATTTGTAATTTGAAGATCTAAATGATTGTGTGTATAATAGAGCTCTGGAAAAAATTAAGAGACCACTCCAAGTTCAGAAATCAATTTTTCAAAATCAGCAATTTTTGTATTCCTTTACAGTATTGTTAATAATAATAGTATCAGTAATCTGGTGGGTTTTGTATGCAGGTTAAGACTGGATTTAGATTTTTAAAATGTACTTTAAAGGAATACAGATTTTAGGCTTTAGAATAAAGATTTCTAATTTTCATTTAACTTAAGTTTATATTTTTATTCTAAGATTTATATTTTGTTTTAGCATTATTTCAAGTACAGAAAATGATCCTTTAATAACAACAGAGCTACACACTCCTTTCTTGCACAGTAAACAAAAATGCTTGTACATTAAATATTTATTCATATGTATCATTTTTGTCCAAGACAAACCGTTCAAAAGACATATCCATCAAAGTTTGCACACATACATTTTAATTGAAATATTGACAATTAAATAGAACAACCAAATAAAAAGACCCAATGAAAGACCACAATTAGAAGGGTTGAGATAAAACAAAGAGAGACAAATATATGTTTTTAAAACTGGACAGTTCTGTTAACAATCATTAATATTATTTCATCACACCATAACTAAACCATTACATCAGAGCGTTGAATGTGTGTTGCATCACAATGGAAAGAGTGCTGACTATAAACAATCCTATGAAGCTCCTTCAAGGTGAGAAGAAGCTTGCATGGTTATAAATAGCATCATTTTATAAATCACCAAACCAACCTGATTTAACATGTCAGTAAATGTAACAGTTGGATTCGTGAAAAGGAATTCAGGCCAAATATTTAGTGACATTACCAATTGCGTTATTGCTATTTCATCATGTACAGAGAACACAGATTTGACACTGGTTGTTAAAAATGGATTGGAGACAAAACCATAAAGAGAAAATATCACTTGGGGTAAGTTTTCAGGCTTTATACAGTATATAGTCAGTGCTTGATCTATTAGTTTTGCTGTGCCAAATCTTTACAAAAAGTATAACCCTTGTAGAAATTTTGGTCCAGAGACCCCGCAACTGGCAAGCTCTGTGATTTCATGTGTTCTTGGCGAATAAAGAGGCACAATCACACCCACACATACAGTTTTAACACTCTTAAACACACATTTTACAGTATATATCTCAATATAACTTCAATATAGGCTTGTTGGGCCCTTAAAAAGGGATTTTATCTGTCTGAGAACAGCACCATCAGAAAAGGCACATTCCACTAACTCATCTGCCCAAAGGATGAATCTTCACCTCAACAAAGTCAGGAAAATAAAGTCAAGCAGCAAATACTCTAGGCTTGAAGGAAACTATCACTCATCTATTCAGACAGCAATAATGTGACGAGGCGTAATAATAACGCCTACAGGCGTTTTCAAATGTGCTTGTGTGTGAATTGCCCTGTTTTTAAATCAACTAAAATGGAAATATCTGAGGCGGTACCTTCATGTCAAGTCGATAAAAGCAATAAAGCGTACGAATAAAAAGAGGGCTGAAGGTTCATCCCTTTGTGAGCAACGTCATTTCTGTCATAAATACCATAGGACGAGGCTGAGACACTCACAAACGACTTTCGAAAAACAATACGAGACGAATTTACTAGTCAATAGTCTATTGCATATTAGCCCAATTTATATTAGTCACTATCATGATTAACATCACTATCTTTCATAGACTTTGTTAGCAAAAATAATTGATGTGCATTATGCAGTTCCGTGATTTAAAAATATACAAATACACTTCTCAAAATGCTTTAAGGTATCCGCAGTCCAGCTTTAAGCCAAGGGGTGGAGAGTGTCATGTCACAGTTGTAGTGGGAGGTGCCGTTTAAGCCACACCCACTAACCAGAATAGCACCACCCCTATGCAATGCCCCACCGACTTTTTTGCAAATTATTCCGTGGCAACTTCAGAAGGCTGTATAAGCTGCCATCTAAAGCCAAACATGCATATGGGTGCAGGTTCTACTGATCACTCCCCTTATTCAAGTAAGTTCAAATGCTGGTAGCGGCAGAGAAGTAACAGTTCTCAGCACATTGAAACAAAAGAAAAAGATCTGGAGCGATTTGACATTAGCAGAACTAAATTCCAGTTAACTCGCTAAAACTGTTTGAATATAAGAACAAGCATGTGGGTCTGGTAATTTGCCAAAATGGAGTATTTCTGTTTCGAAAAATAAGCGAGCTAACCGAACATCACACTCTGAAAAAAACCCAAACAAGGCTCTAAAATCCTGGTGAAACACTCCATGACAAGTATTCGCAGGAAATGTGGAGCAGACAGAGATTAGTGTGGTTAACATCCCCCGAATTACAGCACCACACCTCTTAGCACCTCGGGCATTCCGCCAGATCTGAGACTGTACAGCTTTTTAAGTGCAGCAATATATTTGTCAGTCATCTCTCTCTTGCTCTCTCTCCACGTATAAAAGCAGATGTAGTTATGTAAAATAGCAGCTACACTGGTCAAGACGTATTTGTGGCTATAGGGCGAAAAGACCACAGTGCCATTCACATTAAGAGCGATGTGAAAGTGTGCCAGAGGCCACAGAGTTAACAAATATAACCCTCCACCTAAACCGCGATCCAAATGCCTTTACTCAATACTCCCTACCACCCCTGTTTTCCGAGGCACATTGGTTTGGTCTGTGTGGAATGCAAGTTGAATACACAGGGGCTATGAAAAAGCAGGGGTTTGAAGAAAAGAGATCCAAATAAAGTGTTTTAAAGTTCAAACGAATGTTTGAAAAGAACGTTTGAAAGTTCAAACAAATGTTTAAAAAGAACATTTGAACCGTTTGAATTTTCAAATGTTCGTTTTGAATTTTCAAAAGAAAGTTTGAAAGTTCAAATGAATGTTTGAAAAGAAGGTTTGAAAGTTCAAACATTGAAAAGAATGTTTGAAAATTCAAAACAAACATTTGAAAATTCGAACGTTCAAAAGAAAGTTTAAAGTTCAAACAACGATTTGAATATTCAAAGTACAAAAGTGTGAAAATGAGTGAAAAATAAAAGTTCAAAGAGCTTTTGAAAGTTCAAAGGAATGTTTGAAAATTCAAAGAGCCTTTTAAAGTTTGAACTTTCAAAACCATGTTTGAAAGTTCAAAAGACTTCGAATCAAATTGCCCTCAACAACAAAATGACCTCAATAACAACAGTTTCAATAGCTAAGTATCTGTCCAACCATATGTACATGCCACTTACTTTAAATATATATTCATTTAAAACGTACCCCAATAGAATTGCATTTTAGGGATACCTCCTATAAAACAGGCACTTTGTCTCATTTGATTTTTTACATTAAAAGGTTTGTCCAAGATCTTAATAGCAAACGGAGCCTTTTCCATACAACATATCCATGAGAGTAACCATCTCCTCTGTAAACTCAACCCAGCATTCCAGCCATAAAACACATCATTCATTTCAATAAAACCGGCCATATCCATGGCGTTCAAGTTCACTTACACAATGCCACATACAACAAAACATTTTTTAAATGAAATCATTCACTCATAAGGTACTGTTTGCATTGTATAATGAAAGTCTACGACAGAGCCGTCAATAATTGGCTTATTGCACTAAAAGGCTTATGGGACAGTTTTTGTCATAGTTCACAGGGCTAAAATGCGAAACTGGTAAGTTAAATAGATAATTTACAGATGCACCAAGTTAAAAGCAACATTATAAATAAGCTCAAAGAACAAATGAGAAGGAAATGTCTAACAGCTGTAAAGTGAATATCAATGGATAACAGGCCTCTGGGTCGCCTTGGGTGGAATTATACGCGCGCACACATCCGTCGAGTGCGTTACAGTCACGCTCTGACTGAATCCAACACTTGCGTTGTAAGCGCACACAAAGCGGCACCAAGCACTCAACGCACATACAAAACGGTGACTACTTGGAAACTTTTTACCAACCCTTGAGTTTCAAAGTTCAAAGTTCCTCTTTTGGTGATTCTGCAGCCCTTAGCTAATCTGTCAACTCTACTTAATGAGCGAGCCAGGAAGGAAACCGTCAGGAACCGCAAGGTGCAACATTTTCCAGGCAGTGCATGGACCAGAAAGTTAATGTATCACAGAGGTATCAAGAATCATTTGAAAGACTGTGGAATCGGAAGAAAAGTGGTGCCTCCAATGTTCAGAAAAGCAGTAGAAGACATGGACACATAGCAAAATGAGATGAAAAGGGACAAATATGGATCTCCGACTGGTTGGGACAAAATGGAATGACATTTCAGTCGTCTTTTTTTGCTGATGCTAGGCTAGATTTTTCTGGGAAAACATGATTTACTAGTTACTGATACAATATCAAGACTGGTCACAGACTAGGGCAATAAACGTCCAGAGGAACAGTGCAGGACCTACAGTATTATATCATAGCAAACTATTAGCAAAACCTTGCACTGCCCTCTAGTGGCATTCCTCCAAAATCCGACTTCACCAAACCTAATAGAATACTAACCCTAAACCAAAGGTGTTCCAAAGATTAGCTTCAAGCTGAACCTGGAGATATTGATGTCCAGCTTTATGTGTGAAACTGAACTCTGTAGAAGAAATCGGCATGAGCAGGGCTAATCACACCTGTCCTAAAGAAATAACACTGCCTCATTCGCTGATCTAGCATGATTCGATCGAGCAAACCTTTAAGCTTGGTTTTGTGACCCAAGCAGGCAAAATTAACAGTTAAACAGATCTACAAATCTAATAAATAATGATATAGCTGCAATCGACATATTAAAAACAATCAGTAAGCGAAGGAGATTGGAAAGATTGGCTGTTTTTCTATTGCATAACAGTGCTAGTTCCTCCTGTAAGTTCTGTTACATTTGGTTCTCGTTAGCAGCCTGTGATTGGGAGAAGCCCTCCTCCGCTAAGTGCACGATGACCGGCGATTGACAGGTCGGTGGAGGCGGGGCTAAGCAAAGTACATGGTCCTCAGAGTGTCGTGATGGATCTGCACAGCTTTGGCCAGGGCCTGAGGATCTCGGCCATTACTCTGGCCCGACACGTGACTGCCTTCCGCGCTGTGAAAGAGGAGAAAGCAATGAGCAGAGGCCTAAATTTACACTATGAAATCATACATTTTCCCTGACATACCAAAGAGATACAACTTTATACAGTGTGTACACTACTGTTCAAAAGTTTGGGGTCAGTAAGATTTTTTGGTTTTGAAAGAAATTAATACTTTATTTCAGCAAAGATGAAACATTTAAGATGCTGTGCAACGAGATCGGTTGGCTAGTTGGTCCAGTTATGCCGCCCCATCGCAAAATCTTTTTTTGATGCGCATAGAGGAATTTTTTTCGTTAAATGCGTTTCCAACATAGTTTATGTGCATGGTTTTTTTTTTATCGGATAAAAAAAAAAAAAATCCGATAAAATTATTTTTATGCACATTTTTAGAATTTATGCGGTGTTTCCATCCAGCATTTTTTATGCGATATAAATATATAATAGGTGGATGGAAACGTAGCTAGTAAGATATTTGTAATGTACCAAGTTTTTTTATTTTAAAAATAAATAAATTAAATAAAAATAATTATTAATGCAATGCATATATATATATATATATAAATTTTTTTTATTAATTTTTTTTAATAGAAATCCTTAGTAACATTATTCTTGAGCAACAAATCAGTATATTAAAATGATCTCTGAAGGATCATGTGACACTAAATACTCGAGTAATGATGCTGAAAATTCAGCTTTGCCAACAAAGGAATGAATTACATTTTAAAATATATTAAAATAGAAAACAGCTATTTTAAATTGTAATCATATTTCACAATATTACTGCTTTTACTTTATTTCTGATTGAATAAATGTAGCCTTGGTGAGCATAAGAGACTTCTTTCAAAACCATTTAAAAAAAAAAAAAAATTTAAATTAATTTTAATATTCTTACAGATCACAAACTTTTTAACACATTGTACACAGTAGTAGAGTGCAATCAATAATACATAAAAAAAAGTGTTAGTGAAACAGAGAAAAAGGAATTTTAGCGCTCAAGAGTTGTGAAAATGGATAGTCCAATGTTCTGGTGTCGAAATAAAAGACTTTTATATGCTATTGCAGAAAACCTGAGATTTTATGAATCTGACTCTGTCTTTTAGGTGGTTAACTTGAATAATTCAACTTCCTGGATTCAAACCGAAACTTTGAATCATTGAAATTAAAACTATTTTGGCTCACTTTAACAAAGGAGCGCCTATGGAAACCAAGAATATGCAAAGCCTATTCAAATCAATGTGATTGACATCCTCTAAAAGCCTTTCATTTAAACAACTAGAATTTCTACTTATATGTACCTAGACACCGTCAACCAGGCCAGTAAGCCCCTCACCTGTCATGCTCTTTATCCACTAAATGGTAACGGGCTCTAAAGGCCACCAGGTGGGCATAGTAGGCTGGCGCAGGGATGGAGACGGAGCGGGTACAGCGCACGTATGTGTGGCACAGCTGGTAGGTCAAGAGCTGGAACTCATCGGCTGTAAAGCAGTTGTCGTCCCATAGCACGTGGTAATGTGAAGGTCGGCTTGTACCCTGGGTAAATGGGGTTAAATAATCATTTCGATGAGATGCAATAGGCTCACTTCTTTCAATTTATGTAATTGTGAATGCAATTAATCACTCAATCAATCAATATAGCAGGCAATAATGCAGTAAAAAAGGCCTAAAAATGCACTCATGGCTGTTTGTGTGTGTTTATACCTGTATTCCAGCATGACTGCACAGATAAAAGTCAAATTCATATGGATGGGTGATATCAGTGTCAACTGTGGTACCTGCTGGAATGTTACCACTCCGGCCCACCTTTAAAAATAAATACAAGTAAAAGTGAGTGTGCGAGTTACAAAAGTGACAAAAAGTGACAGTTTTCAAGAGAACTCTCTCATATTCACCCTCTCAGTACGGTCAGCGCAGAAGAGACGAGTGTGGTGACGTTTCTGTACGACGATGTAGGTGATTCCCGGTTGATATTCCTTCTCAAGGCTGATGCAAGCTTCACGTATGGCCAGCAACTCATAGTACAGCACCTGGAAGGAAAGGCATAAGCTGCACATTTAAAAAAAATCCAATTTAAGACCTTTTTAAGACCCGAACAAATGGAAGTGAATACTTTATGTAAGAAGGCTAAGGGAAGAGAGGGGAGCGCTGGAGAGCCTCACCTGTCTGAACTGTCCCTCAGACACACCATCCCTGTAGAAGATGATTCTGGTTGGTTTGTAGTGGGTGGACTTGTAGAACTGGATGAGCAGCTCTCGCACCATGGACGCCAGGTCTTGAATCACTTCCTGTCTGGGCCTCTGGACACGGACTGTAGCACAGTACCTGCTGGGGTGAGCGTCCATGCTACCCACCACCTGTTCATTGACAAATTTGAAGTGAGGAGAGGGAGAAGAATTGCACATTTCTTTGCAAAATTTTTTTTTTTTTAAAGGAACATCTGTTCTCTTCTCTAATGACAGGAGAACCTGTCACTTACATAGGATCCAATCAATGATTGTATTGTTCGAAAAGCCATTTCACTCATATATGTCACAAGAGGGAATAAAAGACTAGATCACAACTTCCGTTCCATGCCGACTTTAAAATATCTACATCTGTTCAACAATTTTCAGGTTCCTTAATATTAGTATACGACTTGAGTATATTTTTTAAACAAATGTGTATATGATGAAATTGTAAAGTATCCGATATGAAAGGTTTGTATATGAGGTCTGTCTTTCTCACAGCTGCAATGGACGGTTTCTTGCCATCTCCTGCGGGCGGATGAGTGACATCAGCTCCCAGAAAAATGACGGGCTGCTGGAAAACAGTTGGGCTAAAAAACAAACAACATAAATTCACACAAACAAGGTGTTTAGTACATTTCAGGAAAGTGTGTTCTAACCAGGGAATCAAGTTTGTAGTGTGAATGGAATAGACGTTCGATTTCGATTCACTTTTGATTTCTCTTACCGCTGATGGGGTACCAATATGTTGTTGATGCCGCCAAGTTTGACGTTGATCTTGAGACACAGGTTGGAGAGGGTCTGAGGGGAGGTCTTCACCACATTCTTCACCTGAACGCACTGAGTTGCCATTCCCAGAAGAGTGTCGCCAACACGTTTCACTTCCGCTGGAGAACGAGAGCACAGACTTCAGTGCAACAGCCAACAGCTCATGGGAGAATGGACGCCAAATTTAATTCATTTTATTTGATAAAAACAATTGCCAAGGCTGTGTACTAAGGACACCAAGATGCCGCCGAGAATGACTGATGTGTTACAAGCTCCTACCCAGTTTGGCTTCTTTTTTTTTTTTGTCTATAATTTTCATGTTTTTTTGTGTTGGAGGTCGCATTGTATATTGTTTACTATTTGTATCCGAGTCCCTTAATATGTATACTGTGTATATTGAAATATGTGTATACTATTAATACTGTACACGTGTCTATTGTGTATATACCATATACCGGTACTTGTTATCCATACTGCCATGCTGTGGAGATTGCCCCGAAACATGTATACTTGTGTTTAAGGTGTTGTGCAAATAATTTGATTTGATTTGACACAGGTACAGACTGTACAATATCTTGAACTGTTACAAACATCTGGGTGTCAGCTATACAAACAACACATTTTCTGTGCACTATCCTGTATAATACTGAATCATATTTCATTACAATATACAGTGCATCCGGAAAGTATTCACAGCGCTTCACTTTTTCCACATTTTTTTATTTCAAAATGGATTAAATTAATTAAATTAAAGGCACCTGAAGGACTCTCAGACCATGAGAAACAAAATTCTCTGGTCTGATGAAACAAAGATCGAACTCTTTGTCCTGAATGGCAAGCATCATGTCTGGAGGAAAACTAGGCAACGCTCATCACCTGGCCAATACCATCTCTACAGTGAAGCATGGTGGAGGCAGCATCATGCTGTGGGGATATTTTTTAGCAGCAGGAACTGGGAGACTAGTCAGGATCGAGGGAAAGATGAATGCAACAATGTACAGAGACATCCTTGATAAAAACCTGCTCCAGAGCACTCTGGACCTCAGACTGGGGCGAAGGTTCATCTTCCAACAGGACAACGACCCTAAGCACACAACCAAGATAACAAAGGAATCGCTACGGGACAACTCTGTGAATGTCCTTGATGGTAAGTCCTTGCCATCCGTCGAGAGGGTAGGGGACCTGCAGTCATTTTCAGAGGACGAATCGTGCCTGGAATTCAGGGCGGCTGACTCTCACGTGATCCTGAGATCCCGGCCTGGATATGTGCCCAAGGTTCCCACCACTCCCTTCAGGGACCATGTGAACTTGCAAGTGCTGCCCTCAGAGGAAGCAGACCCATCCGTGGCTTTTCTTTGTCCTGTCTGCACTCTGCGGTTATACATGGACAGAACACATAGCTTTAAGACCTCAGACCAGCTCTTCATCGGTTACGGAGGCCAGCAGAAGGGAAAGGCTGCCTACAAGCAGAGGTTAGTGTCTGGCGCCAGGCCTGACACTTGTATGCATTGAGGAACCGGTGCTAGGCTGGGTGTCCATATGTATTAATAGTATACACAAAGCCAGATCCCAGACTTGAACCCGATTGAACATCTCTGCAGAGATCTGAAAATGGCTGTGCACTGATGCTCCCCATCCAACCTGATGGAGCTTGAGAGGTCCTCCAAAGAAGAATGGGAGAAACTGCCCCAAAATAGGTGTGCCAAGCTTGTAGCATCATACTCAAAAAGACTCGAGGCTGTAATTGGTGCCAAAGGTGCTTCAACAAAGTATTGAGCAAATACATAAAGACATGTGATTTTTTTCCGTTTTTTTTATTTTTTTGCAAAGATTTCAAACAAATTTCTTTCACTTTGTCATTATGAAGTATTGTTTGTAGAATTTTGAGGAAAATAATGAATTTTATCCTTTTAGGAATAAGGCTGTAACATCACAAAATGTGGAAAAAATTAAGCGCTGTGAATACTTTCCAGATGAACTGTATAATTACAAATTTGACATATACACTACCATTCAAAACTTTCAATAAGATCAGTAAGATTTTTTTATAAAAAGAAATTGATACTTTCATTCTGCAAAGATGCATTAAATTGATCAAAACTGATAATAAAAACTTTTCCCATTCAAATAAATGTTTTTTTTTAAACTTTCTTTTCATTAAATACTCCTGTATCATGGTTTCAAAAATATTATAATTAAAAATAAATATTAAAACATAATAAAAAAATATATATTTAACAAAAAAATTAAGCAGCACAAGGGTTTTCAACATTATTATTAATAATAATAATAATAATAATAATAATAATAATAATAATAATAATAATAATAATAATAATAATAAGAAATGTTTCTTGTACACCAAATCAGGATCCTATTACAATGAAGACTGGATTAATAGTTGCTGAAAACTCAGCTTTGCCATCACAGTAACAATAAATACAATTTTAAATACATTTTAAAATTAACAATGTTTCACAATATTACTTTTGATTTTTGATCCAATATAAATCTAAAATAAGGGACTTCTTTAAAAAAAAAAATTCTTGCCAATCACAAAAATTAACAGTAGAGTATATTTATTTTGTTGTAATCAGAAATAATAAATATTTGCTGTAAACAAATGTTTTACTAACCCATGCATGAACAAATTGTTAAATAATACATAGTTGAATCAGAGGTTTAATATCGATATTGATTCACAGTAAAAAAGTCCAAGTCATAATTCAAGGCCACTAATCTAATCTAATCACAAGGTCTTTAGGAAGTTTATGACCAAATAAAAAGCACATTAACACGAGCCGGAATCTGTCCATATATAATTACCATAGACAGGAGTTTTCCCAGGCAGTATGACGATGATGAGTTGTAGGCCAGCATAGGTGTTTTTTAGGTGACGGAACATGGGCTCCACATTATCTGCTCCCTGAGCGTATTTGCAGAAACATGGCTGGCCCTGTATGGGCATCCCTGCATCCTTAGAGATCTTCCGCAGCTGGTCTGTAAAGCCCCTGCAAAAAGACAAAGAGAGATGTTTCAGTATTTCTGTTTTAATTCCGGTAATAAATAGTGCTTTGTTAATGACCAAAAGATGGAGAAAGCTTTACTTGAGAACTTCCTCTCTGCATTGTCTCTGAGTGGCAAAGCAAGCAATGGCCCACATCTTGATCTCCACACCAGTGTGAAACTGCTTGCCTCTCATGTCCCACACTCCATGGCTTGGGGTGGCTACTGTACGATTCTGTAACAAATTTGTCTTAATTTACTGAGATCAAATAGTGTACAGACAGTATAGGATGTTAATGTTTGGCCAAACTTTACAGTATACAGTGATACGACAGCTGGGAAAAAAACCTCAAGGTTCTCACTTTGGGATCTTAAAAGGATAGCTCACCCAAAAATGAAAATTCTGCCATCATTTACTCACCCTCAAACTGTTCCAAACCTGTATGAACTTCTTTGTTCTGCTGACGACAAAATATATTTGAAAGAATATGGGTAACCAAACAGTTGATGAGCCCCATTGACTTCCATAGTATTTAAAATATATTATTTTGCATTCAGCAGACGAAAGAAATTCATACAGGTTTGGAACAACTTGAGGGTGAGTAAATGATGACATAATTGTCATTTTTGGGTGAACTATCCCTTTAAAGCAAATGCTAATTGTTGGTCTATATTGAAAAATATTGAACATGTGAACAATATATTTGATCACCATACCAATTCGTTTTCTCAAAGTTAGATAGTTAACTCAAAGAAGTGATGATCATTTACTCAAACTCTTGAAATTCCTTTTGTGGAACACAAAGGACTTTTTAAAGGGGCTTTCAAGATAAAAAAAAAAAATAACACCATAAAAATGTCTATACAACAATATTCTAAGTCTTGCTTACAGCAATAATCACCATTCACTTCCACTGCATGAAAAAGCAGCTTAGAAATTTGTCTTTGAATTTGTTATTTTGTGTTCCACAACAGAAAGTTTGGAGCTTAGGGTTTGCAAAGACATGAGGATAAGTAAATGATGACTTCCCATTTTTTTTTTTTAAATATTAACTTAATTGAACTATCCCTTGAAAAAAATTAAATAAAAATTAAACAGTTGTATAAAATCATACATTAAATGCTGCTTTATTAACATTCCTAAATAGCTACACATATCACAATAGTTACACTAAATCACACATAACACACAATAAAAACACATACAAAAAATGAGAAAAGAAATTGTATTTTCCAAATGCAAAACAATATTTGAAAACAGAACAAGCAATTGAACATGAGCAACAAACCTCATTCCATTTAAAGCAACAGACACAGCAACTAGGCCCGTTCACACCAAGGACGATAACGATAAAGATATAGTCAGTGTTGGGTAAGTTACTCTAATCTAATAACACTATTGAAGATGTAATTCACTTTTTTACTATACAAATTACTCTCTCCAAAAAGTATTTAATTACTTTCTAAATCCTATATCAACCTCGACTAGTTCAAGGATAGACATGAAACGGCGTTTAATTCATTCAAATAAATAATATAAAACTACATAAATTATTTTTATTAACTGAGCAAAGTATTACAAATGTGAGAAGGATACATAAAAACATGCATTCAATTTTTTTTATGCTATTTCCACTATTGTATTATATATAACTGTTCTACAGTCCACAGTATTTAGTTCAATTACAGTAACTGTAATTAAGTAAATCTCTTACTTTACTTTTTTAAAGTAAAGTGATAAGTAATTAAATGGCAGTACCTAATTACTTAGCAACTAGTTACACCCAACACTAGAAATAGTTAAAATCTAAAAATATCGTTCTAAATGTAAAGGAATAGCGGAGTGCACACAACTTTAATGATGACGACACAGAGAACGATATCGTTGGAATAATTTTCAGAACGATTGTTTCAGCTGATGAACGATAAAAACAGTGACAGCCAATCAGAGCTTGAGCATTTTAAGCAGCAGAAAATGTAACTGCAGCGCCACGCTATATCGTCCACTGGTGCGGATGCTAATAGTCATCATTATAGTTACCATTCTAGGTGTGAACGGGCCTTAACTCTCCTTACAAATTAGCATGCATCATAATTATATTATTAAATGTTAATTCTGGGCACAAACAATGCCCAATTTCTAGCCTTCTACTCAAACACAAACAAACATACGGCGCATGAGTGAAAGGGGGCGGGTACCATAAAGTGTTCAGAGCTCACCCTGCCGCCGTACTGCAGCATGGGGGCGGGCAGGACGCGACCCGTCACCTCCGCCATCTCGTCTCGCACACGGAACTGGAACTCCTGAACGAAGGGGTCCGAGTTGTAGTTGGCACTGCGCACCTATGATTTGAGCCAGAGATTTATACATTAAAGTTGGGACACAAGCCTTGTGATAGTGTTGGTTTTCCGCCATCTTCCATCATAAAGACTAGCAGAGATGTTGCAGAGTATCTTTTCTTTATTGTGTTAGTGAAGCGTTAAATAGCGAAACGCTGAACTCACCAGTCTGCTGATCTCCTCTTGTCTGTCCGGTGCCGAGCGAGCCGTGGCTTTGATCATGGTGGAGGTTTGGTTGTCAGTTAATTTCTTAATGCAGCGCTGGCCTGCCACAATGTTGCACACCTGAGTGGTGAAGAGGATGGCCAATATGGGCCCCATTAAAAAGGATCAAGACGACATCTAAAAAAAATCTTCTAAAAGTGCCGTTAAGTGTCTAGAAATGATGATGTTCAAAAATCCACAAATCAGGGAAGAGATGGCGGCTGCCATCTGCATGTGTGGAAGGAAATGGTAGCCAGCTTCCTGCTAACGTACAGTAAGTTATCAGATCTCTTGACTCTCACCTCCAAAGGCAGGTACGTGTGTTTCTGCTCCTGCCCCACTTGCAGGCAGGGCAGATGAGGGTACTTGAGCTGTAAGTTGTACTTTTCCCTGAAGTATTGCGCCACTGTTCTCTCTACGGTCTGTCCATTTTCCAGCTGTAGTGGAAACCTGACAAAGTTAAAAAAAAAAAAAAAAACAATGAATGGGCCACTGGAAAACTAGCTTTAAACTAAATTGAAAAGATTCTTGTGTTATGAAGTGTTTGCTTCATAACATAAACAGGACAGTAAATATTTTTTTTAAGTGACAAAGTACAGACTTATTGACCTGTCTGCTAACTGAGACACAACCTCACATTATCATAAGAAAGATTAATAAAAGTTGCATATACACTTACGTCTGGTGGCTGGCCGGCCGTCGAGTAACATTACACACCCTGTACTTCCTCCGCATGGTGCCACAGTGGGTGACCTCCACCTTTAGACCTGATGAGAGGAGAAGATCAAATTTACACCACTATTCAGAGACAACTGGTCAGTTTACAGCTCAGCACAAGACTAATATAGGTCTAAGAGTATTTTCACTGTTAAATCAACTACAGCAAACATCATGTATCAAGTTCCAAAATATAATTTATGCAAAAAATCTGAGAAACATTTTGCGATTAAGGATTAATTATCTCACCATGTATCCAAGAGAACAAAATTGTCACTTACACATCTTTGTTTCCATTCAGCATTATGTTATCCCAAAATGTGCATTAAAATATGTGAATGGAAACCGGCTACTGATATATAACCATTTTACTTTGTTTTTGCAATTTTCTTTTATTTAATGTAAAAAACCAGCAGTATTGTGAAATATTATTACAATTTATAATAACTATTTTATGTGTGAATATATATTCAAATGTAATTTATTCCTGTGATCAAAGCTGAATTTTCAGCATCATTACTCCAGTCTTCAGTGTCACATGTTCCTTCAGAAATCATTCTAATATACTGATTTAATGCTCAAGTAATATTTCTTATTATCAATGTTGAAAACGGTTGCTTACTATTTTTGAGGAACCATGATATTTTTTACTCAGGATTTTTTGATCAATAGAAAGTTCAAAAGAACAGCATTTATTTGAAACACAATATTTTTGTAAAACTCTTCACTGTCAATTTCGAGCAATGTAATGCATCCTTTCCGAATAGAAGTATTAATTAAGCATTAAAAATCATAATGACCCTAAACTTTTGGAATATTGTCTTCAAGCTATACATATCATGAAATCCCTGGGGAATCAAACCCTTGGCATTGCTAGCGCTGCACTCTACTGTAAGAGTTACTATAATTCATAATGGAATTCTGACAATGGCTTTAGCTGTGGAAATGAATCAATATAGAGAAGTTACGACGAAGTAAATTCTTTAACTCGCCACCACGTTGCCCATTCACACAAACCTTTGATCTCTTTGGTGAATTTGACTCTGTGGGAATCGGTAAGAGGACGAGGCTGCTCATCGATGTTGTGGATATCCAGAACCTCACACATGAACTGAATCACAGGTTGAGCTTTGTAGAATGCTGTGGCAGACACTATGGGGAAAATAAAACTCGGTCAACGTTACATCAACCGTTAATTAAATAACAAACAAGTAATTTGCAGGTTTAATCCCCCCAAAATGTCCTGTAAACACTGTAATGCTATAGAAAATGGGACTTTCTGTTTGTCTGACCAATGAAAGATAGGGGAAAACATTTTTATTCAAAAAACTTTGATGACGTTAATGGCATTGAAATTGACAGGAATAGTTCACCGTAAAATGAAAATTCTGTTGTCGTTTACTCTCCCTCAACCTGTATGAGTTTCTTTCTTCTGCTGAACACAAAAGAAGATATTTTAAAGAATGTCAGTAATCAGACAGTTGATGGTATTGACTTTCATAGTAGGAAAAGAAAACTATGGAAGTCAATGGGGACCATCAACTTACCTTATTCTTTAAAATATCTTATTTTGTGTTCAGCAGAAGAAAGAAACTCATACAGGTTTGGAACAAGTTGAGAGAGTAAATGATGAAAGAACTTTCATTTTAGGGTGAACTATCCCTTTAAGAGAGAAGGTCATCATTTTATCTTTAATAACCACATCCAGATCATGTAACTGGATAATTCAAGCAAAAACTGTGATGTGTGTGTGTTATAATCTTTTCTGACATAGTTACCATCAATGTTCAACATCATCTTCCACATTGCTGGTCGTACTGATTGGTGGAAGCCAAACCACACCTCCCTCCCCCCACCCAGCGGGTGATCATAGCCCTCGGGGGAGGAGAAAAAAGACCGCCCCACTGGGGTGTACCTGAAGTAAGAGAGGAAAAAATAACAGATGTAACCTGCAGAACAAACATGTGCACTCCTAAATGATCCTTTATCTAACAGCCACACGCTAATCTTTAATGAAACAGCACTGCATCGCTGAAGACATAAGCACTTTGTGTTTTAATTGTATTAAATGCCCTTTATTATCAAGTAAGAATACTCATGGGGAACTCTTACCTCATAGAGGGCAGATGGCGCAGAACAACATCTACAGCGTGTACTGGATTGGTGCTGATTGGCTTATCCAGCTCCAGTGGATCAGTTGTGCTCCGCCCAGTGAGGACCTCATGCAGCATGTGCCAGCTGACCAGTGACACAAATTTAATGGTGACCTTGAACAGCCTGTCCTTCCCACCTTCGCCTGGCAAGGTCACATCCAGGTCCACCTACAGATATTCCACAAATTTGCATAAATGGGTTTTAAGTCATATAGGATAAAACGATAAAGGCATAGTCATGAAAAATGTTTAAAAGTAGATGTTCCTTGAAGTTGTTATTTTATATAATTGTCTTTTTTTATATAAAATTGTGCAATTGCGTTAGTCGGCATTAGGGATGCGAACAATCAATCGATGGTTGATTAATTGTCCATAATCGATAAAACTTAACGATGGTCGATTGAGCATGTTCATCATTAGAATGCAGTTTTGAGGCGCGTGCGGGTCATGCGCAAAACATGTGCAGCAGACACACAAGGAAAAATGTCACTCCTCTAAACATTGTCTTATGTTGTGTTTGGGCTCGTTCGAGACCACCTGCTCTAAATAAAGATATGCAATCTACTATGGTTTACTAATGTTTTGTGAGGAACCAAAACATGGCGCAAAAGAATCATGTGTATACGGTTTACATGTGCGTCGGCGGCTCTTTTTCATACAAATACTTGGTATAGTTTAATACACCTTGTATTCTGCTGTACTATGATTTTACATATCACATTTTCATGTAAAGCAGTTTTTTTCACGCCATGAAAATAGAGCACCTCTAATATACCAGCAAATTTAAAAACACTTCAGTGATCCCTATATTCACTGTAAAGCCAAGCTTCTAAGCTTTAAAAGACACCTATTTTGTGTTTGTTAAGCAAATGGTTGTTAACATGCTAACATAACATAACATAGCCGTCCCCGATTCGGAATTTAAGAGGTTATGTTTAGCAATTAATTGATTATGGGCATTAAACCGACATCCCTAGTCAGCATGAAGTGAAAATTAATTTATTTTCATCCATTTTTTAAAACGCCTGTTATTGATCTTAATGTGAATAATTCATTCATGCATATGTTTTATTTAATCTTTTTTATCTTTAAATCAAAATATCATAACTCAATCTTCTGGTGAAACACAGACTCTTGTGATGTATGCCAGACTTCTCCAATCATTTAGTCTGATTAAACCCTGCACCTGCAAGCTCACATTCATCTGCAATTTCAAAAACCTAACTACAGAACCAAGGCAACACCATAATTTTTTTCTTTGTGACAATTCATTAAAATCGGATGTACGTCACAATATGGAAGAAAAGATCTATCGATACTTCCTTTTCATCGCAACTTTAAAGCCGTGCACAACAACACTTTTTTAAATGATTTAATTACAGTAAAATCAAATGTTGATGCAGCACAATTCTTGAACATTCACAATATATTTTCATTGCATGGAATCAAATTAGATGTATAAAAAAATTAAATTAAAAAATTTATTTCCCTTTTTGACTTTCTGTAATTAATGGCATTCTATTTACCTGAACTGTGTTAACACTTTGACCTCTACCATCAAAATGTGTATTAGTTGAGACTAAATGACTCAAATTTTTAGGTAATGATAATAATAATAATAATATCCATTTGCTCATATGATGCTATTTTCCTTATTTGATGCTCATTTCATTATTTTGTGTATTGGGTGAAACAAAATAGGTTAACATGCTTTAATGTAAAAAAAAAAAAAAACACATTCTTTTTCAAATACGGTACACTCTTGCAGTACCTCTATTCCCATTCTGTCTGAAATTATCTGATTTCTACAAAGCTGGCCAGCTGACTCAGTGAATTGTGACTGGCCAAATATCTCAAGCGTGTGCTGGAAATGCAATTGTGAGCTTTAGCGTCCAATGCTTCTAAAGCAAATGTATGCAAACACAGTTAATAACGCCGTCTGTATTACAGTATCTGAGTCTGAGTCAGATTCTGCAAATGTGGATAATCAAGCAGATAGACTGGAACAAATTAAGCAGAGGCATTTTAGGCAGATCTAGAGATAGAATAAATTGTGGGACACTATGAGCTTGGTGACTTTGCAGTTCTTCATGCGCAAACAGATACAATACACACTACTGTAAAGGAAAAGGAAACAATAATAATATAATATATATATATATATATATATAACCGCATTAATGCAAACAATAATATGAATAAGACAATACATACAACAATCTAAATGCCAATCAAGATGCTGCTCTTTTAAGTTTTGATAATTTGGTAAGCCTATTGCAAACATTTACTGCAAATATTTGTAAAGAACTATATTGGTATCATAAAAGGAATATCATTATGAACATTTAATCAGGACATGTATCAAGGTCTAATTTGTACTTCCTACCAACCCTGGTGCCCATTTATATGTCTTACCCCCCCGGATGCCACTGGTAACGGCTGGGCGGTGTAAAGGCTTCTCTTGCCATCATAGACTGGTCTTCTGTCCCCAAAGATTGTCACCTTGAAGTGCTGCACCATGGTATCCACCACCTCCCTAGAAGACATAACAGAAAGAGTCATCATGGGTTTAATCAAACCAGTTTTCAATTTGACTATACATATTGATTCATTCAGGAGTCTCTTAGTTGTAAATATGCTGTTTGTAAAAGAAATAAGTATTGCAAACAATGTCAATAATATATTCTCAGTCTTTGGCACCTGTTAACACGCCGTGGACACTTTTCTGGCTTGATGTCCACCTCGTACAGGTAGACGTCCATCTTGGGGATGTCCACCTGGAAGCAGTTGGCCAGCAGCTTGATGGGCTTCCCCATGGTGCCATAGCCTGGCCTCCGAGGTACGGAGAACAGGGGCGCAGCCCCAACGGCTCCTGTCATGAAAATCAAAGGGGATTTCCATCAATACCAGTTCACAAAACTTAATTTATTAGTAGGACTTTCAACATCAGTTATTATTACCACTGAACTGAAAGTGAAAATCTAAACAAGCCCCCACAAGAAATGATGTGTAAAAGCATGCAGCCGAATCTCAAGCAATGACAACATTTGTGTGTACATATAAACGTTATTTCTCATCTGTCATCATTGACATTTCATGGAAATGAATTAATATCCAATTAATAATAGCGCAGCAAACACCCATTCGTTTCTTGACAATGATGTTCAAAAAGAAGGGGTATTATTAGTCTGATCAGGAAATTTCCTCTAAATGCCTACTCACTGGAAACAACACAACACTCAGCATCATCACACCACACATATTACAGATAACCCACACCTTTTACACATACCATTATAAATTCAAATCAAATAAATTCAGTCGGCTAAGATTTCCAAAGAAATCGACTTGAATATTGAAAAGCACACTTTTACAGATATTTCTGACATCCATTTCATATAGGTATGGGGACATTCCAAAGACATAATGATTTTTATACTGTACAAACGGTATATTCTATACCTAACCATCACAGAAAACTTTCTGCATTTACATTTTCAAAAAACATAATTCAGTCTGATTTAGAAGTTGTTCTCCTCATGGGCATCAAAACATGTCCCCGAAAAGACAAGGATTTTTGACATTGCCATCTTTGTTTGGGACATTTTATCCTCATAACGTAGGGTTTACATGGTGAACTATCCCTTTAATTTTGCACTTGCAGCAAATTCAAATGCTTTCTCATTGGATCTCCCAGCGTTGTAACATGTGTGATCTGCCCGTGAGTATTTGTTCTGAGCTTGCTGCATTATTATTGCTCCGAGCTTATAAACGGTTCACACAGCATAGCTCAAACAAATAGTGTGGTTTCGTTTCACTTTCGTTTGCCATTTGATGTTTCTCGTATGCAACAAAAATGGCAGCTCTTATCAGTTGCACTAGTGACCAGTTTTTGAAACAGACATCACAATGTCTTGAATAAATACAAATACTGTGAAAAAACACTTTTTTGCCTCTTCAGTTACACATAGGTCTACATCAAGATATATCGTAGATCAAATAGTCTGGCAATGAATAGAGTAGGCCATTTCAGAACCACTGTATCACGATACCATTGATATGATGGACAAAATTGTATTGTAGTTGCGAGTACACCAGAGTCCTATGCAATTATTCTTGCCTCACTAAATTCCGCAAAGTGTCCTCCTTTTTGGTGTTATGGAAATGGCCACCCTAATCAAAGCATGCATACCTCTTTTACGCAGCATACACACGGTTTTGTACATTTTAACCAATTAATGGAAACATTCTAAAATGCTTTCTACACAATCTAAATAATTTGTATTAAAAAGGTATTTTAAAGCGCCCAAGATCATAATACCGTGCATGTTCATTACCGTGATATATCGTATAACCGTATATCGTAGGGCTGGGCGATATATCGATATAAAAAAATATATCGATATATTTTTAGACGCGATATGGAATTAGGCCATGTCGCATATATCGATATAGTTCAAATTTGCACTGCTCCCCGCGCCACCGCGCCTCCTCTTCGAGGGGGGGAGGGGGCAGGCACAGAGCCACTCTTCAACAAACATGGAGGAAGCAACTACGTCTGCGGAGCGCGCGGAGGAATTGGTTCGTAAAAGAAAAAGCAGTGGCTCAGTAATTTTAAGATGGTTCGGATTCAAAGTATCAGATGAGCAACAACTTCACGTTATTTGTAGGGAGTGCAATAAACAAGTTACAGCCAGGGGTGGAAGCACTACAAATCTTTTTCACCACCTAAAACAGTGGCACAAACTGCAGCACGAAGAGTCTTTGAAACTGCGCACTGCAGAAGCCACAGCCGCAAGCCATCGACAACCCGGAAAAGCTCCAGCCCCGAAACAAAGCTCACTGCAAACTTCATTTTCCCGCAATGTGCCTTATGAAAAGAAAAGTGTCAAGTGGTGTACTATAACTAAAGCGGTGTCCTATCACATTGCTAAAGATATGTCCCCGTTGCAACTGTGGAACAAGTCGGATTCCAAAAGCTAGTGAAAACTATGGACCCGAGATATGAGCTTCCCAGTCGCAACTACTTTGCACGAGAAACACTGCCACAAATGTACACTGAAATCAGACAGAGCCTTGCTGACCAGCTCGCTAACGTGACCCATTTTGCGTGACCACATACCAGCGATATGTGGTCGAGCAGGACGTGTGAGCCTTACATGAGCGTGACAGTTCACTTCATTCAAGACTGGGAGATGAAAACAGTGTGTCTGTAACAGTAATGCGGCCCTTAAGTTACTAGGGTTTGTCATATTCTTTTGTAATGTTCGTTATTTGCATCTGTGGATTTGTTAGAAAGGAGAATAAAATCTGTTATTGGATTTTAATAAGCCATTTATAGTTGTAAAACTAAAAAATTGTGATATTGTACTTTTCTCATCTAAATATATTTATTTTGGAAAAAGATTGGCCTATTTTATTTTATAGGCTATTTTTAAGATATTAGTTTTTTTTTTAAATGTGCACCTTATGGAGCTTTGATTTAAAAAAAGGTACTCCTGTCCTATTGTTATACAGTATTTTTTTTTTACATTTTATTGTTATTTGAACAGCTGAGCATTTAATTATGAACCAGGTGAAGAAACCTGTTTACTATTTATTCATTTGATTTTGCAACTTTTCACTGAAATGGCCGGTTTCAATAAAACTACTTGTGACATCATATTTGGCTTTGACTTTGACTGAACATTTGCTCTCACTTTGCGGAAAAAATATCGGGATATATATTGTATATCGATATTCAGCCGAAATATATCGGGATATGACTTTTTGTCCATATCGCCCAGCCCTAGTATATATCGGCTAGTGTTGTCAAAAGTACCGACTGTGATTTTCACAGAGCGCTTACACAGATACACACGGGAGCGTTTGAATACAGGCGCCTATCAGCCTACCGGTCTGCTGGTCAACGCCTGCTTGTGCTTTCAGACGCTCCCGCTTTCAAAACACTTTCAAACACTTCCGTGTGCTTTCAAATGCTCCTGTGCGTTGATCATTGTAGCCAATCACAGACACATCCGATGAGCGCATGAGCACAATGGCCAGTCAGAGGCGTTTACGATTCCAGCTCAACAGCGCTCAAATGCGTCACATTTTAAACATTTCAGTACCGAATTGGTATCGCGGTCGGTACTTTTGACAACACTAATATCGGCACATGTCTAGCATCTATCTGCGGGTACCACATAAACACGGTACTCTGTACTTTTGTTTTTTTAGCACAGACTGGTACCAGTAGTACTGATACATTTGACAACTCTAAGAAGGCAAGACAGTTACTGCTGTTGTACAGATGCTTTAGAGGGGGTTTACAGAACAAAGCTGTAACTGAGAGGTGTGGAAGGGGAATTCGACTGCAACTGCTTCTTACACTTCCCAGTGTGCCGTTACTATGCCGGTGGCACTCATGTGGCTTCTTTTCGCCATGGCAACCACGACTACACTAACAACCAATTAAAGGAAAAACAGCTGTTTCTATACATAGGCACAGGTACGATTGATCTCATAGATCACACATGAACGTTTACTCTATAACGTTTGTGCACAAACCTGACCATGAAAGACTTGATTGTACTGTTCACACACACATTCATGCTCGCATGAGTCTTTTTCTCACTTTAGTCGAAATCCCAGAGAGAGTGTGCTAAATATAGGAGTTTCTTGACATCATAGATTAAGAGGAACTGCAGGTTTGACAGTGATGTAGTAACGTACACTCAGTTCAGTTTGAAAGCCTATTGTGTTGCTTGGAGTGTAACGTTCACTTAACTGACAAATAGGTGACTGGCACATTTACAAGTGTTTCACTCATTTAGAGAATGAGACATCTCCTTTCTCATCATTTAATTATTCAAAGCAAGTCAAGCAAAATAAGTTAAAGCTGTCCGTTACTGTTCAGTCAGACAGTTTTGCACTAGACAACAAATAATCTTCTATTAATGACAGACTGATATATCAGCCAGACCTGTTAGGCTATGTTCAGACTGCAGGTAAACGTGGTCCAAGTCTGATTTATGCGAATCATATCTGTGTGTGAGCAGCTAAAAATCTGATATTTTCCATTTTTATTTGGGCCACTTCCATATGTTGTCTTAAATCCAGTACATGTCAGATACTCTAGAACAGGGTTCCTCAAATCTTACCCTGGAGATCCAATGCGCTGCAGAGTTTAGCTTGTTTGATTAGGGTTGGAGCTAAACTCTGCAGCGCATTGGACCTCCAGGGTAAGATTTGAGGAACCCTGCTCTAGAAGATCAACATTAGTCACAATTATGCACTCATCATAGGAGTAACTTCAAAGATTTTAAATACCCAAAGTTATCAAGACAGTCGAAAAAGGTAGCCAGTGGAAGAACAGTGATGTGTCAGAACTTTTGCATTGATAGAATTCATCTTCCAGAATCTGGCAGTAAGTTTTGAGAGTTCATTTTTAGTCCATCTCTGCAAAACGGACTTCAGGATGGACTACAATGAACTCCCAAAACGTACTGCCAGATTCTGGAAGATGAATTCTTCAAACAGTGGTGCAAGAGGATGTGGTGCTTGTCCTTCAAGAGTCACTCTCAACCTATAAAACCTAAAAAAAGTCTTCATGAATTTTACAACACTTCAGCTTGTGATTCTTATCTAGTGGGGGTCATTTTTTAGGATTCTTTACCTAACTGAAGTCTCTGAGATCCTGACACCTTGCACTTCTGGAGACTCCAGGTTAAGGTTACAGTTCTGTAAAATGGTGGCGCTGGAGACTAAAGGGTTCCTGATGGTTTCACACTTAATTCTTCACCTTAATTCTTAATTATTTTGCAGTTAACAGGTGTCTTTTCTTCACCACCTGTTTTCGTCTGACCCTGCTGACCCAATGAGCATTTCACTGTCCAATGGTCTTTCCTTAACTGCAATGTCTAGTATTGCATTCGTACTGTATCCTTCTCATGGGCATTCAATAATTTTTTACTTTTCAGTCGGAGTTAAATCTCTTTTCTGGCTCAATTTATCTGTAAAAGAAAATGTGCCTAATAATCTGCACACCTGAATATAAGATGTTTTTTATTTCCAGTCTTCGTGAACAATTATATGTCACTTATACATTATTAAATACTTAATTAATAGTAGTTATAGTAATTAGGATTACTGTGGTTTGGAATTGGTCAAATGTACCTGGAAAAAAAAAATTATCAGAAAATCAACGTGCCTAATAATTCTGCACACAGTGTGTATATATTTTTTTATATACATATTAATTAGGGATGCCACAATTCTCAATATAATATTGAACCGTTCGGTACGGCATTCACGGTTCAATACGCGCTTGTGAATTGCGTTTTTTATTCGGTTTCGCACTTAATTATTTTTCTACAAATTCTATCATTTGCCTCCATCCCAATATACTGAACAACGCGATATACATTCACATCACACGTTAGTGGTAGAGTTATACTCACGGAACACTATAGTTATTCACAATCACGAACGTTCATTATTTGCATGCGTTTTAAAGCCTTGCGGGTTTCATTCGCGTGCGCGGTTTTTACATGCGCTTTTCACAGCGCGCGCACTAAAAGCCTGTCAAACACGTGATTACTGGACTAAGTAGTCTTACTGCGCTAATACTGTATATACACACAAGGTTAACATAAACACAGTCGGTTATGTCTAAAGTGAAAGTAAAATCGCAATCGTGTCTGTATATCAGATGCACGGAGGTCTTAAATTGACAGCAGCAGTAGTGAACACGCGGTCCTTAAAGGGACAGTTCACCTATAAAATTATGTCATTATTTACTCACTCTAATATTGTTCCAAACCTGTATTCATTTCTCGATGACAGAATTTTCATTTTTGAGTGAAATATCCCTTTTATGTCAATACAACAACAAAAGACAAAGAGAAAATCACTCACTGCTCTTGACTGAAAAACTAATACAGTAGCTAAGAATCAGTGTATTCATAGTGAAGTCTATGTAGTGTTTTATTTTTACATTCATTCGTTCAATTTCATACTTAAATGCTGCTGTACAGCTCTGAGCTGCCAGTGTAAATCTTTATATACATTTATTTTATATTATCCAATACACTAGGAATGTGTACAAGGGTTTTTTTAAAGTAAAGTTTTAAGTTTAAGTAAGGTTTTTCAATTCTTTTAAGTAAAATAAAGAAAGAGTATTGCAATAAAAAATATTTTTTTTTTCTCTTTAACCTCTTGCTGTTCCTGTCGCCTAAGAATAGAATAACAAAAAATGCATGTGATAAGCCATCAGAACCGAACCGAAAACCGTGGTTAAAAACCGAGGTATGTATTGAACCGTGGACTAACTGTATTGTTGCAGCCCTAATATATAATATATATATGCATAATTTGCAATAAAATGTAATAGATATTTTATATACATATAATCAACTTTTCGAAAATGAGTAGTTTTCATAGACCGTAAAAAAATATGGACGACGCGACTTCATTGACTTCCGCTGACCAGAGTTGAAGCTTTCGGAGGCCGCACACAAAGCTGACATCTTGGGACAGAAGGCGTTTCTCAATGTCAAGGAAGGATCCTCGGAAGCCAGAATTCCGAGGATGCTACGTCATCCACGTCCGTCGAAGGGCTGTTCCAATGTCGAGGATCCTCGGAATTTCAACCAAGGTCTGAGTCCTTCGTTCGAAAAATATACCATATACAGGAAAGGATGCATACGAGTAGACTTCGCGCTCTCAAATCACCCACAATCCTATGCGCGCAGCTTTGCTATCTTGTTCAAAAAATACAAAATATCGGACGTTGGCGGAGTCGGAGCGTTAACGGGGCAATATGCTTTCAAGTGTAAGTATTTACGTAACCAAACATTTGTTATAACCGTAGTAAATATAAGTAAAGTTTAACTTTTAAATGCCAGTACAAATAACAATCGTATTGATATTATACAAATTACGTTATTGATGGCTAACGGACCTTTTCACTGACGTAATGAGGCTGACGTGCACTTGCTAGCCTGTTCCATTTACCTGTTCTCCGAATGCTAAAGAGGAGCCTAGCCTAGCCTCTGAAGGAAGTGACTTGGAAGGATCAGTCCTGCAGAGGAAGGATCCTTGACATTGAGAAACACCTAGAGTCTGCGCAGTAGCGATCTCGGGACCGGAGTTGCGCAGTAGAGAGCAGGAAGTAGAGGCGCGATTATCAAAAGCCCGCCCACACTCTCGCAGATGCAGGACAATTCATTATAATGGTGTGAAATAAACAGTTATGGAAATGTAGAAATGAAAGCTAAAGCTCCAATCTCCTCCCCAAAAAAGTCTGTTAGTGCCTCAGTGACAACTTCACTCAGAGAAGCCGTCAATCTCAGCTGTCAATCATGACGTCACACCCCCCGTTTTTATAGTATCAAATAACTCACTAAAACTAAACTTATTTAAAAAACGAACACTTTAAATGAAATCATTGTGATAAAAACTGCCTAAAATGACAAAGCATCTTTAGGAAACAATTATTTGAAGTGTAATTGAATTGTTTAGTGTGTCTCACCTCCATTCTAATACATAGAGGGGTGGGGTTTATGAGCTATACTGGGACCAACCACCGGGGGGCGAACGAGGCGCGGAGGCTTCAGTTTCTGAGAGGAGAACTACAGGCTTGGTAGTTTTATATTTCTCCATTTTTAATTTGATTATGCCGTTTGCAATGCTTCATGGGATTGTAGTCCTATCCCTCATTAAACCCGTTAAGCACACAGTACCTTTTTGCCTGATTTTTGTAGTTTTTCTGAAGTTCGTAGTGTGAATGTGATTCAACTCGTAGCTGACTGGCTTGGTTCGTGGCTTACAACTCTTTAACAAAGACTATTTTAAAATCTTTAAGGGGAAAAAAAACATGACAAAAAAAACAACAACAACTTGCAGAACTGAAAAAATGGATGGGCACTGTTGCACAGTGTTGCATATTATATATTATATAAGTTTTTTTTACAGTACAGTACTGACTTTTGGTCAAAATAATTTCTATAGGGTCGTATATATGCGAAATTGTCAAATTGTTATTTAGCCATCCCAGCACAGTTAGCAAAAAGTCAACAATATGAAACTTTTTAAAAACAAAACTAACTTTTCTTGAAATTCCCATATAAAGTAATAAATGATGATTTGATACTTGCTCAAGAATTACAGTCACCGCCTGGTAAAATTAAATTAACTTGTATTGACTAGAAGAAAGAAAAAAAAAAATCACCCGAAACACTTTAGATTTATAACAGTTACACTAAATCGGCACTATACATTCTGAGGTATCTTCACTTCTTATTAAATACAGAATGATTTCCAATTCAAAATCCTACGCGAGATCGTTCAGATTGATAAAGCGCTGATTGATTCAGTCAGTCGTCATAGCAACAGGCAATCAGAAACGTGCCCCTCCCCCCGCTACTCGAGGACTGACGCACCTGACGCACGCAGCACCTGTGCGTGACAGCTGTGCCACAATTGCGTGACGCAAAAGAGCAAGTGAGTCAGGAGGATCTTCCACATACGGCGTATGATCGCCGGAAAAAAACCCAAAACCCTAACCAAACTGTGTGGTTGCTACGCCCAAACGTACATGAGCAGTAAATGGCTCAATTGAAAAGCTTATTCATACCTTGAGAAGCAGTTGACTAACTGACCAAGGACTTTTGCTAAGCTATGAAATGTTTTGTGCTGACGGCGGACGTAACAAAGTTACACCGAGGCAATACGTCATAGTACGGAATAGATAATCCTTAATCGCTCTGAAAATATCAAGAGCGACGTACCTGTAGTTCCGATTTCCATTCATGAGGTCTCTGTCCGGATTCTAGCCGGCTCCGGGGGATCAAATGCCGGCTGAAGGGTGTTTGTTTAAAGCCGCTGAATATCCTACAACCCGACTCCTACCGCGGGTGTTGAAGCGGGCCGCTCGGAGGCTGTGCTCTGGTCGGAGGTCCACCCAACCAGCACCGAGTCAATCAACCAAAAGTCACGAACTCCCCCCGTGTCTCCTTCCGTACGTCGAAGATCCGTAATTGCTACCAGCTGACAAGCCAAAAGACTCCGGGGAAAATATTTTTAACAGCCGTCGCGAATAGAGTTTGTCAGGAGCCTCGAACCCTTCGCAGTGTCTTCTAAAGTCACAATCTCTTATCATTTAAAGACATACACACATATATGAGGCTTATGGCTTAATATCCATCGCTGAGGCGAAATTGTGTCTTTTATCCCAGTCGCTTAGACCGAGTTTGCCAGCGGCCGTTGACGTCTCATCAACTCTGTCGGTGTGTTACCGGTTTGCCTTGGGTTTACCATCTCTGTACAGTCAGGTTATGTTGCCAGATCGGTACTAAAACAAGCAAGCTGGCCTGATTAAACTAACTCGGAATAAGCGACTTGCATCTCCAAAATCAGCCTAAATAAGTTTATTTGTGTTTTTTATAACTTTGTTGTGGAAATAAGCCAGCAAACCCTAATCGCCAATTCCTATAAACGAGTCAAGCGACTTTGTACAGCAACAAGCGAAAGGCTATATTGAAATGCGTAAAATACGCAGACATGGCAACACCGAATCAGGGAGACCCACAGGAAATGCCAAACGCAGGAAACACCGTCACTTCCTAGATAATGTCATGTATTTCACCCCCCTTTTACTGTTAATTTGTTTAAGAACATAGATTTTTTTTACACTAACTCTCTATAAAAGCATTTTATAGAAGCAAGTGAAGAAAGCATTTTGTATGAATATTTAAAATTGTATTATGGATGTATAAAGTATTTTAAGTTTCAAAGTATTTTTTAAAAATAAAAAAAGACTTTGTTCTATATCAAATATAATTTTTAGGGCCGTCTATTTTTAGTTACGTGGCTGTTGTTCCTTTTTTATTCTATTTATTTTAAATTTAGCTCCTTTCTCTGTTCATCACGTTTAGTGATCATCATTGTGGTTATCTTTTTTATGTTTTTGTACATTTTAAATAATCATATATAAAAAAAATAAAAATAAAAAAAAACTTCATGTAGAAAAAAAAAACATTTATTTTAAAACCATCAGTTTACTATGCGGTCTACAGATGGCAGCAGTGCGCTTAGCATATATGTCATTTCCAGAGAGGAAGACTGTACTGGGATGTGTTCTGCACTATAAACGTAAGAACAGTAAATTCATAATTTTGTCCTATGATCGATCAAATAAATAGGCATTCATTTAAATATGAAAGATTACTTAATTTGGGAACAAATCAATGACTTACATCGTTACTTATCCATGTAAATGCAGCTAGTATTCAGATCAATAACTCAAACTTTATGTAAACATTTAGTAGCTCACCATCATGTCAAGTATTCTACTGCCCAGGTAAACAAGTGTAATGCAGGGTCAGTTCTTGGTCAATAACTTTTTCATGTTTTTTGAATCTTCCATATTTGTCAGTCCAGTCCATAGTTTTATATGTATTTTATTTGTTGACAGTTTTGACTAGGATTAATTATTCCTAATGCATGCCATAATGTTTCAGAGGGATGGATAAAATCATAACCTGTTTCAACAAGTGCCCGGATGCTTCTGTCCGTCTCATCTGTTTTCCCTGGGCAGGTGGAGGCTCTATCCACTATGCTCGCTGGGCCAAAGCACTCAATAGCTCTATTGAAGGTAAAGGTGAACGTATAATAGATATGCACATGCACCGATACAAAATTTCACTTAGAGCCTGCTTTAAAGGGTTAGTTCACCTATAAATGAAAATTCTTTCATCATTTACTCAACCTCATGTTGTTCCAAACTCTTAAGACTTTCGTTCATCTTTGGAACACAAATTAAGATATTTTTAAAGAAATCTGAGAGCTCTCTGTCCCTCCATTAACAGTCCACGCAACTACCACTTTGATGCTTCAAAAAGTTCATAAAGAGATCGTAAAACAATCCATATGAATCGAGCTGTTTAGTCAAAATTGAAATTAAGCTTTTATTCACATATAAACATTCATCAACTCACACATCAGTTGTGGTAAACGATAGGGCTGGGACAATAAATTGATGCATCGCGATTCTTCAAACTATTCTGGATCGATTTTGAGCTTAGTTTTTTACAGCAGATGATGCTGTGTGCTTTAAAAACAGCCGTTTGAGCACATTTCAAGAGCTTCCGCAAGAACCAATGAGGTTAATTCTCCTGTTACGCAGCACGTTTGAGCTTCCATAAGAACCAATGAGGTTCATTCTCATGTTACGCAGCACGTTTGAGCTTCTGCAAGAACCAATGAGGTTCATTCTTGTGTTACGCAGCACGTTTGAGCTTCCATAAGAACAAATGAGGTTCATTCTTGTGTGTTACGCAGCACGTTTGAGCTTCTGCAAGAACCAATGAGGTTAATTCTTGTGTTACGTAGCACGTTTGAGCTTCTGCAAGAACCAATGAGGTTCATTCTTGTGTTATGCAGCACGTTTGAGCTTCCATAAGAACCAATGAGGTTCATTCTCGTGTGTTACGCAGCACGTTTGAGCTTCCACAAGAACCAATGAGGTTCATTCTCGTGTGTTACACAGCATGCTTGAGCTTCTGCAAGAACCAATGAGGTTCATTCTCGTGTGTTACACAACATGTTTGAGTTTCCGCAAGAACCAATGAGGTTCATTCTCGTGTTCGTTTGAGCTTCTGCAAGAACCAATGAGGTTCATTCTCGTGTGTTACACAACATGTTTGAGTTTCCGCAAGAACCAATGAGGTTCATTCTCGTGTGTTACACAACATGTTTGAGTTTCCGCAAGAACCAATGAGGTTCATTCTCGTGTGTTACGCAGCACGTTTGAGCTTCCACAAGAACCAATGAGGTTCATTCTCGTGTGTTGCACAACATGTTTGAGTTTCCGCAAGAACCAATGAGGTTCATTCTCGTGTTCGTTTGAGCTTCTGCAAGAACCAATGAGGTTCATTCTCGTGTGTTACACAACATGTTTGAGTTTCCGCAAGAACCAAAGAGGTTCATTCTCGTGTGTTACGCAGCACGTTTGAGCTTCCACAAGAACCAATGAGGTTCATTCTCGTGTGTTACACAACATGTTTGAGTTTCTGCATGAACCAATGAGGTTCATTCTCGTGTTACACAGCATGTTTGAGCTTCTGCAAGAACCAATGAGGTTAATTCTCGTGTGTTACACAGCATGTTTGAGCTTCAGCAAGAACCAATGAGGTTCATTCTCGTGTGTTACGCAGCACGGTTGAGTTTCCGCAAGAACCAATGAGGTTCATTCTCGTGTGTTACACAACATGTTTGAGCTTCAGCAAGAACCAATGAGGTTCATTCTCATGTTACGCAGCACGTTTGAGCTTCTGCAAGAACCAATGAGGTTCATTCTCGTGTGTTGCACAGCATGCTTGAGCTTCTGCAAGAACCAATGAGGTTCATTCTCGTGTGTTACACAACATGTTTGAGTTTCCGCAAGAACCAATGAGGTTCATTCTTGTGTGTTACACAACATGTTCGAGCTTCAGCAAGAACCAATGAGGTTCATTCTCATGTTACGCAGCACGTTTGAGCTTCTGCAAGAACCAATGAGGTTAATTCTCGTGTGTTACACAGCATGTTTGAGCTTCTGCAAGAACCAATGAGGTTCATTCTTGTGTTATGTAGCACGTTTGAGCTTCCACAAGAACCAATGAGGTTCATTCTCGTGTGTTACGCAACATGTTTGAGTTTCCGCAAGAACCAATGAGGTTCATTCTCGTGTTCGTTTGAGCTTCTGCAAGAACCAATGAGGTTCATTCTCGTGTGTTACACAACATGTTTGAGTTTCCGCAAGAACCAAAGAGGTTCATTCTCGTGTGTTACGCAGCACGTTTGAGCTTCCACAAGAACCAATGAGGTTCATTCTCGTGTGTTACACAACATGTTTGAGTTTCTGCATGAACCAATGAGGTTCATTCTCGTGTTACACAGCATGTTTGAGCTTCTGCAAGAACCAATGAGGTTAATTCTCGTGTGTTACACAGCATGTTTGAGCTTCAGCAAGAACCAATGAGGTTCATTCTCGTGTGTTACGCAGCACGGTTGAGTTTCCGCAAGAACCAATGAGGTTCATTCTCGTGTGTTACACAACATGTTTGAGCTTCAGCAAGAACCAATGAGGTTCATTCTCATGTTACGCAGCACGTTTGAGCTTCTGCAAGAACCAATGAGGTTCATTCTCGTGTGTTGCACAGCATGCTTGAGCTTCTGCAAGAACCAATGAGGTTCATTCTCGTGTGTTACACAACATGTTTGAGTTTCCGCAAGAACCAATGAGGTTCATTCTCGTGTGTTACACAACATGTTCGAGCTTCAGCAAGAACCAATGAGGTTCATTCTCATGTTACGCAGCACGTTTGAGCTTCTGCAAGAACCAATGAGGTTAATTCTCGTGTGTTACACAGCATGTTTGAGCTTCTGCAAGAACCAATGAGGTTCATTCTTGTGTTATGTAGCACGTTTGAGCTTCCACAAGAACCAATGAGGTTCATTCTCGTGTGTTACGCAACATGTTTGAGCTTCAGCAAGAACCAATGAGGTTCATTCTCGTGTGTTACACAGCATGCTTGAGCTTCTGCAAGAACCAATGAGGTTAATTCTCGTGTGTTGCACAGCATGTTTGAGCTTCAGCAAGAACCAATGAGGTTCATTCTCGTGTTCGTTTGAGCTTCTGCAAGAACCACTGAGAACCAAACCGCTCAATTCATATGGATTAGTTTTACGATCTTTTTATGAACTTTTTGAAGCCTCAAAGTGGTAGTTGCGTGGACTGTCAATCGAGGGACAGAAATCGCTCCGATTTCATTAAAAATATTGATGAACTTTTGATGAACTCAAGATGAATGAAAGTCTTACGGGTTTTGCAGAATTTTCATCCTAATTTAATTGATTGTTCATATATTTTCAGTATACTCAGTTAGACTGCCAGGAAGAGAAGGGAGAACCAAAGAACCATGTTGGCAAAATATGCAGGAAATCGTTGATGAGGTCACAGGTGTGATACTTCCTCAACTCAAAGAAAAGCCATTTGCACTTTTCGGACATAGGTAGTTTTTAAACTTTCGTGACCGATTTTTAAAAAAAGGTATATAATCTCCTGATCCTGGTGTGTAGGGTCAGGACAGTGACCACATAATAATGCAAATGTATATATTTTTTTTCTGTAGTTTTGGAGCTATGACCTGCTTTGCCTTTGCCGAGCATGTAAAGAAAGTCTACAACCTTGAGCCGATTCACATGTTTCTCTCTGGAGCCTCTGCACCATATGTAAGTGTGATCTTTTGTGTCAATTGTGAATGGAACAGAAAATTATGAGAAAACCGCCAGAACCATTTGTCACATGAAAACATACATGAAGTTTTGTTTTGTTGCAAATGTGTGATTTCTTTATTAAGATTATTCTTTTGTGTATAAATGTATTTAAATGTATATTAATGTCATAAAATTACATTTTCTGTAAGTCTGAGATGAGACTGCAGGCGCCCAAAAGAAGTAATTTGTCAGATCAAGAGTTTCTTATGTGGGTAACTTCTATCGGGGGCACACCACCAGAGATACTGGCCAACGCGGAGCTCGCCAAACTCTTCTTGCCTGCTCTGAAAGCAGACCTCTGTGTAGTGGACAACTATAGGTGGGTTTTTGAAAGTCCTGTTTTAAAAGTCTTTCCTTAGTGTAAAAAACATATGTAGCATGAGAACCTACATCTTTACTATATAATCGGTTCGGCAGGTGCAACAAACCATCAACACCTTTCCTATCATGTCCAGTATCATGCTTTGATGGAAAAGATGATGCACCCCATGACTTACAAGGCAAGTCTGACAGACCAAAGTTTTTACAAACTAAAACAATGTTGCAACAGCATGGTTTTGGTTTTATAAAACTCTGAACAAACTGGTTATTTGTTCAACTTAATAATAATCACGTCATGAATTTAATCTTTCTCTAAGCTTTAGATTCATGTGCAAGTCTTGTATTGTGTCTCGTTTGCTTTACAGCTTGGAAAAACATGACGAGTGGTGACTTCACTGTGCAGATGCTTCCTGGATCTCACTTTTACTTGAAAGAAGCAGCGAATGAAAAATATATACTGGACCACATCACAAAACATCTTGAGACAGCGGAGATGGACTATCTGTAAAAATTTACTCATCATTCATATGCACTGATGTAACACGGTTTCTTGTGAAAAAAAATATTAGAACAGACAGAGAGTAAACCAATTATTGCCAGAAGTAATCAATCATTCCATTAATCAAACAATGAAACATTCATGACCAATATATGATGATTATATATAAACCTATGTATAGAGATATAGTAATTTTAGTGGATAAAAAAGCTCCCATATGAAAATAATCAAGTATTTTATCAAATATTTGTATGAAATAAAACCGACTGAGCCAGTTGCTTCATGTTTGCTTCAAAAATGACTCTTCCTATTGATGTTTGTTTTTTTTGTTGTAGTTTTTTATTTATTTCCTGACACTTTTTTTAAATTATTTTTTCAAAAGATGGGTGGTTGCCACGGCTTTTTTGACAAGGTGTTGTGTGAAGAAAATGGCATTGGGCTATTTTTGGCCTACTTTTGACTGGCCATTGAGCTACTTTTGTTGCACAGACCTGGCAACACTGATACGATTAAACAAGAGACGAGTGGTCATAGACTGTGTCAGATGATGACACTATTCAATGAGTGAGTAATTGTTGCGCGTTGCTATGCTATTTAATATTTAATTATTGAATAAGCTGCGGTTGCGTCGCCCAGTTACCAGGAGACCCCCTTACCGTGTTTCCTGCCCTCACAACAGCAGACAAACAACACATCTGAAAGTTTCATCCGTCTCGGTAAGTCATATAAATGTTTTTTGGCGGCTTACAAATAACATGTACATTAACATGTTTTATGTATATGAATATGCAAGTCAAAGTTAATATTTTAGGTGCTGAATTCCATCTAAGGTTTCCACATAACTTTTTAGCAGTTTGCTTTAATAGCCCTGCTGTGTGACATCAATTTTCAATTTAGTATCAATCAATTACAAATATTCAACATAGTCTCTCATTTACGAGGTCATGCAAAGTAAATTAAGACGTTTGATGAAGTATATATCATCTATCTATCTGTCTGTCTGTCTGTCTGTCTGTCTATCTATCATCTAAAATTATGTTTGTGTTTTATCATTCAGATTATTTTTAAATCAAATGCATGAATAAAACGGTGTATTAATTGTTCATTTGCATTATTATTATTTTTATTATTTATCCTCAAATTCACTCCGGTGATTGTCTAAACTCATTTTGGTTTTATATAAACAGCCACAGAGGCAAAAAGATTGGCTTCAATGTTCTCTAAATTCAGTCTGGTGATGCTATGTGTAAAAAAATGAGCTTTTAGTGGTGTGCATCGACACAATAATTACTGAAAATCTATAACATTTGTATTATCTTTTCACCAGTTAATAGATTTCAGAGCTTTCATGAACTGAAGCATCTGTTATTTTATTTTATTCTTTTGTTTGTGGCATGATAGCTTTTGTGCAATGCATAAAAACAACAGCGTTTGTGAAGTGTTAAATATAGTTTAATAGAAAATATGTTTCACAGAAGTTTTTATATATATATATATATATATATATATATATATATATATATATATATATATATATATATATATATATATATATATATATATATATATATATATATATATATATATATAAATTGTTGCCTGCATGGAGAAAAATACACTCAAATACTACCAGTTTCACAATACAGGGTGTACATTAGTAAAGACAGGAGCAGATCAAAGCAAAATGTTGGTGAAAAAATAGAGAGTCCTTATTTATACAGTGCTTTTTAAAAAGCACAAAGGTAATGCATTTAGGTAACTAATGCTGCTTTGGTGACCCTGATATACATCTGAAGCTGTTTATATAAAACCAAAATGCTTTCTAGAGTATGAAACAGAGAATTTTAGACACCAATGAATTTGATAAGCATAAACAGTCTGTCCAAAAATAATAATAATGTAAATGAACAATTAACAAGCATTTTATTAATGTTTTTGATCCAGGAATTACAATCAGAATGGTAAAACACAAACAGACCACTTAGATTCAGATGGTTAGCCATTTGCCTGTTTACCAGAGCTACTTCTTTTGTGTTTGTCATCTTGTTTCTATGGGACCAGATACCAGCAAACATGGCCACCCTGAGCTCCAAGCCAAGCTCGCGTTACAGTGTGTCTGACTGGGCAACTAACAATAAACAGATCTCAGATGTTGCTGAGCACAAGCGCAATTTTTCAAACGAGATACGGCAGGCAGGAAGAACTCTACGTAATGAGACAACCAATAAGGTATGCATTTAAGATCAGGGTCGGAAGTTTTTTTTGAGAGGTAAAAGATTACCACTAATGAACAAATCGGTAACACTTTGTTTTACAGTGTTTCTGTTACACATATTACATTACTTACTATAGTAATAAGAGTAATTTATGCATAATTTCTACTAAACCAAACCCTAATTATGTAGTACATGTAGTTAATTAATATTACTCAGTAAATGTATGAATACACTGTAACAAGGACAGCTTAAACTAAAGTGTACAAATCTTTTGTTGTTTTTCTCATTCCATCAGACAAACTGGGAAGAGTATGACAGCAGCCGGCGACTGAGTGACAGAATCAATGACATCACACGCTGGAAGGAGAATCTGAAAGCCTGTGCACAGGAAGTGGATGCAGAAATGGACGCGCTAACTCTGGTGATTAACGTGTCTCTAAAAACATCACTTTTTTCCATCTCTTGAAGTGATCTAATATGGCAAGCTGTTTTTACTTTTATTCATTCTCAGGATTTTAATTCTTGATATCAACAATTCAATTTTTTCTAATTCTTGATATCAGGATTTAGACTTCTACTCCCTAAAAATACTGGTTTGTTTTAACCCAAATTTGGGTTATCTTTTTACGGTCTATGGGACAAACCCAGCCGTTGGGTTACATTTTTCAATTACATTTTTAACCCAACAGTTGGGTTTGTCCATATTTGACCCAAATTTAGGTTAAAACAACCCAGCATTTTCAGTAACAATGGCAATTGTTGATATCAGCAATAACATTTCCACTAGTAAAAGTGTTAATTCTTGATATCAACAATGAAGTCATCACTCACAGAAATACAAATTCTTGATATCAAGAATTAAATTTCAACTAGTAAAAACTATCATTCTTGATACCTGTAATTGTATTTTCACTAGTTAAATATCACCATAGGCTGCCATTCAAATTCAATTGTTGATCAAGATTTGCTTCTAATTCCAATTTCACATATCAGCAATACAATTCTTATTAGTAAAAATCATAATTTTTGATATCAATAATTATGTGGTTACTAGTGCAATTACAATACAATACATTACAATATTTATTTATAAAGCACATTTAAAAAACAACCACAACCAAAGTGCTGTACAGAAAAAAATGAGACTAAGAACTAGAAAAGTAAAACTGCCAAAATGAAGAAACACACAAAAATAGTAAAACTAGTGAAAAAAAGATGAAGAAAAAAATAGTAAAAATGTCTTGCATAATCTTAAGTAACTGACTATCTGAATGTCTATACTACAACACTGAAAAAATGTGGTGTACATAGAAAAAAAAATCATTTAGAAATCGCTGTAAAGAAACCTCAAGTAAAACATTGAATTTAACATGAAACACAGAAATAGTATTTTCTTGTAAAATGTACTCCAATAATGTTTTTATTCACGTCTTTTACAGTGAAGTGTCTTGTAAAAAAAATAATAATAATGCAATGTAAGAACATTTGTCTCCTAGAAAGACAAAAAAATCTAAAGTGTATTCATGAACCCATAAATCCTTGCAAAGTCCAAGGAGGAGACAGAACAAGCCCTTGCGGCTACTGTTCTGCCCCTTGAAGTCACTGCGGAGTGCTTGACCGTGAGGGAAGGTCGTCGTGGCAAGGAGTTGGTCAGTGACCCTGTGGAAGCTGAACTAAAGAAGGAAGTTGAGGTGATTGATGGAGCACAACGTAGCCTTCAGCAGTGCATCGATCAGGCCTTTGAACAGCTGTGGTAAGTACATTCAGATTGACTTTAACTGATTTGAAGCACTCAATAGCAATCTGCTTTGCTTGTTTTTGAATGACCGTGATAGTTAGATGAATCATTATACATCGTATCTAACTTGATATTTGCCTGTTGATATGATGAAGATTAGGTGGTTTCTAATCTCGGCAGATCTTCTCAGTCGTCTACAGGAAGCACGGCAACAGCTGACCATTGACCTTCAGGATAAAATTGAGGCCCTGGATGTGGACATGTCATGCTTGTCTCTCACTATACGGTCACCTGAGATCTCCCTGAAGCCCAACCCCACAAGGGTGCCCCCCGGGTGAGCTTATGAATGTGCTATCTTGGTATAATAATAATAATGTCCAGAGACTATATTATAGGTCAAGAAGGGAACCCAAATTGGTATGTAGTTTAAAGTCTGCATAAAAAGGAAGTTGTGATAGTCATTTCTTCCCTATTGTGATGTATATACGAGTGAAGGGGTTGTCAAACAAGAAAAAATCTAGGGTGGGATTTGATTTCAGGAATCAGGAATAGATTGCATCGTTGTGGTTTGCTATTGCTATCTCATGTGAGTGACCAGAAAACATCAGAGAAGAGAGCGATAACAAGGACATAATGATGATGTCCAGATAATAATGATGTGCACATGTACATCATTTATAATAAATATTGCAATATTAAAAAAATATATATTTATTTACAATAAAAATTAAAATTTTGTTTTCATGGTGATTTTAAATCTTGATTTTTAAATAAATACGTAAACGTCAATCCTCTATCTATGGTAATGATATAATTAAAATATGATATCATTAAATAATAAATGTCTGCACTGTTTTATACTTTAACATACTTAAACACTTAAATAACTTAAACATGATCAATATATACACTACATTGCCAAACATTTTGGGACGTCTGCCTTTACATGCACATGAGCTTTAATGACATCCCATTCTTAATTCGTAAGGTTTAATATGGAGTTGGCCCACCCTTTGCAGCTATAACAGCTTCAACTCTTCTGGGAAGGCTTTCCACTAGGTTTAGGTTTTGTGTTTATGGGAATCTCTGACCATTCTTCTAGAAGCGCATTTGTGAGGTCAGGCACTGATGTTGGACGAGAAGGCCTGGCTCGCAGTCTCCGCTCTAATTCATCCCAAAGGTGTTCTATCGGGTTGAGGTCAGGACTCTGTGCAGGGCAGTCAAGTTCCTCCACACCAAACTTGCTCATCCGTGTCTTTATGGACCTTGCTTTGTGCACTGGTGCACAGTCATGTTGGAACAGGAAGGAACTGGAACCCCAAACCTTTCCCACTAAGTTTGGAGCATGAAATTGTTCAAAATATCTTGGTATGCTGAAGCATTAAAGGGGTCATCAGATGCAAAATTCACTTTTATATGGTGTTTGCATATAAATGTCTTTGCAGTGTGTGGACACAACCACCCAACAATGATAAAAATCCATTCACTCCTTTTTTTTTCTTTTCTCAAAAAGCCTAAACACTCTCAATAATTAAGCTGTTTTAAGATTCTGAGCAATACGACTGTCCCATATTAGCATATTTCCACCCTCAGCCAGTTGTACATCGTCCACCAAGGCAGCACTTTACGTGTCATGCCCCACGGAAGAGAGGGGTGGGCTCATTATCATTTAAAGAGACATGCACCGAAACGGGTCTCTGTGAACAGAGCTGTTTTTGAGGAGGCAAACATTGAGGAGTTTTAACCAAAGTATGTTACAGACTTCACATGAAGACCCTAAAGAATCATACCAACTTGTGGAAAATAGGCATCCGATAACCCCTTTAATAGTTCATTTCACTGGAACTAAGGGGCCAAGCTCAACCCCTGAAAAACACACCATAATCCCCCCTCCACCAAACTTTACACTTGGCACAGTGCAGTCAGGCAAGTGCCGGTCTCCTGGCAACCGCCAAACCCAGATTCGTCCATCGGATTGCCAGACAGAGAAGCGTGATTCGCAGAGAACACGTCTCCATTGTTCTGGAGTCCAGTGTCTGCATGCTTTACACCACTGCAGCCGATGCTTTGCATAGCACTTGGTGATGTAAGGCTTGGATGCAGCTGCTCGGTCATGGAAACCCATTCCATGAAGCTCTCTACACACTGTTCTTGAGCTAATCTGAAGGCCACATAAAGTTTGGAGGTCTGTTGCAATTGACTCTACAGAAAGTTGGCGACTTCTGCGCACTGTGTACCTCAGCATGCGCTGACCCCGTGCTGTGATTTTACGTGGCCTACCGCTGAGTTGCTGTTTTTCCCAATTGCTTCCACATTTGTTTTAATACCACTTACAGTTGACTGCGGAATATTTAGTAGTGAAGAAATGTCAAAAATATACTTATTGCACAGGTGGCAACCTATCACGGTACCACCCTTAAATTCACTGAGCTCCTGAGAGCGACCCATTCTTTCACAAATGTTTGTAGAAGCGTCTGCATGCTTAGGTGTTTGATTTTTAAACATCTGTGGCCATGGAAGTCATTGGAACACCTAAATTCAATGATTCAAATCCAATACTTTTGGCAATATAGTGTATTTTCTTTTAGTGTAATCTGTAGTTTTTTGTACAATTAATAATGTGTTTTATCCGCTTTGTTTGCAGTTCCACAACTCCCCAGCAGTGGGAGCAGTTCAGCCGATACAATATTACCCGAGCCAAAGAAGAGATGCAGGCCTCAGTGCAGATAAGAGAGAATAACAGCATCACAAGAGCACAGGTGCAACACCTGGTCTACAGTTTTTAAAAGCTCAATTTAAAATATTCAAGGAACTTTTAAGATGTTAAAAATGACTTGTAGTTGAACAATGTAACAGTATTCAGAACGATAATCATTCACTACATGTTTCTTTACTCTTAGGTGCAGAATGAGCTAGAAGCCCAACGATTGGCTGTGGAGTTTGCACTCCGTAAGCGAACTCACCACCAGGAACAAGCCCATCACGAAATGCAGTGGCAGCTGAAAACTGTGAGGCTTCATCCTTATTCTCCCTGTCTTTTTTATGTTTTTCTGGTGGTTTTAAATACGCAATAAAACACAGAGCATCTTGCCACCGCATACTAACCTCACATTAACTGTCATACAAAATAAGAAGTTAAAGAAAGGGTTTTACACTGAATTGAAATGTGAATGAGGAAGTTCAGCAATAAAATATGGGTTAGTTGGTCATTATTCACAGGGTGATCAAGTGAGGCGTTAAGGGTTTGTATAAACCTGAAGGTTTATTTTGCGATTATGACCAGCTGACTGCAAAATATCCTCTTATTATATGACTTCCCACCAAACAAATCAATACAGGGACATTGATTTGAGTGTATGCTATTTGATTATATGAGAAGACAGACTGTGGTGTGATAGGAGATACATGATCTAGCACAATGTTGGAAATTGGTTGTTAGGGACTATATAGGTCATTATATTAAAAAATATCTGATAGCAGAATGCAGCCATTAATCAATCAGAAACAAGTATTCCAGATTGCCATGTGGTAATAGAAGAATGGAATAAATAGGGCATTTTTCTTTTGTCTCTCAGACCCAGGAGGAGATTGCTGAGCTGGAGAATGACATTAGAGGCCTGGAGGAGGACATGCATGCCAAGATGGCTCCTCTAAAGCTGGTCCACACCCGTCTGGAGAACAGGATAAAGAGGCCCGGCATGGACCTGTGCCGAGATGAGGTAAACTCCACAACCAGTTGAGTGGTAACCTGCAGAAAGAGGCCAAAATATTGGCAAAATTTTGCTGGCAAAAAAAGTTCCATTGTCCATTGTCAATAGTGTGGTGATTTTTGAAGTACAACTAACACAAAAATACCTGAATGCATGGAATCCTATTGAAATTACAGTAACACTTAGGTATGGGGAACACATTCATATTAACTACGACTTTTGCCTCAATAAACTCCTAATTTACTGCTTATTAATAGTTAGTAAGGTAGTTTTTGTAGCATTTAAGTTTAGGTATTGGGTAGGATTAAGGGACGTAGAATAAGGTCATGAATAAGGCATTAATATGTGCTTTTTAAGTACCAATAAACAGCCAATATCCTAGTAACATGCTTGCTGTATAAAGTAACTAGTAAATATAGTTTTGCAGGTATGACATCACTTTGTAGGCCAAAACGCAGAAGCGAGTTAACATTTTAGCACTTCTGGTTCCCTCGTCCCGAAGTCAATGGATTTTTTTACTGGGATTTTGGTTAAATGGCTGAAATGTGATGTGATGAACACAAGCTCAAGACACTTTCACGTTTTATTCTACAACATAAAATACATCAGTATTACTGCACTCGATTTTTTGAAGCCGTTATGTGTCTTGAAAAAGGCGGTTGCTAACAAGTGGCTAAATGGGACTACAGAGGCTGTCAAGGAGGTTAAACGCCATCACGCCGAGCAGGCAACCTCAAACATTCTGGGAAATTGTTTTTAGATAAAAACTGGAAGAGTTGTCGGGAGCTTAGTGATGGTGACTTTGAATTTGTGGGACCGTGGTGTAGATCGTTTATAGCCTACCTTTAGCTTTTTACTTCTGGCGACTGCATTTAGACTTAAAATTTCATAAAAGTTGTGATCATCTGTGATAATTATCTTGATGGACAAAACCTGCAAGCATCATAAACTTGTTGATCATAGAGCTTAGTTTTACCGATAATCCATAAGCCTATGGGAAAATCCTATTGGGTTTTTCTCGAGGGAACCAGCATGATGCTCACTGCCGGTTGGCCTACAAAGGGACGTCATACCTGCACTACTTTATAGCAAGAATTGAACCCTAAAATAAAGTGTTACCAAAATGACTGTATTTTGGCTGTGATAATTTGATGAAAACATGACATTCCTGATCACATGGATTCCTATCCACCTTATTTTGCACTGCGTAAGTATTTTCGGTGAATGTGTGAGACTTCCGTTTCATTATGCTCACTGGATTATGCTCATTTGCACTGCCGACTGTATTTACAGTAACAATGTTTACATTTGCATTTTGCACCGTACTTCTAACTGGAATATGCAACCACTTTCCACTGCACTTTTACACTTTCTTTCGGATAGCTCTGTCCATAATTTATTGTACTAACTTAATCCACTGCTATATTCCTCATATTAGCCTAACATATTATTGTATACCTCTAACTGTAAAATTCTGTTCAAGTAATAACCGTCTGTATATTTATTCATAGTACATAGTCACCTGTAAATTCTGTTTATAGTAATAGCCATCTGTATATTATATTCATAGTACATATTCACCTGTAAATTCTGTTTATAGTAATAGCCATCTGTATATTATATTCTAGTACATATTCACCTGTAAATTCTGTTTATAGTAATAGCCATCTGTATATTTATTCACTGTATATATTCATCTGTAAATTCAGTTCTACTTATAGTAATAACCATCTCTCTACTTATACATATTTATATATATTCAGAACATTTTTATGTCCTGCACTTACGCAACCATTGTATATCCTGCACTTGCTGCTATTGCACTTCTGGTTAGACCTAAACTGCATTTCGTTGCCTTGTACTTGTACTTGTGTAATGACAATAAAGTTGAATCTAATCTAATCTAATCTAATCTAATTATCTGCAATGGTTAAATTACTTTAAATAACAAAGGGCAGTAAACGGTAAGACCATTTATGCTGCGAAACTGTGTGTTTATGAATATGATAAATTAATATGATAAGAAATACTAGTTGGCAATATAAAGCAGCGTAACAGGCTGTTTTTGTACGGCTAAAATAACTGGGATGACGCTGGAAGCCTCACACAATCAAGTTACAAATGGCCACGCTTGCTCTTATCGTAAGAATAAGGTGACTGGATTTTGACTAACAGTAAATCAGACTGCACGTCATGTCATCTGCAATAAAGACATGCATGACCTTTGTTCTAGTTAATTAATATCACCCACTGAAAAACAAACACAATCCATCTTAATCTTCTGTGTTGTTTTGATTGGTTATCTCATAATAACCCATTACGCCCAGGTACAGTTTGGTTTGGTGGATGAAGCCAAGCAACTGGAAGCCACCATTCTAGCGCTCAAACAGAAGCTAGCACAGGCCCAGTGAGTCCACTGTTTTATCCCCATTTATATAAATAATGCAAATTCAAAAAGAATCTGAGCTGTGAAAATCTTTGATCTTGTGTCTTGTCCCTGACCAGGCACTCTCTGCAGTCTCTGAAGCAGCATGAAGCTCAAATGATAGAGGATCTGTCTCGTAAGCAGGATTCCCTGTCGTTGGAGCAGCGCAGCAGTCAGACCCGTCTGCACCTGACTCTGGGGGTCCAGACTGAGGGTCTGCGTTCATCTGTGGTGCCTCTCACCAACTCTAGTGGCAGACACAAGCTGGACCTCGCTTGAGTCAACGTCCTGATTCTTACCTCATACTTAAGGTGCAGTCACATTGACCGCTGCTCAGTGAAAGGCGGCTTGAGTCAGTCCAAATCCGATTTTTGTGCATATCCGATAGGAATCCGATTATATTTAGCAAGTGTGAACAGCAAAAAAAAATGTATAATAAATTCGGAATAAAGTTGTGCATACCAGCCTCCTACCTTTCTGCCACAGTGGCTACATTATAAATAAGACGTCTCTATTGCGAACACCTCCACATTTTTGTTGTTGTTTTTGGCATATGCCTACTATTGTAACATCATTGCCATTGAAACCAATGCAGATATTCCGGAAGACGAAAGAGAGCCACGGGACACAAATCAGATTCGAAAAGTTGCAACAATGTCAATAATTTAGATCCGATTCCAGTCGGATACAAAAATAATTTGGAGCAACAGTGTGAACATAGCCTGAATCAGGTGTGTCAAGTGTGTCACTGTCCAGCAGTTTTGCTCCAACCCCTTATTAAACACACCTAAACCAGATAATAAAGATCTTCAGGATTACTAGACACTTCCAGAAAGGTGTTTTGGAGCTACACTGCAGGACAGTTGCCCTACAGGAGCGGAGTTTGACACATGTGGTCTAAATGGATTTAAAGAGGTCATATCATGAGAAATCAAATTTTACTTGATCTTTTGAAATAAGAGTTAAAATCATTCAAAACGTCTCCTCAGGCCAATGGCTTGTTCGGAGCTTCCGCAACTTTTTGCCGTCAGACAGATGAACATATTGACGCAGGTCCATACACATTTATTTGTCAATGACAGCAGTTTTGTATTAAGCAACTTGGTTTGGCCAGTCCCGGAAAGTTAATAAAGCGGAAGTAGGGTAGATATTATTATATATTATATACCTATATTACATTTAGGCTACATGTTTGGCTACATGACAGTTTTTTCCAAAGCGGCTTACAGTGTGTTCAAAGGATAGATTTTTTTCAGTACTTGCATTCCTGGGAATCAAACCATTGAGTTACAAGCACCACAATCGACCAGTTTTGCGACAGCCAGAGCTGCAAAAATGGCTAGTTTAATTGGTGGAAACTGGTCAGGGACAACTAAATAAGGTAAATCAATTCAGTAATTAATTATTTGATCTAATTATTATTATTTGTTTTAAATATAAAATAAATAAATGTAATATTACTTTTTTAAATTGCATAATTTTAGCTTTTTGCTTGATTCCAGTATTTTACAAATTTCCTTTTCTTATGTCCTTACCATTCTGAAGACTTTTTATTTTATGTGTTTTTAATTTGGCATCAAACATTAATTAGATTTTCAAGAGTGGAGCAATCCCAAATACAGATTTTACTTGACTGGCAATACACATGTGGATCATTGTGTTGTATTGTTAAGTGGTCTTTTCGGTTTCATAGTCCTTTCCAACAACAACGGTAATCCATTTATTGACAGATTGTTATTTTATGTGTGGGAAGAGAAGCTAATGTCATTTGAAAGGCTCTATTTAGACTGGACTTTGACTCTCAGTGATGAACGAGATAAAAGAATGCGTGACAAATCTATGCACATCCATTGGTGAGGGTTTATCAATTCTGTTGAAGTTAACAGCTTCACTAATGTCTCTAAATGGGACCATTTGTGTCTATGCGAAATAACGGGGGGAAAGGTATTTCCCTATGAGTTTAAATGCATTGCAAATATTACAGAGCTCAAATCATGCTTAATCACATTTTGTTAAAGTGTGTGATGAGTTCATATTTAAATGCCATTATATAAAGACAAAGGTGCTACCTTTGGTGTTGCTATGTCTGTTGTTTTTGCTGTTTATTGCTTTTCTTGTAAACCTAAAAGTGTTGCTGAAGCTTTCTGTTTTCTTCACTTTTCACCGCTCAACGTATTTAAATACATAATTTGCATAAAGTGTGTGGTTTGAGTTAATATTGTTTGAGAATAAAAATATTTAGAATACACAAAATTCACTGTTTTTGATTGTTTAATTTTAGACATTAAAAATATTTTTATACTTGTCTTTAATATATTTCTTGAGATCCTTTCCGCTCACAATTTCTACTTTGTGTGTTTACACTGATATGTAATGGAACTTATGTTGTTCTGATATGTAATGGAGCCTTTTCCAGTGGTGCGATATTCCTCTAGTATCAGTACTGGGACCGTTTGTATCACTCCGCTTGCGGACACAACTGTCATGGCGTTCGAGCAAATCCACCATATTTATAACAAATAAAAAAATACTACTGTTGTGTCATGAAATTTGGTTTTGTAGGCAAGAATGTAGTTATTTCGACCTCAAATATGTGACTCGTATGAGAGAACAGCTTCATCTCGGCCAGTCCTTCGGAAATTTGCAGCTGACTCTTATGTAAATGCTGGTTAAACATGAGATATAATTCATTTGGGGTGTATCAAACGGTCAATCTTTGGGTTAAGGGGAAAATTAAGTTTCATAACTTTATATTTAGGCTATATTCAACCTAAATCCTGTACTAGAGCGCTCCTTTTGTACGTTTAACTGAATGGTTTGCTTGTGTTTATTTCCTATTGTCTTTTGTAATGGCATTGTTGTTGATTTAATATTGTTGTTCAATAAATATTATTTTATATTAGTGATCGTGATATGGACTTCAGTGAAAGTTACATTGTTACGCCATAAGATAACAGCAACGATCATCTTTATGAGTTAGTCGGAACATGGAAGTTGTTTTAGCACTGTCAACATATCGCTTTCCTCAGTGGACATTCAAACTGATTTTTTATAATAGATATTACGGACATCGACCTGAAGAATGAATGTTATATCAGATGCAGATAAGGTTTAGTCAATCTCTCTCTCATAATACCATAATACTATACTCTAAATAAAACAGTTAGCTTCAACGAAGCGACTCAATGTTCCTTCGTTACTACGGGGGCCAAAATTATTAGAACACCCGACAGATCCGAAAATATTGACCTTTTTTGTCTCCAAAACATGATTTCATTTCATAATGCAGATGGTTTCATGAAACATGCAGATGGTTGCTCTGAATATCAGATGAAGTGAGTCGTACAGTTTTTATCCACTTTTAACTTTAATGTTTGGCACGTTCACCTTTTGCAGCAATTACAGCAGCACATCTCTCTGGCATAGTGTCAATATATTTCCTCTGAGAACTTCAACACTAATGTTATCCCATGCCTTCTGCAACTGAAGCACAATAGATCTGTCCAGTTTATTTTCCAACTATCCCCAAATTTGCTCGATGGGGTTGAGGTCTGGACTTTGAGGGGGCCAGTCCATCATTTTCAATGTCCCAGCAGATTTCTTCCTTCGCATGTAGTTCCGGAAATATAGTTAGACGAATGTCCTCTTGGAAAATAAATCCAGGCCCAATAAGATGACTCCCAGATGCCAAGTGTTCTAATAATTTTGGCCACTACTGTAGTTCTAGAGACGTTTTAGAATTAGTAACGGAGGCTTGTAGCCTAGAAATCTAGACGCAAATAGAATTTGCAGCCAGGGTATTCTAGCAACTCTCCGTTGGTGTGCGAGCTAGAAAAACCAAACTCTGGTCAGGCCAATCACATCGTGTATAGAGTCGGTGGGTGGGCTTGATATAATGATGGCAGAGTTGACGCGGTTCCGCGTGCTACTTGTAAACAAAGAAGCTGGCGAACAGCACGCTTTAGAATTGGCTTTGGCCGCTACTCTGGAAGACTTGGAGTTAAGCTTTTCTTTGAGAAAAGAACAAAGAACGGCACTGAAGTCATTCTTAAAAAAGGAAGATGTGTTCGGAGTTTTGCCGAACGGATACGGTGAAAGTTTAATCTATCAACTAGATCCACTTCACCTTCTTGATTGCTCTGGTTGGTTGTAGCGCTATCCTATTGCCTGCAGAGGGAATTTGAAAGACAACCGTTTATCCCGCCCCTCGGATTGAGTCCTGCCAATGGTGTGTTCCAAGATGTTGGGTCTGGCTTGTCAGGCTAGGAGGCTTGGACTCAACTGTTAAACGGTCAACCGTGGCGGAAGGAAGTAGTTCTGCACAAAAGAGGGGTTTTAAAGACACTCCATTGTCGTTTCTTATTTATTTACTCACTTGTGCCATCGTACTGTTGTATAAACCCAATTTCACACTCATAACCATGCGATATGGCTGTATATCAGCATGGCTGTGAGTTGTGTCATGCCTAACAATGCCCTTCAGCTGTGACTGATACATGATACAGCACAGCCTTTTTACCTTATTTCTTACATATCAGCACCATATCAGGTCTCCTGCCAATGGCTGAATCACAGCCGTGCTGATATACAGCCATATCGCACTGCTATATATATATATATCTATATATCTATATATATATATATATATATATATATATATATATATATATATATATATATATATATATATATATATATATATATATATATATATATATATACACAGTGAGGAAAATAAGTATTTGAACACCCTGCTATTTTGCAAGTTCTCCCACTTAGAAATCATGGAGGGGTCTGAAATTGTCATCGTAGGTGCATGTTCACTGTGAGAGACATAATCTAAAAAAAAATCCAGAAATCACAATGTATGATTTTTTTTAACTATTTATTTGTATGATACAGCTGCAAAAAAGTATTTGAACACCTGTCTATCAGCTAGAATTCTGACCCTTAAAAACCTGTTAGTCTGCCTTTAAAATGTTCACCTCCTCTCCATTTATTATCCTAAATTAGATACACCTGTTTGAGGTCTTTAGCTGCATAAAGACACCTGTCCACCCCATACAATCAGTAGGAATCCAACTACTGACATGGCTAAGACCAAAGAGCTGTCCAAAGACACTAGAGACAAAATTGTACACCTCCACAAGGCTGGAAAAGGCTATGGGGAAATTGCCAAGCAGCTTGGTGAAAAAAGATCTACTGTTGGAGCAATCATTAGAAAATGGAAGAAGCTAAACATGACTGTCAATCTCCCTCGGACTGGGGCTCCATGCAAGATCTCACCTCGTGGGGTCTCAATGATCCTAAGAAAGGTGAGAAATCAGCCCAGAACTACATGGGAGGAGCTGGTCAATGACCTGAAAAGAGCTGGGACCACCGTTTCCAAGGTTACTGTTGGTAATACACTAAGACGTCATGGTTTGAAATCATGCATGGCACGGAAGGTTCCCCTGCTTAAACCAGCACATGTCCAGGCCCGTCTTAAGTTTGCCAATGACCATTTGGATGATCCAGAGGAGTCATGGGAGAAAGTCATGTGGTCAGATGAGACCAAAATAGAACTTTTTGGTCATTATTCCACTAAACGTGTTTGGAGGAAGAAGAATGATGAGTACCATCACAAGAACACCATCCCTACTGTGAAGCATGGGGGTGTTTTTCTGCAAATGGGACAGGGCGACTGCACTGTATTAAGGAGAGGATGACCGGGGCCTTGTATTGCGAGATTTTGGGGAACAACCTCCTTCCCTCAGTTAGAGCATTGAAGATGGGTCGAGGCTGGGTCTTCCAACATGACAATGACCCGAAGCACACAGCCAGGATAACCAAGGAGTGGCTCTGTAAGAAGTATATCAAGGTTCTGGCGTGGCCTAGCCAGTCTCCAGACCTAAACCCAATAGAGAATCTTTGGAGGGAGCTCAAACTCCGTGTTTCTCAGCGACAGGCCAGAAACCTGACTGATCTAGAGAAGATCTGTGTGGAGGAGTGGGTCAAAATCCCTCCTGCAGTGTGTGCAAACCTGGTGAAAAACTACAGGAAACGTTTGACCTCTGTAATTGCAAACAAAGGCTACTGTACCAAATATTAACATTGATTTCCTCAGGTGTTCAAATACTTATTTGCAGCTGTATCATACAAATAAATAGTTAAAAAATCATACATTGTGATTTCTGGATATCTTTTTTAGATAATGGGCCCTATTTTAACGATCTGAAACGCAAGTGTCAAAGCGTGAAGCGCAAGTAACCTTGTGGGCGGGTCTCGGCGCTGTTGCTATTTTCGCGGCGGGATAAATGGCTCTTGCGCCCGGCGCAAATCTAAAATGGGTTGGTCTGAAGTAGCTTCATTATTCATAGGTGTGGTTTGGGCGTAACGTGAATAAACCAATCCGAGCGTCATCCAACATTCCCTTTAAAAGCAGGTGCGCAAGTTCCATTATGGATTGCTATTATTATGGCGTATTTACCAGGCGCACGCCAGGAGCGGTTCACAGCCGAGGACACTGATGTTCTTGTAAGCAGTGAAAGACAGAGAAGTGAAGTTGTAATGTTGTACATTATGGTAAAGGTGATTTCACAGTCTTTTTTTTTTCAGTCTTTCAGTTTTTCAGTCGATTTTTTTTCCTGGTTCTTGACGGACAAACCAATTTGTCAGATGTCCTTATATGTCTTGCCACTATTGGGCAAACAGGTCTTATCCTTAATTATTACAATTAGCCTGAATCATTTGTAAGCTAGATTTATGCCTATTTTTTTCACATCTTCGTGGCACACCACAATGATTTCCGTCATCTCATGTGTTAATATTTTTTTAGTGTAACAATTTATGATTTGCAAAAATAACTGTAGATTACATGAGCAAAGTGTATGCGCGTTGTGCACGCTATACATTATGGTCAAGCATGCGCCCTTAAAATAGCATAATGAACAACGCGCAACGCGCCACTGACTTTAGACTAGGTTTTTTCTGGCCAGTGGCGCAATTGTTTAATGGAACAGCAAAATAGCACCAGGGATTGTTTGCGCCGGAACACGCCTCCTTTTTTGCGCTGAACCGCCCAGGTAGCGCAAGTTCATTCACTAGTTTAGCGACGTGCTTCTGTAGAGGGAAAAGCGCGCTTTGCGCGGGTGCAAAATAGGAATGACACATGCGTCGGTGTACAAAGTCAATTGCGCTGGGTGCAAGATAGGGCCCTATGTCTCTCACAGTGGACATGCACCTACGATGACAATTTCAGACCCCTCCATGATTTCTAAGTGGGAGAACTTGCAAAATAGCAGGGTGTTCAAATACTTATTTTCCTCACCGTATATATATATATATATATACAGGGAGAGCAGAATTATTAGGCACGTTGATTTTCTGATCATATTTTTTTTTCAGGCACATTTGACCAATTCCAAACCACAGTAATCCTAATAACTACTATTGATTTAGTATTTAATAATGTATAAGTGATATATAATTGTTCATGAAGGCTGGAAATGAAAATCACCTTATATTCAGGTGTGCAGAATTATTAGGTATGTTTTCTTTTACAGATAAATTGAGCCAAAAAAGAGATTTAACTCAGACTGAAAAGTCAAAAAGTATTAAATGCCCATGAGAAGGATGCAATACTAATGCAATACTAGACATTGCAGTTAAGGCGTGACCATTGGACAGTGAAATGCTCGTTGGGTCAGCAGGGTCAGACAAAAACATGTGGCGGAGAAAAGACACCTATTAACCGCAAAAGAATTAAGAATTAAGGTGAATAATTTAGGGTGAAACCATCAGGAACACTTTAGTCTCCAGCGCCACCATTTTCCAAAGCTGCAACCTACCTGGAGTCTCCAGAAGTGCAAGGTGTCAGGATCTCAGAGACTTCAGTTAGATAAAGAATCCTAAAAAATGACCCCCACTAGATAAGAATCATAAGCTGAAGTGTGGTAAAATACATGAAGCCTGCTTTTTTATAGGCTTTATAGGTTTTATAGGTTGAGAATGACTCTTGAAGGACCAGCACCACATCCTCTAGTACCACTGTTTGAAGAATTCATCTTCCAGAATCTGGCAGTACGTTTTGGGAGTTCATTTTAGTCCATCCTGAAGTCCGTTTTGCAGAGATGGACTAAAAATGAACTCCCAAAACGTACTGCCAGATTCTGGAAGATGAATTCTTCAAACAGTGGTACTAGAGGATGTGGTGGTGGTCCTTCAAGAGTCATTCTCAACCTATAAAACCTATGAAGCCTATAAAAAAACCTTCTTCATGTATTTTACAACACTTCAGCTTATGATTCTTATTTAGTGGGGGTCATTTTTTAGGATTCTTTACCTAACTGAAGTCTCTGAGATCCTGACACCTTGCACTTCTGGAGACTCCAGGTAGGTTGCAGCTTTGGAAAATGGTGGCGCTGGAGACTAAAGGGTTCCTGATGGTTTCACCCTTAATTCTTCACCTTAATTCTTAATTCTTTTGCAGTTAACAGGTGTCTTTTCTTCACCACCTGTTTTTGTCTGACCCTGCTGACCCAACGAGCATTTCACTGTCCAATGGTCATGCCTTAACTGCAATGTCTAGTATTGCATTAGTATTGCATCCTTCTCATGGGCATTTAATACTTTTTGACTTTTCAGTCTGAGTTAAATCTCTTTTTTGGCTCAATTTATCTGTAAAAGAAAACATACCTAATAATTCTGCACACCTGAATATAAGGTGATTTTCATTTCCAGCCTTCATGAACAATTATATATCACTTATACATTATTAAATACTAAATCAATAGTAGTTATTAGGATTACTGTGGTTTGGAATTGGTCAAATGTGCCTGGAAAAAAAATATGATCAGAAAATTAACGTGCCTAATAATTCTGCACTCCCTGTATATATATATATACATACATACACACACACACACACACAGATCATGATGCATGATATAAAGCCAGTATGATCATGCTTAATAAACAGATCCAAAGGCTTTTTGCATGCCGCTATAAAAGCATCAAGTTAATTCATTGTATGCAATAGCCAATACTGAATGACATCCCCAAACAGTCTCCTAGTGAGTTTACAGCTTTAATGGTTTAACCGTCCAGTTCATTATATGTGACAGCAGTCACGGCTGGATGGGCTAGGCTTCCTGTAAAGCCCAATTATTCTGAATCATTTCACTAAATGGGCCTGATCTGACGTGTGCACCAAGGGCAAATAAGGCAACATGAGACCATATAAATGCCATCTTGCTACATTAAGTACCCATCCCCTTGCCTCATATCAGACCAATTCAAGCTCTTAGATGCACTAAACACCCATCTAACACCCCTTCCACACCCCCTTTTTCTCCCCGCCCTACTTTGTGCCTTCCAAATAAATATAAACGTCCATGCAAATACGAGCTTTCATTGTCTTCATCTATTTTTTTCTCACACAGATTGGAGAGTGTTCAGCATTTTATTTGATTCAGGAACGGCTATTCTTCCACATGGAATAACGAGGGAATACTGGAGGGCAATGGAGAGCCTGTAAAAAGGAGTATCTGGCATTTGTGAATTGAGCAACAAATCTAGAAATTGATCTGACATGGAGCTTTCTGCATCCTGCTATGTCTCATTGTTGGTCTACTTCTTCACCTTCTTGCTCGGACTTCCCGGCAACCTCCTCGTTCTTTTTGTGTACATCCGTAAGGCGCGGAAACACGGTGCCACTCCCAATGTAGTCTACGCTCTTAACCTGTGTGTGGCAAATCTCGCTCTAGTGTTGTGGATGCCAGTCAAAGTGGCTGAGACGGTGCTCCAGGGTTGGGCGCTTCCAGCCGCAGTTTGTCCCGTTTACAGCTTCTTTCTGTTCTCCTCGGTCTACGGTAGCAGTCTGATCCTCACAGCAGTCGCCGTGGGCCGTTACCTGAGTATCGCCTTCCCCATAACTTACAAGCTCTACCGCCGGGGTCGTACTTCTTGCCTGGTGAGCGCCATCTTGTGGGCTTTAGTACTCTTACACTTGGGATTTGCTTATCTTGCAGAAGGAGGGGGACATTTTGTGTCTTTATCAGAGCATAATGTCTCCGCATGCTATGAAAACTTCACACAGGAGCAGTTGGACGTGTTGGTGCCGTTACGTCTAGAGATGGCGCTGCTGCTCTTCCTAGTGCCGCTTGTTTTGTCAGCCTTCTGCACGCTGCGCTGCCTAGTGCTTGTCAGACACTCTTCTTTGCCCTCGGGTGGGAAAAGAAGGGTATTAGCCATTGCACTCTCCACATTAGTAGTATTTGTGGTCTGTTATGGACCCTACAATGTTTCCCATGTGGTGGGCTTTGTCTTGTACACTAATGTGCACTGGAGAAGTGAAGCCATGCTTTCCAGCTCCTGCAATGTCTTTCTAGAGCCTGTGGTTATGTTGATGCTTTCACCGTGGACGTCAAGGGATTTGGTGTACAGACTGTGCCGTAGGCGAAGGGACGCATCATGCAAGCAGCAGCACCACTGCAGTAGGGCTTCCAGGAACCCTCAAACAACAACTACACAAGCAATGTCAATAATAAGCCATGGAGAATCTAAAGATGACAAAGCAAGAGCAAACAAATCAGACTCGTCTGTAAAAGTGACCTGATTAGGGTACCGCCATACACTCATGGAACAAATGAGAACATGGAATTTTTTTTTTATCCTATGAGTAACCCAAACAGACATATTTCTGGGAAGGATATGAACTGTAAAATAATGTTTTGGTGGTCATTAAGATATTGGATGAGAAAGTGCATTTTAGATTCCATGCACAGCCTCCCCTATACACTAATAGTTGCCTCTGTATAATATAATTACATGTTTAGCGATTTTAACCCAAAATATAAACTATAGTAACATAATAGTAACACAAAACTATAGTAACATAATTTGTACATATTGTAAAACAGTATCCAGCAAGCAAGAGTCATCATTTCACCATCTCCGTTAACTATAAACCCTTTATAGTCTATGAGTAACCTTCTTTGTTTCTAACTTCTTTGTCAAAATAACTTGCGAGATGTATGATATTCAATCATGTAAGCAAAGTCAACAGTGTTTACAAGGTGTTTGGTTTAATTGATTTGACATATTCATGTTCTAGATGACAAGTCTATTCTTGGGCTATGGTTAGACAGACGTCTATAAAATGTTCACTGACAGCCCAAATTTTGCCTTGTTTTAGCCTAGACGTCAGGGCTGTGTTTGGATGGCTATTATATGTTTTTTTTTACGCAAAATTGCTTGCAGGGTAATATCTAGTCAATCATTTGAACATGCGAGATCTATAGAAAATGTTAAATACTAATAATACCAATGAACCTTGTACTTAATTTGTAACTATTCTATGAAACACTTATTCTGTAATTTTTGTTATTTCTACTATATTTATAATGTGTGAATGTGTAATAAGTTTAACATGGGCACTGTAAATATAAATTAAATTGCTCTTACATTCTCTGGGATTATTTCATTTTCCATGCAGTTTTTGGTCTATGGATATTATGAATTGTAAGCATGAAATGTAAGATTGCCAGATGTAATTTTTTTTTTTATGTGTACACATCTGCATTTCACAGGCTTTAGATCTAGATCCAAAAAAAGAAAAAGAAAACAATGGTCCTCTATGTTTACATTACACAATAACTGTGGACAACAAACCCATGTGACAGTTTGTGGTTTGCAATTAGATACTTCCCAGGAAAGAAGTGTGACATAATAAACATGAATGTTAAAAGTTAGTACTTAAAATGAGAAGGAAGCCTAAGCCATAACCCGAAGAGACTTGGTGAGTGTCTTTAAATCTATTTAGATGTTTTTGAAAATATGTTGTCACTGTAATACACCTGTTTTACTTATTTATTGTGTTGAAAGACTATAAAAACAGAGTAGCGATAACAGTACATTTTTTATTTAAAACTAAAACATGATAGTAAGTGCAATAATGTTAACTTGCTGATTATGATTTTCTCACATTTAGCTTTCACATCAACTTTCACCATTAGTTGTCATTTTTATATGCATCAGAGTATTATATTTAATTGTTTAAAGGGTTAGTTCACCCAAAAATGTAATTCTGTCATTTATTACTCACCCTCGTTCCAAACCTGCGTTCATTTCCGGAACACAAAATAAGATATTTTTGATGAAATCAGAGAGCTTTCTGACCCCTCCATACAGCAACGCCATTACCACTTTCAAGGACCAGAAAGGTACACTCAAAAAAATGACTTGTTGAATTTACTTAATTAAACAGCGTCAGGTGGTTCCACGCAGCTATATTGAGTAACTTTTACATATAACAATTTAGTTAAATGAACAAAAGAAATTCAAGTAAAGCTGACAACATTTCTTTGAGTAAATAGAAACCATTTGAATTTGTCACTGTTACATATTTATATGTGCAGATTACTTAAAAATGTTATGTTAAATTTATAAAAGTTTATTATGTTAGGTGAACGCATTTATCGATTTAATTTACCTTATTAAATTAACTATTTGCTATACAAGTGTAATTGGAAAACTATTAAATAACAACAAGCATATTTTTAGAAACAAATTGATGGCAGGAATTCCATCCAATAAACATGTGTACAAGAGTGCCCACAGCCTAAACACAGGCACCACCCTTCTGCATATGGAATCTGAACAATGCTACTTATTTTTTGTGGTTTTATTCACTCTCAACTTGTAGGAATTTAAAACTAAATGTGTAAACCTGATTGTATAAAGATCCATTGAACATTTTCATTTATCTAATTTCATTTATAGTTTTGTTTGCACAATCAATTAATTTGTGTTACCAGTTTTTCAAAAAAGCTCTCAGGCCACATAGATTTAATTAATATTAAAGAATTTAATACAATAGTCATTTCAATTTCAGCAAAAAAAAACAAAAAAAATACTTGTTATTCCCATCTTTTATGTTTTTAACAATATAGGACAAACAATATGATTTAAATCTTTCTGCTCTTGCAATACAATAGTTTTCATGACTTGAAACATAACTGTTGGGAACACTGACTAATGTTAAAGGTGCTGTATGTAAGTTTTTGACTGTACTAAAGCATAAAAATACTATGTTTGCAGATATTCAGTTCATATACTAATTTCTCTGAAAAGCAATGCTACAGCCAGTTATTTTACTTTAATTTGTGCGTTCTGTGTTGGAATGTCTGTTTTTCTTTTGGTCTGTGCGAAACCACATGTTGCCAGTTTACCCAATAGTATTTCGACATTAGATTGCCAGTTGGTGGAAAACACAGCATATTGCTGCCATGGAACCCAGGGAACAAACTGGGTCAGAGATTGCAGATTCTACCCGACCTAAAAGCCTCGGAATCCATCTAAAAATCTCTATGAACAGAAGCACATTAAAATGTAGATAAATCAACTCCCAGTGTCAATAGCGCTCGTTCCTGTTGCGTGTCTTTAAACTGGCAACCCACGTGAGCATCGAGTCTGAGGAGGAGCGGGCGGGGCAAACTATATTTTGAATTTGGACTGCATTACCCATTTCAACCACTAGCTGTCATTCCTGCATACAGCACCTTTAAAGGAACACAACATTTTTTTTGAAAGTAGGCTCATTTTCCAACTCCCCTAAAGTTAAAGTTAAACATTTGAGTTTTACCGTTTTCGAATTCATTCAGCGGATCTCTGGGTCTGACGGTAGCACTTTTAGCATATCTTAACATGGTTCATTGAATCTGATTAGACCGTCAGCATCTCGCTCAAAAAAAATTACCAAAGTGTTTCTATATTTTTCCTATTTAAAACTTGACTCTTCTGTAGTTACATCGTGTACTAAGACCGATGGAAAATGAAAAGTTGCGATTTTCTAGGCCGATATGGCTAGGAACTATACTCTCATTCCTGCGTAATAATCAAGGAACTTTGCTGCCGTATCAGGGGTGCAGCAGGCGCAATGACATTACCAAGGGGGTAATCCAGCACCCGGAAAGCGTACCTTCCATAGGGGCAGCCATTGCTAACCAAGCCATCACCTGCTGTTAGCATCCCATTGACTCCCATTCATTTTGGTATCACTTTGACAGCAAATAACTTTACATCTGAGGCATTTAAAGACTCCACTTGTCCATTGTTTATTTCTAAAGAAACACGAAAATGTATAGAAGGCTCCATTACCTTGTATCTTACACTATCGCCCCGTAGAAGCCATTTTTGTAAAAATAGGCTAACGCTTGCGTCATAACCAAGCAACTCTCTGTCGCACAGTAGAGAATTTATCGTATAGACCCGTATAGACAGGAGGAGAAGCTCGCAGGCAATGACAAAATGACAAAATAATTAATCCGAATACTTACCAAAGGTTGCCCCTGCTCACGCTCTCCGTCTCTGCAAGATTCTGTGATTCCGATTTCACTTTGCACAACTACTAGAAGACTTACAACTGTCAGACTGGTTGCTAACGTCACATTTACGTCGTCAAGCTCAGTCTGAGGCTGCGCAGTGCGATCAGCCATCAGGAAATGAGTGCTTCTAATTGACTTCACTTTTCTCCGTTGAAGTCTATGGGGTCGCTGTGTCCCTTTTTTTTACTGTCTATGGATATTACGCAGCGCCTGAAAATAGGCTAATTTCCGTCAACATAACCAACGTGACAACCTGCTTGCACAGGGAGCGTGCTGGGGACTATTTTCAGGCGCTGCATAATATCATTGCGCCATGGTACGGCAGAAAAGTTCCTTGAATATTACGCAACAGATTAAATCCCAACTTTAAATTTTCCTTCTGTCTTAGTACACGATGTAACTACAGAAGTGTCAAGTTTTAAATAGGAAAAATATCAAAACTTTGGTCATTTTTTTGAAGGAGATGCTGACGTCTAATCAGATTCAGATCTATGCTAAGCTATGTTAAAAGTGCTACCACCAGACCCGGAGATGGGCTGAATGGATTCGAAAACGGTAAAACTGTTTAAAGGAACACTCCACTTTTTTTTTTAAAAATAGGCTGATTTTCCAAGTCCATTAGAGTTAAACAGTTGAGTTTTACCGTTTTTTAATCCATTCAGCTGATCTTTGTATCTGGTGGTAGCACTTTTAGCATAGCTTAAGCTTAGCATACATCATTGAATCGGATTAGACCATTAGCATCTCGCTCAAAAATGACCAAAGACTTTCAATATTTTTCCTATTTAAAACTTGACTCTTCTGTAGTAACATTGTGTACTAAGACCAACAGAAAAAGAAAAGTTGTGATTTTCTAGGCTGAAATGACTTGGAACTATTCTCTCATTCCTGCGTAAAAATTAAGGAACTGTGCTGCCGTAACATGAGTGCAGCGGCGCAATGATATTATGCAGCGCCTGAAAATAGGCTAACTTCCGTAAACATAACCAACGTGACAACCTGCTTGCACAGGGAGCGTGCCTTGTAACCATGGAGACATTTGGGATAGACGATTCAGAATATATTTACTTTGGTGCAGATCTTGAACCGTATCTATTTGAACCGGAATAGACTGAAGATGAGCTTTTGGAATGTGAAAGGCAAGAAAGAGACTGGGGCAGCCGTGAGGAGGAGAGCAGATTCGAACTGGTGAGTCAGAGAAGAGTCAACGTTTTTTGAGCACAATTCATACCCAGCGGTAATTCAAGGAAAAAAATGTCAGAATGCGCAACGTGCAACATGGATTCGGTCTTCCGAAATTTTGATTATGAATAACGTAATTTGTGACAGAATGCACGCGTGGAGGGCTCTCTCAGTGTTCTCTCTGTCACTTAGTTAACATGCGCTCTATCACAAGTGCAGCAGTCATCTACATCACTCATAAATCACAATAACTGATCAAATAAGGCTTTGGCGGGACAAAAATTAGTTTTGGCAGCCAACAAATAATTTTCAATGCAGGAAAAAACCCTGCACACGCTCGAAGCCTCAGCACAGAACGTAACATCACAAGTATTTTGTACCATAGAAACTGTATTTAAATTCCACAAGTTTATTTTAATCAAACTATACACTACCTCACCAGAACTCTACAACAAAACTACTAACGTTATATACTGTATAAACCAAATGGTCGAGCAAACCCCCACATTCAGTGATTGCATTTCACAGGTAACGTTTGCTAAAGACAACAGCAGTGCTTTTTCAATCTGGTTGTTCATGCTAACTAAAATAATAATAATTTTATACTTACAGCCATGGGTGATGATACCCTCTGTCCTATCTGTCCTCTGAATATTGTTGGGATGGCCATATCCTTTAGACGCCGTACCGAGGTATGGGTAACACTGTCCATGTTTTCCAAATAGTCATCTGGTCCAAAATGCTTTGAGCAAACACGCACTTTCTTGATTGAATCTACCGGTGTTTTGATATCTATGTTCAGAGCAGCCAACCATTGATCCTTCCATTCCTTGTTTTTCGTTGGTACAAACTTAGTGCCGATCACATTGGAAGTTACCTAGTTGGGAACTACTTTCAGGCGCTGCATAATATCTTTGCGCCGCTGCACTCATGTTACGGCAGCACAGTTCCTTGATTATTACGCAGGAATGAGAGAATAGTTCCTAATCATATCAGTCTAAAATTCTAAATGTTCTTTTTCTGTTGGTCTTAGTACACGGTGTAACTACAGAAGAGTCAAGTTTTAAATAGGAAAAATATTGAAAGTCTTTGGTCATTTTTGAGTGCGATGCTAATGGTCTAATCCGATTCAATGATGTAAGCTATGCTAAAAGTGCTACCGCCAGATACAGAGATCGGCTGAATGGATTCAAAAACGGTAAAACTCAACTGTTTAACTCTAATGGACTTGGAAAATGAGCCTATTATTTAAAAAAAAGTGGAGTGTTCCTTTAACTCTTAGGGAGTTGGAAAATGTTGGAAAACTATTTTCAAAAATAGTGGCGTGTTCCTTTAAGTAACTTTAGGGTGTTTTGTGTTATTTTGGAGCTAACAGGCTTGATCACTAAGATGATCACACTTGGGAAGTGTTGCACAATATTTAAAATGTGTAAAAAGAATACAGGTTTGCAACAACATGAATGTGAACAAGAATAAAAACAATCCCTTTACAGTATCTCAGCCTCCAGACTTTAAGTATTTACATTTTTTACTGATCATAGATGCAACACCAGTCTAATGCTGTGTATTTTTCTGAGCATTTGCTAGGTTAATGAGTAGCCCTGAGGGTATGGATGCGCAGTGGGGGGGGGGGGGGGGGGGGAAGAAAAAGAAAACGGGCTAAATTCTAAACATGTTTTCATAATATGATGAATGCAAATCATATGGTTTGCTGTAGGCCTATCCATGCTGCCCAGGTGGATTGAGTGTCACGGAACTGCATATCAAAGGAGCCCATTGATTTCATCAAGACTGATAACAGAAATAGCTCTTGGTAAGTTCCAAAGTAAACCACAACATCTGATACTTTAATATCTTTAAATAATTTTAATAATATTGAATATATATATGAGAATACATCTAAGATAAGTATGTGTATATTACAGGCGGTGTCTTCTGAAGAACCCGCAGGGCTGTTTCAAAAGTAAAGAAAATCACCACAAGCCAACAACAATGTCAGAAGATTCACCTACGACGTTTCTTGCTATTTATATCATCACATTCCTGATTGGGTTTCCTAATAGTGTCCTGGCGTTCTGCTCATGCATTCACAAGATTCACAATAAACCCATCCCCATTGACTTGTTCATGCTAAACCTCACTATTTCTGACCTCATCTTCCTCATCTTCCTGCCCATCAAGATGAAAGAGGCCACAGATGGCATGGTTTGGAAAATGCCCTTTTCCCTGTGCAACTTTCATCTGTTTGTCTTCTTACTTCCTGTATATTCCAGCAGCCTGTTCTTGACAGCAATAAGTGTGGAGCGCTATGTGTGTATAGCATTTCCAGTTAAAAGTCCGAAGAGAATCATTTATACAGTACCTATATGTGTGGTCATCTGGGTGATAGTTGCAGTAGCTTCAATATTTGTTTACAAAGCAGGACACATAGATTCTGATGAAGCAAACAACACCACTAATCAGCCCCCTCTGGAGCCAGAACCTCAGACATGTTATAGTACTTTTACAGCCAAACAGCTCAAAGAACTGCTCCCAGTGCGGTTGAGTTTAGCAGTGTTGTTTTTCTTTCTACTCTTCCTTACCTGCTGCTTCTGTTACATCAATTTCATTCGTCTTTTGTTAAAGCGGCCCCTCATCAAGAGACAACGTAAACTCCGGGCAATTGGACTGGCTCTGGGGACCCTCCTTGTGTTTGCCAGTAGTTTTGTACCCTATAATATATCACATGTAGTGGGCTTCATCAAGAAAGAAAATCCAAAGTGGCGCATGACAGCTTTAATGCTGAGCACTTTAAACGCATGTTATGATCCTATTATATTTTTCTGTATCTCTAGGGAGATGAGAAGGGCAATCAAAGTATGTGCAAAGGCCTTTTCTCAGTTTTTTCTGCCAATTTAAAGCAATTTATTGTGGTTGTAAACATCCAATTAAATCAGCCAATAGCCTATGCAAAAAAGGATCCTACTACCAGATTTTGTTTTACTGAAATAACTGGGTTAGTTCACCCCAAAATGAAAATCATCCCATAATCGCACACCCTCAAGTCATACTAGGGTAGCCTATATGACTTACTTCTTTCAGTCAAACACAATAAGAGATATATTAAAAAAAATCCTGGCTCTTCCAAGCTTAGAAGCCCAAAAAGCGTATCCATCATCATAAAAGTATTCCATACGGCTCAATGAAGTTAATAAAGGCCTTCTGAAGCGAAGCAATGTGTTTTTGTAATAAAATGTCCATATTTAAAACTAGTCACGCTCACAGACTGTTGTCTGAACATATGGCACAATTAACTGGAAACACGACATCTGACGTTTGTGTTGCGTTCTTTAACACTAGAACCTCCATGGGGTAAAGTTTACCTGATGTTGTTTTTCAAATGTATATAACGTATTTTCAGTCAAATATCCAAGTCACCCAGTCATTGAATTTTATGAAAGTTGTGTTATTTACAATCCCCTGGCGGTTTACTGGAAACAAAGCCGCCGTGACGCCAAACACCATTGTGAAAGAAAGAATGCCGTCGTGTTTACAACTGTGACAGTGATGCTTACCAGGATAACCTAAACGCTGGATTGTCAGAAGTATGTGAAGTTTTCGGCTCCATTGTTGCAGTAAACCTTCTTGAATGAATAATTTATTAGATGTATGCCGGTCTGTTGAGACTGTAAAGACTGAGGTTCTTCCGTTGTCGTAAGTGGAGTTCTTCGCTTGAAGACAAATTTTCTTTGTCATGCAAGGATATTTTGTTTGGTTTTTATCAAGTTGATAAGAATCTAAAGGACAAATATTTTCTAATAAATCTATTTATTTTAGTAGCAATTTTTTTTGTACATAAGTGCACATTTTTGTCTCTATGCCCCTATTTAATATATTTTGTAAAGATTTTAAGTACAACATAGATACAATATCTACCTCCAGCAATGTTAAAGCCTTAAAATCCATAACATGATGTAACGTTACATCTTATAATATTCATTCTTTCCTATAGGCCTTATGTACATGACTTATATCTGTGACATTTTGCCTGATTGCTAATATGTGCCTCTTGAGGCACCTCTATAATGTAATTTGTATTACCCCTGGCCCTTTATCGATTTTGTTTTGCTTTTTTTTTGTTCTTTTTATTATTTATGATGTTGTCAAAAGTGTTGTTTACATTCTTATATATGTGATAACTCCAATAAAAAAATGTATTTAAAAAAATAATAAAGTGAAGCCTCCAGTGTTCAAATATGGCGCTGATACCTTGGGTCTCGAGTCTGCGCAGTAGGAACCGCGATATCAAGGTGGCGCCCACGCTGCCTAATCAAAAACGTTTTGTTTTCAAATGTAAAGTTTGGTGGAGGGGGGATTATGGTGTGGGGGTTGTTTTTCAAGGGTCGGGCTTGGCCCCTTAGTTCCAGTGAAAGGAACTCTTAATGCTTCAGCATGCCAAGACATTTTGGACAATTTCATGCTCCCAACTTTGTGGGAACAGTTTGGGGATGGCCCCTTCCTTTTCCAACATGACTGTGCACCAGTGCACAAAGCAAGGTCCATAAAGACATGGATGAGCAAGTTTGGTGTGGAGGAACTTGACTGGCCTACACAGAGTCCTGACCTCAACCTGATAGAACACCTTTGGGAATTAGAGCAGAGACTGCGAGCGAGGCCTTCTCGTCCAACATCAGTGCCTGACCTCACAAATGAACTCAAATTAGTAACTTGAACTCTATCATGAAAATTATGAACATTATAAGCCTAAATTAAACAATTTAATAATCAAATAAAAATGAATTTGTACCTGTATGTCTGATATTACGCTGTAGCCACATTGGACCAGTGGTTTGGAAAATGGATGGATGGCATCTCGTCAGAAGCAGGAATTAATTTGATTCGACCCTTTCAGTGCATTATGGGTATTATCTGGCTGCTGAGCGTACACATAGGGGCAATATAGGGTCATTAGCTGGTTTACTTAAAATTACAGCCAGGTGTGGAACTAAACTCTGCAGGAAGTTATCTCTCCAGGAGTGGGAATGACTAACCCTGAGTTACAGGAAACAGGCTCTTTTGTGGATGTTGAAAATCTACTTTTAATTAGTCTCATAATGAACCTACTGTTTTCATTTTATGAATAGCACATATTGATGCTTTGTTTAGTAGGTTGTGATATTTTGTTGATATCTTATTCAAATCTTTAAACACAAAGTAAATACCTTTTGGCTTTTTTTCAGACTATATTTGTATGGTATTGTAGAAAATGACTTTTAACTTTTGAGATTCAGTGATGGGTTTTCATGTTTTATGGGGACATTCCATAGACATAATGACTTTTATATCGTACAAACTTCTATCTTCAAAAAACATCATAGGGACCAAACATTTTCCCACAAGGACAAGGATTTCGGATATTGCCATCTATGTGGACGCACACACCCACACACGCACGCACACACACACACACACACACACACACACGCGCACGCACGCACGCACGCACGCACACACACACACACACACACACACTTGCTTCTTATCTTGCCAGTATCTTCCATATGTTCTTGGGGCCCTTCATATACCCAATATGTGGCAGTTATGAAAACTTCCTGTGTTCTCACTGACTATTCCCAGGGGGTTGCCAAGAGACATTGTTTGAGCTTCAGTGATTAAATTTCCGCTCTTTTGAGATGTTGCATCCATCACGTAGTCTAATGCAATCAGAATGTCCAGGACAGTGGTGAAGGGAGCTCGCAGCCTCTTTGTGCGAAACTGGTGAGACACAAAATGCTGAGGATTTTAATACATTGTAAAGGTGAGGATTTTTTGTTTATTATACTTTTTGAACAGAGAATATTTCTTAATGAATGTTGCAAGGATTATTACAGTTTTCTGGATTTCTAAAACAATAAATCCCATTCTCTGAACCAAATTTACAATAGCCTAAACCAATTAGTCAAATAAATCACTCTTTTTGTAAAACCTTAAACAAATTCAGGCAGTAAGACACTGTTTGCAAATCTCATGCACTCTTTTTGCAAAACTCTAAACACATTCTCACTCACTGAAATACATTTTGCTCTGTGATACACTTATGTTTTAAAATGCTAAACACAGGCAGAGGTGGTGAACAAGGAGGATGAGGATGAGAAAAAGCAAGGTGTGGAGAATGTTGTAAAGGCTGGATCCGGCACACCAGAGGGTTTTTCCCATTGCCTGGCAAGATACATCATTGCCTGTGATGTGGACAAAGTCCTCAGGACAGACCCAACGTGAAGATGTGATGCTGAGGCAATTGCACAACTCTTTTGAGTGTACTTTTAGAATTTAGATTTTTTTGGGGGCTTTTGCAGTTGGGTTACTGTATTTTCACAGTATGTAAGTGTTGAATATACAGACATTCAGGGGACTGTATACAAGGAAAGTTTATATTATGACAGACCTTTGCTCCCTCGATTTTGACAGAGGGAGCAAGTCTGATTCATATGTACACTTCAGACAGCATATACCACAATGCAACACGATTGTGACGTCACCGCATATCGCATTTGATTTAGCCCACCGCAAACAACTCTATGATATATAATTTTTTTTAAATATTTAAAACAACCCAAACACACCTATATACATATAGAATGCTGCATTAAACAATTTTGTAAAGGAAAATAAATAAATAAATCAACTCCATAGTGGATTCCAAGTGATCAAGGGCTTAGGACGTTGCAGTTCAGCCCATTGCAAAGGTTCCGCCAGTAGTGGGCACTCATGCAACGTAAGCAATGACGCACATCCGAGTGAACAAGACAGAGGGAAGTTAATGAGTGAAGGGCATAATTAAAACTAACTGGAATGCAGTAGGATGCAGGGAAACACCATTTCACTTGTTTCTGCTTCTTCTTCGCATGTGTTTTGATCCGGAGATTCTGTACTATTTCAGAAGATGCATAATAGTGTCCCCTACCGTATAACAGTGAAAACATGGATACAATTCAGTCAATGGCAGGGAAAGAGTAAAGTAGATTTGAAGTAAATTCCTATGTACACTACCAGTGGACTAGCCCACACAAAAATTCTGATAAAATCAGGAACATATGTTTTCTTTATAAATCAATATTTTCAAACAATGTAAGTTTATAAGACAGTATGTAAAACGATGTGAAAAAAGTAGGCCTATTTAATAGGCTACTCGATCAAAAGAGTAAACATAACTTAAGCCAAGTACACTTAAAATACTTCATTATACTTTTAAATACATCTCAATCAAAAGATTGAGTACATGTATTATAGACCAAATATACTTAGACCTTTCTGTCAATATAAGTCAAGTATACTTAAGTGCAATTTTAAGTATATTAATGAGAAGTACATATAAAGTAAAGTGAAAGTACACGTTGTTATTTTTAGTTTAAAAGATATATAGCACATTTTGATAAAGTTCTTTTTCATAAGGATAGTTGATTTCAACATATTTCTTTATTTAAATTGCTTTATTGAATCCAGTTTTTGATCATCATTAACCACTGATAATGACAAAAGCAAGTGTGGGTTTATTTTTCAATTTGTCTGTTATCAACATACAGTACCTACCTTGTACCTTATTGACTTCTGCTGTTCTGTTCTCTGCAGTGTTTCTACCACCTGTTGAGCATCTGTGAGGTAAAGACTAATGACCAAGATGATCTACCAGCTTCTCTTGTTATTCTACATCCTCACCTTCTTGATCGGCCTTCCTGCCAACATCCTGGCATTCTTTACCTTCTGTCGAAAAGTTTACCGCAAGCCCACGCCTATTGACATTCTCCTGCTAAACCTAACAATATCTGACCTCATCTTCCTCGCAGTCCTGCCTTTCAAGATGAAGGAGGCCGTTGACAACTTAAACTGGAGCCTTCCCTATTACCTGTGTCCCATTAGCAGTTTCCTTTTCTTCTCCACCATCTACACCAGCACATTATTTCTGACTGCGATAAGCATAGAACGCTATCTAGGCGTTGCGTTTCCGATCCGATACGCTTTAGGCCGCCGACCCCGCAATGCTGTGATTGCAAGCTGCTTCCTCTGGCTTCTAGGATCCCTCAACCTCAGCATCGTGTACATTGTGCCATTCATACCCTCAAGTGACAACTCATGCAACAGCACACTGCAGCAGAATCCCAATGCAATCTTTTGCTACGATCATTTCTCCCAAGAGCAGCTGAACATTCTACTTCCTGTTCGTCTGGAGCTTTTTCTCATGCTTTTCTGTATACCCCTCCTCATCTGCTGCTTCTGCTACATCAACTTCATTCAAATTCTCTCCAATCTGCCCCATCTTGGAAGACGTCGTAGACTCAGGGCCATTGGGCTTGCGGTTGGGACGCTGTTGGTTTTCACCATCTGTTTCAGTCCCTATAACATCTCGCACGTGGTTGGTTTCGTCCACGAAAATAGCGAGGGCTGGCGTCACTTAGCTTTAATCTCCAGCGCCCTAAACGCCTGTTTGGACCCCATCATCTTTTACTTTTCCTCAGCTGCCGTTCGCAGTGCCATACGAGCTTGTGTTAATAGTCTAAGAGAGAAAATGCACATTGTAACATGCAGAAGATTCTGTCCTGCTGGTCCTTCCAAAACTGAGGCCTATAAGAAGACAAACCAACCTGTTGACTTGGAGTGAGCACCGAGCCACAGAGAGTTTTTTAGACTATAGAATGTACTGTGAAGTTTACTTTATGAGAGGTAAATTAAATCTCAATTGTATCTAAATTAAATGCAAATTTCCTTCAGAAAGTTAATACATTTTGAATGGTTATTTGGATTAAACTTGAATTGAAAATGGATTTATTCATGAGAAGAACTGTGATCTCCCCCATCACACATTAACAGAATAAAATGTATATGAATTTGCCACTTTGAATAGATGTTTTGCCTTTGTTAGTTCATTTTGGTCCTGCAATGTGACCAATAACTTTATAAAAGTACAAATATTCAATCTAGTCTTAAAGGTCCCGTTCTTCGTGTTTTTTTGAAGCTTTGATTGTGTTTACAGTGTGCAATATAACATGTGTTCATGTTTCGCGTGTAAAAAAACACAGTATTTTTCACACAATGTACTTATCTGTGTACCGCTGTTTTCACTGTCCTAAAAACGGCTGGTGATTTCCTCTTTCTATGAAGTCCCTCCTTCAGAAACACGTAACGAGTTCTGATTGTGCAAGCGCTTACCGTGTTGTAATTCGACCGCAGCTTAGCGCACGTGCCAGCAGTTCCTGTGTTGTGATTCGACAGCAGCTTAGCGCATGTTGGAAAGGTCACGCCTCTTAACGGAGAGATGTATGCGTTCAATAATCTCTACAGCATCCCTGGGAAAGCCAAACAAAGGTGATTTGACTCCTGGATGAAAATAACAGCGTCTCGACGACAAGGCGATAAACCCACTCAACGCAACAGTTCCTTTTCTCCACGCGACACGTCCGCTTCTCCACGTGGGACAGCAACAAGACCGCGCCCCCTTTTTCGCGTTTCTTTGTGGCCGGAGGTTAGTCTGTTCTACTGCTCTACTGACGTAATTAAAGAAGGAAGTACCAGGATGTAGTCCAAGCCAGCCGTTCACTGTAGGCTTTGAAAGGGAACTTCTGTTAAATAAAATATCTCGCTTGGCATTGAACTTTGAGCTTTATAATTTTACAGGTATTATTTATGCTCTAACAGCAACATTACACACTAACTAAAGTTTGAACAATGGGATCATGCGGAATGGGACCTTTAATATGTGGTCATAAAGGCTGCAAGCATCATAATTATAAACTAATACTCACAAAATAGTCATACTTCGTACACTGGAAAAAATGGGTCTAAAAACTATTTTCACTTTCAAAGAACATTTACAAGGAAATGCCAAGTAACACTGAAGTAAATGTAAAATTTGAATGAAGAAAAACTGAATATTTCTTGTAAAACCTACTCACACAATCTTTGTTTTTACTTGCAACAGTGTATGTCATCTTTCCAAAAGTATTTCATGTCAAATACCCATTTATGGAGGTGACTTTCTTACCCCAAGCATGCATATGCATTCATGGGTTGTGCATTCACGTGTTGTATAAACAAAGCTTTCTGAGTTAGTAAAGTAATTATTCATCACATTATGTTATTACTCCCCATAAATTGACTTTGCCCATGGTAAGAACTGTGCCATTAAAGGAGCTGATAACCAAAGTTTACCGATGCAGACTTCATTATATTGAGCCTTTATACTCCTCTTTAATGATGGCACAATATCTACATTTACTGATAACAAATATCTACAGATTGTTTAATTTTTATTCTCTTACTGAAATCCCACTGTTATGTTTTTATTATTTTTTCATATCGAATTATCACCCCTCCTGACCAGTCACAAAATGCTAATAGTCAAGTCACCTTTATTTATATAGCGCTTTTTACAATACAGATCGTTTCAAAGCAGCTTTACAGGGATAAATAATGTGACAAAGTTTGTTGTGGCTGTACAGCAGCTCTGCAGAAAACAGTGATGTCATCATCCAGCTCAATTAAGTTTTCATACAATGGTGTCAATGCAGTCAGATGAATAAAATTGTTGAAAATTAAGTGTCCCCGACTAAGCAAGCCGGAGGCGACAGTGGCAAGGAACCTAAACTCCATCAGGTGACAGAATGGAGAAAAAAAAACCTTGGGAGAAACCAGGCTCAGTCGGGGTGCCAGTTCCCCTCTGGCCAAAAAACAAACAGTGCATGATTATGAAAGAAATGTACATGCAAAACATGATATATAAACATAAAAAAGTACAAATATAATAAATAAATAAATAAATAAATAAATAAATAAATAAATAAACATGATAAAAATATAAAGTTTTGGGGGCCTCTCTTTGGGTAAAACTTCAAGGGTTGCTGCGGGTTCAGCTCCCGTACCTTCTTCAAACTGTGGAGGTAACTTGGAATAGAGTTTCTCTTTTTCCCCGAATCGTTTTTATCTTCTCAGCATAAGTCAAAAGGTTTTTATGTTTTCTCCTTTCAACTTTTTCTGGGACCTTTTCTCCCAGATATTTCCATGATCCTCCTGTTACCATGGGATGATAGTCACAAAACTCATTCCATGATTTATAACACTCCATCAGTAAGATGTTGTGGAAAAACATGTCAGAATATCTAATCACTTCTGAGAACAAGATGGCACATATTGCAATGGCGTCTTGAGGGGTCTTTACATAAGATTCAACTTTGTCATGGTTCCCCACCATATAGTTCCAAAGTGTCTCAGAATAATTTTTAGTGAACTCTTTTGATGTTTTCATTGTTGCATAATTAAGATTTCTGTCATCTTTTTCATCTTTTTTGACTGGACAACAGTACAGATCGCTTGCTTGCAACCGTATTTGGAATCTACTAACAGAAAGGATGATATCCTGCCTATTATGCTTTTCCTGTTTATACCAAACTTCAAGGAGAAAAAATATGATTTTGGCATAGTGGAAGAAATTGCTTATTCTGATGGGTTCACCGTTGTTATTGTTTAAGTCTAAGTTTTCGCTGCTCCTTCCAGCAATGTTTTTAATTTTCTGATCCGCACACCCTTCCCAGGATGTACACACTTCAAACGGTTGGTCAAGTATTTTTGCTGTGGAGTTTTGATGATCTGATATTTGATCAAATGTATCAGGAGTATCGTTCAAAAACTTCTTCTTGTTCATAACCTCTTGATCGAATGACAGAAGGACTTGTGGCCTGCTTTCACTTTTGGCCCCCTCTTGATTAGACTGCTAGAAAATTCAAAAACAAAACATTAACAGCACAGCACATGTACTCAGTATTGATATTGATATTTAAATGATAATTGTCTAACTTACATGGTTCCCTCTTTCCTCCCAACATGAGCTGATCTTAGGCTCTTTGTAGTCTGCATCATGGCTGCAGTCACTAAAATGTAAACAAATACTAGTTAGGTTGTGTAGTTGCCTCATAAAATCCAACATTTTTATATTCAGTGATAATTTCAAGAGAAAATATATACACTGTATTGCCAAAAGTTTTGGGACGCCTGCCTTTAACTTTAATTACATCCCATTCTTAATCTGGAGATTATATGGAGTTGGCCCACCCTTTAAAGCCTCAACTTTTCTAGGAAGGCTTTCCACAAGGATTAGGAGTTTGTTTATGAGAATTGATCACGCTACTACGCTTGAATTCACTGAGCTAGAGCGACCCATGAGAGTGAAAGTGATTGGAACACCTGAATTCAAGGATTGGTGTCCCCTCCAAATTACTTTTGGCAATATAATGTATCTTATTATAAGATTCAATATCTATTAAGAGAATATATATTATGTATGATGAGTAAATCATTTTAAATTTGGATATTTTTTTCCAAATATGGAATTGATGTATTTTATATTCGGGTAACAGCTTATATGGTAGGTCCTATTTAACAGACTTTTATTTTGACATGCTGTCAAAATAATTTTAACTGTTTTGGTGTCAAAGTAAAGTAAGTGTCAATTGCAAATAAAGTGTTGAGAAACTCTTTGATTTAGCCTACCTTTTTCTTTTCCTTTTGCCATTTCTCACAATGAAAGTTTCATCTTCAGGTGGGCAGTGAAGTACAGGTATTCTGATAGTAACAAAAAAATGTTCAGTATGTAGAAGCAGACAACAATGAATATCATATAGTTTACAACATGCATCTGCTATACATTCATTCACATTATAATAAACATACAAATATGTGGAATGAACCAACTGCCTTTACTGGGCAAATGCATTACAGTAAAACCAAACTGAGGTACAATAATATGAATTAGAAATTTAAACCTCCAAGAGAAATTATACTTGAATGTAAACTTCATTGATTACTAAATGATCAAACTGAGGGAGGTAAAGAACCTACTTTGGTGGCTTGAGAGACGACAAACATGGCTCCTGATTACGAGACAGTGATGTGATCTTGTGAACATCTGTTTTACGGGCAAAGAACAAGTAATTAAAATTATCTCTTGTGTCAAATTTAGCCTGTAAATTAATATTTGTGTCCAGCCCATAATAGCAGTGCAGTTACTTTATCATTTAGCAAGCATTCATCCAAAGGTACAAAGGTCAAATATTACACATGCTTTGACAGAGTAATGAATGTATCCTCATATAATGCCATGAAACATTTAGCAATATATGAATAACAATGGACCTCTTTTGTTCTTTTGGTTTGTGTCGTCCTCCTCAGATGAAGGCCCAGCTCTCAGGTTGGTCTCAGGAAAACACGCTTCCTCCGAATCACTGTTTTCAACCGTGACCGCATTTCCGGAAGAGGTCTTCACTGCTTTGTTGGTGCTGAAAAATTATTGATGGTTACTGAAGCTCTGAACTATGCATTCGAGAAAAAAAAAGAAGGAACCAATCGAAGTCACGCATTATCCTTACCTAGAAACGGTCTTCTTTGTTTTGTCTTTTTTGTTTGTCACACGGAACGCTGAAAGCGGTGTGGATGGTTGGATAGGTGTGATCCTCAATGTTTCTTCTTCATTGCATGTTCTTGAGAACAAGAGCAAAGAGAAAAAACTGTTCAGAGTCCATGCTGCCACTAGGTCCAGTTTTAATGATGAGGAATCCATGAAGGAAGAAAATCTGAAGTAGAACTATTTCTTCAAAGAAACTGAATCATGAGGTGCATAATTAATACACTTTTAAAAGGTGTCAGTTCCTTCTCTTCAAATCAGGGGAAGTATCCCAAATATTTTTGGATGGAAGCTTTTGGATACATGTGATGTTGCCAAGTAAAACATCCCTTTGAGACAAATCTTGAAGAAAATGCCATGTGCTGTGACCCTTTCAGACATTTGCATCAAAATAAGGATTTCTTCATGTTAATTCTAATAGACTATGTCTATTAGTGATCCATTCGTTGACAACAAGTCTTGATGTCCATGTAACAAAGAAAACTTCCCTCCAAAAAATATCCAGTCAATCTCATAATCCAATCATCTAGTCCTTCGCCCACTGCAGTCTTCTTCTATTGTATCTCAAACATTTGACAGAATGGTAAACTTGTTCTTGCTTACACCAAGGCAGGGGATGAGAAGGTGCAATGCTTCCAGTATAAAGCATACTGAGCTGTATTCATTGGCATAATGTTGCTTGCAAGGTGCAAGAAATCCTCCAATATTCATGATTTCTGCAAAGGCTCTTAATCCAAATACATCTCTCACTCCTCTTGTTCTCAAATAATGAATAATGGTCTTGTCTGAAATCTTCTAAGATGATATGTTTAGTTTTTTTGTGTTTTGTTGTTTTTGTTTTTTGACTGTGTGTCCATATCCATTCACCAAAATTCCATTGTAGCATGGGCTACTGACACATTGACATACAGGTGTATTTTCCCTGGTAAGGTCAGACTTACATCTTTTTCCCGCGCGTAGACCCGTCTATGGACTGCTTTTCTCGATTGTGCCGCGTAACCGATGTGTCCGCTGCAGTTCGTATATCCAAAGGAACATTTTTAAAAAGTACTCTGGTCATTTTGTTGTAGTTTTTTTATTAATATGCAGTTTAAAAGGTGGTTCCACTTGAACTATTGGCTCTACAGACAATCATTTTTTGTACTGCATACACCCTTAAAAATAAAGGTGCCAGGAAGAACCAAAATGGGGTTTTCACAGTGATGCCATAAAATAACCATTTTTGGTTCCCTGATGAACTGTTTTCTGAAAGGTTCTTTAAAGAACCATTTTTGCAACCTTTCTGCGCTACAAAGAACCTTTTGTGCAATGGAAATTCTTTGGATATTAAAGGTTCTTCATGGAACCATACACCCCGCCAAAGAACCATTTAAGAACCTTTATTTTAGGACAATATTGCCAGTACCGCATACTGGTGAGTACCGTCCTACTTCAAGCACTGACTACATTTTAACATGACTTGATAAGTATCAACTCCTTGGTGACAGTTAGCTTTGTCCATCACTGTATTCCTCATTTAGCTTGGCAAATCTTCCGTAAACTGTTGAGGATCTTTTCAGAGTGCATCATCATCATTGGTCCTATTGCTGGCAACTCCTCAGCAAAAAAAAAAGGCCAGTGTTCATCACGGGATCCTGAGAACGGATGCGTTATAGCCCCGCCTCCTCCAAAACAATGAAGCAACAAGATTGCTTATAATGCTTTTTTCCCCTCCTCAGACATTTCTGTAGGTGGATTTTATATATTTTGTAGTTCTTCAAAGCTGTCAGGATTGGAGGGAGTTTTTTTAAAGCAGGAGCCTTGACAGGGTTCCAGGGAATGTTCTCACATGAGCCTTCTGGTGGATGGAATGCGAACTTTGATGTGTCAGGTGTCATGTTTACCTGGTTATGGGAGGAGTGGGTTGAATACTTATCAAGACATTTTAGTTTGCATGCCAATCTTTTATTTTATTGTTATTATTCAGAATTGGAGATCTTCATTAGAATTTTTTATATGAATTAATAATTAATTACATTTTAATCCTGTATTGTAATGAGAATAATTGATTCTTTTTTAAACCTTTATGGTACAGAGTTGCCATATGGCAAGAATGAATTAATTCTACTCATTTCCTTGTTATTCAGAAAAATATATTTTCCCAATTTTCCCATAATTTACTCACCCTCAAGTCATCCTAGGTGCATATGACATTCTTCTTTCAGGCGAATACAATCTGAGTTATATTAAAAATGTCCTGGCTAATCCAAGCTTTATAATGGCAGTGAATGGCAGCCCAAAATTTGAAGCCCACAAAAGTGCATCCATGCATTATAAAAGTAACATGGCTCCGGGGGATTAATAAAGGTCTTCTGAAGTGAATCGATGGGTTTTTGTAAGAATAATATATCCATATTTAAAACTTTATAAAGTCAAATATCTAGCTTCCGGTGGACCACCTTCCGTATTCAACTTGCGAAGAAAATTTTGGGCTGCCATTCACTGGCATTATAAAGCTTGGAAAAGCCAGGACATTTTTTTTATATAACTCCGTTTGTGTTCAGAAAGTAGAAAGTCATATACACAATGGCTTGAGGGTGAGTAAATCATGGGGTAATTTACATTTTTGGGTGAACTATCCCTTTAAGGTAGCCAATGATGTGCTGTTTTTAAGTCAAATGACATAAAGTCAAATCACCCTCACACGGAAGACACCTGTTGAAGTGCTCCAGAAATTGCTCCATTAACCTCATTTCTAAACATTTCTTCTCATGGGATATTTTTGCAGCATCTTTGGAAAGTAAATTAGATATTTTTATTCACAAATCAACTTATAGCAATGTTTCCATATGGCAATGCTGCACCACAGCGGAATTACAGTAATGTATATCCCCATTGGGATTTTTATAGATGTAGTATAGTTGTATTTATGTATAAATTACTAAATGATGTCTTCTTTTCAGAAAAGTTATTTTTTATTTTATTTTTGACTCGCATGAGTTCCAAGTACATAAATATAGGCCTACCAATTCCTAAAATAAATCATAATTTTAGAAAAACTACTTTTTTGACCATTTTTCGTTGTGGTACAGCGTTGCCATATAGCAACGTATCATTAATTAGCCTCCCAAAAAAATCTATCAAAAATTTGTTTTGATTTTTATGATTGAAGCTATTTTATATTTAATGGTTAAAACAAAATGCATACCATACACACAGAGAAATAGGGTGTCAAAATTGTACCTTTAGGGGTACAACAGCTTGTCGCCGGGGCAGTACCCTTAAAAGGACACGTTTGTACCTTTTTTACCACAAAAAGGTTCATATTAGGACCTTAAGGTGCGTATTTGTACTCTAAGGTACTAATATGCACCTTTTAGGAGTAAAACGGGTACAAATATGTCCTTTTAAGGGTACTGCCCCAGCGACAAGTTGTTGTACCCCTAAAGGTACAATTTTGACACCCTATTTCTCTGTGTGTAGCGGGTGATTACTCTTTGTAGGCGCTATATACTGTAGCCTACATCTTTCCAAAATCCTAACGTATCCAAGAGCATTTGTTCACATTAAAACATTACTAGTATATGGGCTTTAAATGATGCCAAATCAAAGTAAGTATTATTATCATTATCAATTTTGTTTCACATTCAGCAGCTAGAAATACACCATCTCCATCCAAGACTTCTTCATAAAAAGAAACAAATCTCTAAAGATGTACCCATTGGTAATACTGGGTTATTTTGGGTTTGTAAAATGCATAACTTGTGGATGGATCTTAAATATATATTTTAAAATATATTCAATATATAATTTTTTATATATATATTTCTAAAAACAATAATGGGTATTAGACAAATAAAGTTGTACATCACAATTAAAATAAATCGGCTGGATTGAAGAAACCCATCTTTTGATCTAAAGTGTTATGAATTGGACATTCAACCCACCATTTCTAAGAGCAATTGTGGAACCACCTTTGAAACAGTTACACAGTATAAAACATTTAGTACAAAGGTAACATTTAAACATTTGAGAAGAAAAAAACAAACCAATTGCTTTTCTCTGTACACTTTTGTTGGTCTTGTTTCCATCTTTGGAGCAACACTGATTTTGACAGTGGAGTTTTGGATAATGGCACATCTCATCCAAATGTGTTTTTTCTGATAGACAGAAACACATTATACAAGTTGAAAATATTTTAGTGCTGTACCAGAAGACGCTAAGGTGTTGCTTAGCTAGCTGCCTGTAACTGTGTGAATCTTTTTGGTACCGAGCATTGATGATGGTGATGATGATCCTACACTTTGCTCTTACCTTCATCATTGATGGCCCCCCTCCTTTTCTTGCCTCTTTGTGATCTCTGCAAAGGATTGATTCAAGGAATGAAGTTAATTGCCATTTGCAAAGAACAGAAAAAGCAAAAATAAACTCTTCTACTTTGACAAAGCATATTTGCAATTTCAGTTTTCATGTCTTAAAGTCACCCTGCAGGGTGCAGTCAATAATTTTATGTCTTAAAACTCATCTTTGATCATCAAAATTACATAATTAAATTATATTTTTCCTGGGAAAATTATTTTTCCCCTCTTAAAATAGCTTGAATAGCCACCCTTGCTTCATTCAATATGTGGATCTATGAATATGCAAATTAGTCTCCACCTCCACTCAATCACACCAGCTCAGACACAATTCATATCATTCAAGTACTGTTAGGCATACTATTTTTATTGTTCAATATCGATGGTTCTCTGATGTATCCTTGAATATTTGTTAAATAATATTAAACCACAATGCTCATATCAGTCTATGAATTATTAAGACTTTAAAATTTGTTTTTTGTTTTTGTTTTCCGTATAATGAATCAATGAAAAACTGAATTTAGCATTATCACATCATCATACAAGTCTGATCATTAGCATGTTATATAAAATCAATAAAACATTTTTTCAATTGTTTAAAATAATACCATTTTTTCAGGCATGTGCGAAGATCGTCCTTTACTGGATCTGTGAAAAAATATCAGAACATTTCCTATGATGTTCTTTGCAAATAATTACAATTTTGTACATCACCACTGTTTATGTTTATTACAATTATTAATGATTACATCTTTTTCATATATTTTTACTGCTGTAAATTAGCCTGGATGCCAGCCGAACTTAGCCCCGCCCACAACATTTTTACTCGGGCAGTTCGGTCTGGAATTGATCGGTAGAGAAGTAATTATGCCCGAACAGAAACTGTTCGGACCAATGAAATTGTCAGGGCGGGCTTTAGACGATGATGGACAGATGATAAACAGTAACGTAATCATCCACGTCATCAAAAGCCGCTTGGGTTGAGTTTGTTCTAATCCTAAACGGAGAACTTGTTCGTATATGCATTCACCTTTACTATTTCTCTCAGAAATGATGATCGTGTTGGTAAGTACTCTGTGTATCCTTAAATTATTTTTTTACAACACCGGCAAAGATCGTTTACACTAATCTTGTTCTTCTAACGTTAGGCTACTTATTCCAGCGTGCGTGCAGACAGGGTTGCCAAGTTTTTACAACAAAACCCGCCCAATTGCTAACGTTCCTCAAAACTAGCCAAAAACAAGTCCAATAGCTTTCCAGGGGGGGTTCTCCGGGAAAAAAAAGGCATTTGGGGGGTAAAATATGTGTTATTTTGGCAGGGCTGGCAGCTAAAAATCGCATTCCTGGGTTTGTATATCACATAATTGGGGTCGCTTCAACCCGCGGACGCGGAGTGGTCTCAGACTCATATTCTGACTAGAATTGAGTATGACGACGTCAGGCTAGTCGTCATACTCAATTCTAGTCAGAATATGAGTCTGAGACCGCTCCGTTGGGCTGTGATTATGGGGCGTGTTTCAACCGAACCAGGAAAGATCTCAATTGGATAGACCTACAACCAATCAGAGCAACGGAGCGACGCACAACGTTAGTTGTCAAATGTCAACAGAACTCAACTGCACTGTGTTGCCATGTCCGCGGGTTGAAGCGACCCCAATTATGTGATATAACATAAGATATTGTACTATTCCCAATTTACTAATATATGAAAATGTGACATTTGAAATGTAGAAGGGTCATTCCCACTTTATATTTGAAACACTACATATTTTACATAAAATGTCAACTTTCCTTGCAAAACTATACCACATTAACACAAATTCATAATGATTAGTAGAGAGAGAGAGAGAGAGAGAGAGAGAGAGAGAGAGAGAGAGAGAGAGAGAGAGAGAGAGAGAGAGAGAGAGAGAGAGAGAGAGAGAGATTAAAAAGCTTGAAGTTTGAAGGTTTTAACTTCATTCATAAAAAGAAACAAAACTCTTCAGAAAATACTGGGTTATTTTGGGTTTGTCAAATGCATCAATTGTGGATTGATCTGTTTTCAAACAATATATATCTTTAAATACACCAATCAGGCATAACATTATAACAGGTGAAGTGAATAACACTGATTATCTCTTCTTCACGGCACCTGTTAGTGAGTAGGATATATTAGGCAGAGAAAGTTGATGTGTTAGAAGCAGGAAAAATGGGCAAGTGAAAGGATTTGAGCGAGTTTGACAAGGGCCAAAATGTGATGGCTAGACGACTGGGTCAGAGCATCTCCAAAACTGTGGGGTGTTCCCATTCTGAAGTGGTCAATATCTATCAAAATTGGTCCAAGGAAGGAACAGTGGTGAACTGGCGACAGGGTCATGGGCGGCCAATACTGCTTGTGGGGAGCGAAGGCTGGCCCGTGTGGTCCGATCAAACAGACAAGCTACTGTAGCTCAAATTGCTCAAGAAGTTAATGCTGGTTCTGATCGAAAGGTGTCAGAATACTCAGTATGAAGCTGCATAGCCACAGACCAGTCAGGGTCCCAATGCTGACCCCTGTCCACCACCAAACGCGCCAACAGTGGGCATGTGAGCATCAGAACTGGACCATGGAGCAATAGAAAGAAGGTGGCCTGGTTTGATGAATCACGTTTTCTTTTACATCACGTGGATGGCTGCATATGGTCACTTACCTTTGGAACATATGGCACCAGGATGCACTATGGAAAGAAGGCAAGCCGGCGGAGGCAGTGTGATGCTTTGGGCAATGTTCTACTGGGAAACCTTGGGTCCTGCCATCCATTTGGATGTTACTTTGACATGTACAACCTACCTAAGCATTGTTGCAGACCATGTACACCATCTCATGGAAACGGTATTCCCTGGTGGCTGTGGCCTCTTTCAGCAGGATAATGCGCCCTGCCACAAAATGGTTCAGGAATTGTTTAAGGAGCACGAGTTTGAGGTGTTGACTTGGCCTCAAATTTCCCCAAATCTCAATCCAATCGAGCATCTGTGGGATATGCTGAACAAACAAGTCCGATCCATGGAGGTCTTGTAACTTTCAGGACATAAAGGATCTGCTGCTAACATCTTGGTGCCAGATACCACAGCACACCTTCAGGGGTCTAGTGGAGTCCATGCCTTGATGGGTCAGGACTCAGGGCTGTTTTGGCAGCAAAAGGGGGACCAACAAAATTTTAGGAATAATTAGGTCATAATGTTATGCCTGATCGGTGTATATTCAAAAAAATAAAATTCTATTAAAAAGATGAATGGGTATTAAAAATGTTAGAACACTGCATAATTTACATAAAATGTTAATCAACCTTCATGCCAAATGTTTTTCATACATAGATGTACCTCATTAACACAAATTCATAATATCTAGTATACATAATAATAATAATATAGCACTTGACAAATTCACATGTCCTAAAGTGTGTTTTCTCAACTATATATTTGCATACATTTTTCTTGTTCGTGAAGCCATTTCACTCAGGTATATGTCACAATAGGGAAGAAAAGATTCATGCCGACTTTAAGCATATTGTAACAGTTATGCTCAGTTTTGCCATTTGCAATTTTCATTGTGATTCAGTTTTTGTTTTGTCTTAGTTAATTTTCCTTTGTTCTCAGTTTCCCAGTACTAGTTTGTTACCATATTTATTCATTAATTAGATCACACCTGTTTGATTGGTTCACCTGCACTGTCATGATCCCAGCCTGTGTTTCCCTATGTACCCTCTCCATTACTCCACTACTCCAATATGGAAGCCCATTCCCGCCACTTAAAAAAAAAAAAAAATGAGCATAAAAAGTCATAATTATGAGATACCCTCATAACCCTGCCCTAGACTTGAATACAAAATAGCGGCACAAAACAACGTCCGTACACAGCCGGCAGGCTTGAATAACTCTAAATATAAAGACATAATATATACATTTAAAGATGTTTACTAGCAAAAACGAAGTAAAATCATTCACTTGTTACGCCAATTCGACGGTGGGAGAATGAAGGGACACGTTTTTTAAATTGACCAAATTAAGTTTGTGGATGTATCTTTCACGCTCTTGGCAGGCAGGCTGGACATATAATTATTTGACATGTTTAATCTGAGTGATTTCTTAAGTTATTCAAGCCTGCCGGCTGTGTACTGACGTTGATTTGTGCCGCTATTTCGTATGGAAGTCCAGTTTATTTTCTCCTAAAAAGGGGCGTTGACGAAATTAACAGTTAAGTTCCCGGATGTGCCGGTAGTCCGTATGGCTTCAGTTATATACTAGTATATGAACCATGGAATTTAAAAGACATTAATGGTCATTATACATTTTTTTAAATGATATCAATCATAACGTGATTTTGCAGGAATTGTAATCAGGTGCTAAAAATACTACCTATTAAAAGTCAGTTGAACCACTGGGATCACTATGAGTCCTAAAGAAGACCCGATTCCTGGGGGGCTTGATTTCTCACCTCACTGACATTTTCCACACATTTTTAGACGCGACTTGTAAACGGCCCTTTAAAATAATCTAAATTCACTAACATTAGAACAAGGTTAAGAACAAATTACTGTGCTTACGCACATATTGTGGATTAGGCAGAGATTTCTCCTGTGAGAAGTTCTCCTGTGCATACAAATGTTTTGTTGTGTTTTACCTGTGTGGATTACCTGAGTTATCTTTGTTTAAAGGGTTAGTTCACCCAAAAACGAAAATTCTGTCATTAATGACTTCCCCTCATGTCGTTCGACACCCGTAAGACCTACAAATATGGCGCACTCGCTGATTCATAACGCTTCGAAGCTTCATGATGCCTTGTTTTGAAATCGTCATCACTAGTAAGTCGTTATTTAGGGTTTTTTTGCGCACAAAAACTATTCTCGCCGATTCATAAAGTTATTTTAGAACCACTGTAGTGAGATGGACTTTGTAACGACGTCTTTAGTACCTTTTAAGGGTCTTGAGAGTGTAAAGTGCCATTGTGCCAATGGAGGCCTTTCAGAGCCACCAGATTTCAACTAAAATATCTTCATTTCTGTTCCGAAGATGAACGGAGGTCTTACGGGTGTCGAACGACATGAGGGTAAGTAATTAATGACAGAATTTTCATTTTTGGGTGAACTAACCCTTTAAATTATTACTAATATTTTGACCTTCTTTGTCAGTCTTCATTTTTGGACCCATAACCTGACACACACGCTCTGCCTAAATCACATGACTTGCCAAGTGTGATTTCCTTGAAGGAATAAACTAATATGGCGCAAAACCCTTTTGTGTCAATTACTGGACATGTAACTGTTTGTTTACTTTTTAAAATAGATTTTATATAGCCAGTCTATTAAAGTGTTCATCAGTATTCAAAAATATGCTTAGTCCAAAATTCACCAAACTGTAAGAATTACCCAGAACTGAAACTCTCAGTGCTTAATTTGTCAAAAAAGTTAAATGGTCAAGTTCTTTGACATCCTTTAAATTCCCTTATAAAGACAAGTGTTAAAACATTAAATTCCTGTTAGCACATCTATTTTACTTTGCTTTTCAACTCTAAAACACATCTATAAAAAATATATTTTGAATCCAAATAATATTTAGGTAATGAAGCCCGTAGGACTTACCTGTTCATTGTTTGTATTGTGTTCTGAGCGAGTGACAGGGAAACTCCTCCTTTAATAAAATATTTACTGTCACAGATTATATTTACATACACTACCGTATAGCCCAATCAAAAAGTGTATTGCAGAATGAATATGCATTGTAGGCTGTATTACAACCTGATTTGTTGCAATGATTCTGACAAGTCCCGTTTTTTAATGGACATACGGTATTTGCTTTAGAATTCCATGTGAGGCTTAAGTTTCCCTTTCTCGAAAAATGAAACTTCACAAACTATGGCAAGCCATTTTAACATTTAATCCTTACAAAGTACTAGTATCTATTTTCATGCTATACTGTGAAATATTATATGATCAATAAGTAGTGACAACATATGTTTTTCCATTGCTTAAACTAATCAAAATAAATTAAACCGCATCATAAGTTATATAAGATTCAATTAATTTTTAAGTCCCGAGCATCGATGTTGTGATGACCCTATTGGAATTGCTCTGCTTATTATTATTCTTCTTCTCCCAAATGAATCACATTTTTGAGGGCTAAACATGCTCGAAAACTCATGAAATCAAAACTAATTTGCACACGCGTCAAAATTGGTGAAATGAATGTCTGATATGGCTTTCAGAATTAGGCATGGCAAAATGGCTCGGTAGCGATACCTACAAAATTTCAATTAAGCGTCGTTCGAGCCACGTTTCACGTACGAGTAGGAAATTCGGTAGACACATGTAAAAGCCCAATACCTAAACAGACCCTGGGTGCAAAATCAGAAAACCCAACAGGAGGTGAGATATTTTTGCAGTTTTTGCGATTACCAAACGTACTTTAACAAACTCCTCCTAGAGATTTCATCAGATCAACATCTTATGTGCACATAATCTAAAGGCCTTAGCAACGTTAACTTGCGAAGATCTTAAGTTTTCCCTGAAGGGCGTGTCCGTGGCGGCCTCACAAATTTCGATGTTTCACCATAAAACAGGAAGTTGTTGTAACTCGGGCATACAATTTCCGATCTGCCCCAAACTTCACATGTTTGATAAGAGTCATCTACATGCCAATATTCAGTTACAGTCATAGCGCCACCTGTGGGCAACATGAAATGCCTTATCTTACATTGTGATTAACCAGAACAACATCATATTTGGTCAGTCTAATCTTAACATCTTGGTGATGTTAAATTGTGAAGATCTTGAGTTTTCGCTGAAGGGCGTGTCCATGGCAGCTCTCAAAATCTGATGTTTTGCCATGACACAGGAAGCTGTTGTAAGTCAGGCATACAATGTCCGATCTGCCTCAAACTTCACGTTTGATGAGAGTCCTGGCCTGAAGACATCTACATGTCAATATTCAGTTAGTCATAGTGCTACCTGTGGGCAACATGAAATGCCTTATCTTACATTGTGATTAACCAGAACAACATCATATTTGGTCAGTCTAATCTTAACATCTTGGTGATGTTAAATTGTGAAGATCTTGAGTTTTCGCTGAAGGGCGTGTCCGTGGCAGCTCTCAAAATCCGATGTTTTGCCATGACACGACTTAAGTCAGGCATACAATGTCCGATCTGCCTCAAACTTCACGTTTGATGAGTCCTGGCCTGAAGACATCTACATGTCAATATTCAGTTAGTCATAGCGCCACCTGCTGGCAACGGGAAATGGCATGCTTTACACTGTAATTCACTCCCAGAAACTCATTTAAATATGCCATGAAGTACCAAACATGCTAGAAACACATTCAATCATGCAACACTTGGCTAAGTGCTAATGTGCGATTAACGCCATTAAACAGGAAGTTGTTGTAACTCAGGCATAAAATGTCCGATCTGCCCTAAACTTCACATGTTTGATAATAGTTCTAACCTGAAGACATCTACATGGAAATATTCAGTTATAGTCAAAGTGCCACCTGCTGGCAGAAGGAAGTGTGGCACATCAAAATAACTTTGCTGTATTTCTCCTATATTTACCCGCTTAAATGGCTCACTATTCGCTGTGGCGGTGGCCCCGGGTGCTAGGGCCCTTTCATTGCTGCTTGCAGCTTTAATTTAAGTTGAAATTACTTAAACATCCAAGTTGATTGTACTTAAAAATTTAAGGCAGCAACTTTTTTTTTATACAGTGTACAGTTTTTTACAGTTTACAGGCTCCACTTGTCACCATGACGCTATAGATTTATGTTGTAATATGGAAAAATATGTCGTCATCATGTGAAAAGCAGGGCTCGACAAGTGTCCTGATAAAACGTCATTAACAAAAAATAACTAGGGAATCACCAAAATGCAAGAATGATTCTGCATTCATTAGTGTAAGTGGCAATTGATGGTGGATAATAATATATAATGAACTGACGGTAACTATAACGTTGCACTGTTGACGCTCGTGCAGCCTCTCGAGGAGAAATCGAAACAAATGAGCGCCGCTCACACAGAGTAACTCAGTTAAAGCTACACTATGTAACTTTTCCGTCCACTAGAGGTCGCCTGTTCAAAACAAAGGCGTAGTTTGATGACGGCACGTTTGAGTGCAGAATCTCGGGACATGTGGTCTTCACCTCACAGCCGATGGAAAACAGTCAGGATAGGACTCGGGCAGAAATCATGTTCATGGATGCGATTATTAACATTACTGTAGTCTGAAGTAGAGCAGGAGCGAGTGTTGTGGAGCTGAGCAAGGCCGCAGGAGGGATTGAAGAGCGGGACTGTTATTATGGCATAGTCGCTGGCGGGACTTTTATTATGACACGGTTGCCGGCGCTACTTCCTCTTTTCCAGTCATGAGTCTGAGGTAACGCAACTCTGTTTATCGTATTAGATATATCTAAGTGTGTTGAAAAGGAAGTTATGACGTTCGCTCGGCGGCTGCTATGACACTTGTTCACAATGCAGTGAGAGTAAAGTGTTTCACTGAATAAAACCGGAGACCGAGGGTGACGCAGATATGACGCAATCGACAGGCGACTCCCTCACACGCATAGCTCACACGTCCGGTTCCTTGGTTAAAATAGCACTTTTCTCACGATTTACAAATAGTTTAAAACATTTGGGATATTTCTAAGTACTCAACTGAACAAAATATATAACACTGGCCTAGTGGTTTCTGGATATTTTACTGCAAAAATCCTACATAGTTCACCTTTAAAACACTGCCGTAAACATGTTGAAATGTGGAGTTTATTTATATTTCTAACAAATGATACAGTTGCAACGTCACATTACCAAGAGTGCTATTTTCCTGAACAACAACTGAAAATGACACTGATTTCATACGACAGTTCCATAAACAATTATTAACATTAAGTCACTTACATTTTAGATGCAATATTGAGTGTTTTTGTTCTATTTCAGCAGCAAAAATAGTTCCAAACAAGGATCACAGCAGAACCATAACGCATCTCACAGCAACAGCGTGTTAGTGAATGATTCAGCGCTTGAATGAATCGGTTGAATCAAAGATTCAATGACCTTTTCATAAACGACTGCCTCGTTCTTGAATGAATCAGCCGTTTGAATGAATCGACTCAATGACTCACTCATTAAAACCACTTACTGGCAGTTTAGTTTCATGTTTAAACATTCTTTCCAACTTTTCTTATTTGTATATTCAAAACAATCTCATAACATTATTTAATACAGTTGTGATTTTTCAGTGTAAATAATTTAATTTGATTGGAAACAGCCCTATAGTGTCATCTTCTAATTTAATTTATTGATCAAATTTAAGAATATAAAATGAAAGCTGAAGCATAGCCTATATTTAATAATACTAGGGGAAAAATGCCCTTTATAAAAGGTAAAAATATCACAAATATGCAGATTTAAAATGTCAAAGCTGATTGAACACTGGTGAGAATTTTGCTTCAGAATAAATTTTATTTACAACACAAAAAAAATAGATTTTTTTCCGGACAAGCACAGTTTTTACTCTGACAAGTGAATGACAGATTTAGTTGTCCGAAGGACAAGCACGTGAGCAAGCTTAATGTCGAGCCCTGTGAAAAGGGTTCATTGCATCAGCCAAATCCAAAAGTAAATATTTTAAGTAAATGTAACTTAAATTGTATGTTGGAAATGCACATGTCTACAAAGCCTTGTCTAGATTACTCAGGATAAGAAGTGCGATTATATATATATATGTTTTTGCTACAAATCCAAAAGAAGTGAGCTACTATCCAAGTAAAGTAACAAACAAAGATTTATTAGTAAAACATTTTTTTTTTTTTATGTTACACTTACAGCCTCAATGATTATTTTTTATCAGTGTACTTATTCATTAGTGTCACAGTTGGTTTCGGGTTTTGTTTCACGTTTATGTTTTCAAGTCTTTTATTTTGTATTTCAAAGTCAGGTTTCCTGTTTGCCAGGTGATTCCGTTCCCTTCATGTTATCATGTCATGTGCTTCCCTAGTTTCATGTGTCTTGTTCTGATTGGTTCCCTTGTCTAATGTGTCATGTTCTCATTGGTTGGTCTAATCGTGTGTCCATAGTTCTCATTGGTTCTTTGTCTTGTCATGTGGTTGAGTTCTGGTTGTTCATTGGTTGTCATAGTCATGTGTTCTCCTGTAGTCCTGTATATGTCCTCATGTTTCCATTGTCTCTTGTCGAGTATTATCCCCTGAACCATTGTTGGTGAGTTCCATGTTTCTTGTTCACGCAAAGCCAAGCCAAGCCAAATCTATGTTTATTGGATTTCTGTTCAAATTTAATAAAGAATTTAAAGAATTTAATAAACTGCGTTTGGGTTCATCTACGCTCGCCTCCAGTGGATCTGTTACAATTATGGTGCTTTTCCACTGCATGGTACAGTTCGGTATGGCTCGGTACGGCTCACTTTTTGGTGCTTTTCCACTGCGGTTCGGTACTAAAAAGTGACGTGTAAACACTGCAGATCACTGATTGTTCAGAGAGAATCCTCACTACAGCCACTACCATTATATGCTTTTGTGACAGTGATATAGCGGTTAAGACCCTAAACACATTGCTAAATACAAGATTAGTTTACCATTGTGTGCCGTTGAGCAAATCAAGTGATGTTGTCATCTGCTTTTTGTTGTACGGGTGCCAACTCTTGTTTTTAGCAGTATTTTGTTTTGCTGCTATCAGACTCCTTTGAAACAAGCTTATTTGTCTTAGTTAAAGGGGGGTGAAACACTCAGTTTCAGTCAATCTCATGTCACTCTTGAGTACCTATAGAGTAGTATTGCATCATTCATATCTCCGAAAAGTCTTTAGTTTTATTATATTTATAAAAGAAAGATATACTGTACCGAGTCTTTCCGTAAAAAAGAAAAGAGTGGCTGGGGGCGTATTGTGTGGGCAGAGCTAAAGAGTCACGAGCGTGCACGCTATTGCATTGAGCAAAGCGTCTGAAAGCTGTGACATCCTTAAATGTGGAAAAAAACGTTATCCTAAATAAACCATTGAGATCAATCAGATTTAGCCATACATACAGTGAGGAAAATAAGTATTTGAACACCCTGCTATTTTGCAAGTTCTCCCGCTTAGAAATCATGGAGGGGTCTGAAATTGTCATCGTAGGTGCATGTCCACTGTGAGAGACATAATCTAAAAAAAGAAAAATCCAGAAATCACAATGTATGATTTTTTAACTATTTATTTGTATGATACAGCTGCAAATAAGTATTTGAACACCTGTCTATCAGCTAGAATTCTGACCCTTAAATACCTGTTAGTCTGCCTTTAAAATGTCCACCTCCACTCCATTTATTATCCTAAATTAGATGCACCTGTTTGAGGTCGTTAGCTGCATAAAGACACCTGTCCACCCCATACAATCAGTAAGAATCCAACTACTAACATGGGCAAGACCTAAGAGCTGTCCAAAGACACTAGAGACAAAATTGTACACCTCCACAAGGCTGGAAAGGGCTACGGGGAAATTGCCAAGCAGCTTGGTGAAAAAAGGTCCACTGTTGGAGCAATCATTAGAAAATGAAAGAAGCTAAACATGACTGTCAATCTCCCTCGGACTGGGGCTCCATGCATGGGGGTGGTAGCATCATGCTTTGGGGGTGTTTTTCTGCAGATGGGACAGGGCGACTGCACTGTATTAAGGAGAGGATGACCGGGGCCATGTATTGCGACATTTTGGGGAACAACCTCCTTCCCTCAGTTAGAGCATTGAAGATGGGTCGAGGCTGGGTCTTCCAACATGACAATGACCCGAAGCACACAGCCAGGATAACCAAGGAGCAGGCCCGTCGCGACAAGGCAGGCAAACCAAGCAATTGCTTGGGGCCCCGAGCTGGCCTGGGGCCCCAAGACAATGACAGGTTAAGAATAAAATGCAACGACAAACTGTGTGAGCGCCCCATTGATAGTCAATGCAGTAAAGTGCAATGACACTGTTATCGGGAACCCCCTTAAGGGGGCCCCTCTCGGTAGTCGCTGACAGCAGCCAGCCAACCACGCAATCTCTGCTGCCGGCAAAATACAAAACCTCCTCGGCAGTTATCATGAAGCGGAATTATGCTTCAGGAAGCCAGAAAAGAAAAGAGAGAAACGAGGAGGAGGATAAGAAAAAACAAGATAGTGGTAAGTGATAAATGACACTGGATAAAATAGCTCTACTTGTCTTGTACAAAAATTGTGTAATTTTGCAGCAGGTAGCTGGCTAGCAAAAATATGTTTATGTTAGCTAACTTACCTGCCTGACAAATGCTGCTTGTAACGAACAGTTAGTGCAACTTTTTTTTCGAACGGACGGAATATGGTTACATTCTGTAATATGTTTTTTAACGGGATAAGGAAGACGCAGATCTGTTCCAGAATCACTGTTTATCGTATTTAATGACATTGCTATAGCTTTGTATGAACTGATGACAATCTGAATTGTTAAAAACGCTATATAAATAAAGTTGACTTGACTTGACTTTGTAATAGGTTTTGATGAAAGTGGCATAGCATGCTATACTAACTATTATTTATGCTATGCATAAATAACCTGGAATAGTTCATATAGCAGTCTATATTAACTATCATTATAAACATTATTTAACCAGAAAGAGGCAGAGGAACATTATTTTTTCATAGCTTATCTTAATGTGCTAGTGTCGGGATATATACGGTAGTGACAGTTTATGCATGACATTATTTTTATAAGTTACCAATGGATCTTGAACAGTTACTTTATTCTGTGTGGCAATTTTTACACTGTTACGTTTGACAACCCACATGTTTTACTGGTACTGTTTATTAACTATTTAACAAGGTATTATAGTCATCTGTTGCAACTTTATAATAACCATCCAGATAATGTTTATAGACAGTTTACAAACCAACTAGTAACCCATAACTAAGTGTTAGGAATATCTGGTCCGTCTTCTATGTAATGTTTATAGATGTTTTAAAAATGGTTTCTTAAAGGTTTACAAAAAATTTTTTAATGGTACAATGTTTTTTTTGTGCAAATGTTTAATTGTTGAAAATGTTCAAATTTTATGCACATTATATGCAACAGCAGTATTTGCACTGTAAACATTTTTTATTTATGCACAGTTTATGCAACTACAATATTTGCACTGTAAACCTTTTTTATTTATATAAAGTGTGGGTGAACTTAAAGTGTATGGCATATGCTGTGGTTCCTGCCGGTTTTGCGTGCAGGTGTGTGTGTGTGTGTGTGTGTGTGTGTGTGTGTGTGTGTGTGTGTGTCGGGGTTTGGGGGGGCCTCCATGTCCATTTTGCTTGGGGCCCCCAAATTCCTTCAAACGGCCCTGCCAAGGAGTGGCTCTGTAAGAAGCATATCAAGGTTCTGGCGTGGCCTAGCCAGTCTCCAGACCTAAACCCAATAGAGAATCTTTGGAGGGAGCTCAAACTCCGTGTTTCTCAGCGACAGGCCAGAAACCTGACTGATCTAGAGAAGATCTGTGTGGAGGAGTGGGCCTAAATCCCTCCTGCAGTGTGTGCAAACCTGGTGAAAAACTACAGGAAACGTTTGACCTCTGTAATAGCAAACAAATGCTACAGTACCAAATATTAACATTGATTTTCTCAGGTGTTCAAATACTTCTTTGCAGCTGTATCATACAAATAAATAGTTAAAAAATCATACATTGTGATTTCTGGATTTTTTTTTTTAGATTATGTCTCTCACAGTGGACATGCACCTACGATGACAATTTCAGACCCCTCCATGATTTCTAAGTGGGAGAACTTGCAAAATAGCAGGGTGTTCAAATACTTGTTTTCCTCACTGTATATGATCTAGAATCAGATCTAGAGGCTGAAATTGAACAGGAGAAGCAGCATCGACGACTACAGCAGGATGTCTCAATGGTATGTACTGTAGCTGTAACTTATATACTTGCTTAGCGGCTTGTCATGCGCGAGTTTTACAACATTTGTGTGCGTTTACTCATGGTTTATGAGGATATAATTTGGTTTATGGACTATTATATGTGATTTAATGTTAGCAGTAGTAAGCGGAACGGTTTTGCACGTCAGAATAGTGCGTGTTTACATAGAAAAACAATGGAATAGTAGCGGATTTGAATGAACGAGTCGATAGCTAATAACACAAAGACATTTGAAGCAGTTTTACTCACCGCCTGCTTCCAAAACACGAGTCACGACCGTGAACCTTAATCGTCGGGACCGCTCCATCTTTCAGCATTAGACGAGCAAATCCGGCGTTGAATCTTGTGAGAAACCGGAAGGAGTATTTTTGGCACAGAAATACTCCGTCAAACGTCCAACTTAAATTTTGAAACTTTGTCCATGTTTAGGATGGGAATCCAAGTCTTTAACAGTGTAAAAAACTCAGTATGCATGAAACAGCATTTCACCCCCCCTTTAAAAACATCCACATGCCGTGAACTAGCGGCACCATTACAATGATCATTCTATAATCCCACTTACTTTAAAGCGGTGTTAACTGCAGTGGAAAACCAAACCGAGCCATGCCGTGCCGAACCAAGTCGTACCACGCAGTAAAAAAAAATATTTTTCAGAAAGTAAAAATACTTCACTACTGTCCGCCTCTGCTTGACAAAGACACATGGTAAACATGAGATCCCTCCTTTATGGGCTGTTAGCGGGTAACAGTTTAGGACCCAAGACCAGTGGTGAAAAATGAAGACCAAGAGTCAGGAGTGCAATTAATTAAAGACAAATTTACTGAAGAATAGTTTGCAGTTTCATCAGCAGAAGCCAGCTTCAAGTCTCACAAGGAGTTTGTAGACCGCGCTTCGTCTCTCCCAGCCTATCGCACATACAATTTCTCAACAGTTATACTGTTTTCAAGGTCTAGCCATGTCATTACTGCAAGTTGAATGATTCAGCTTGTCCAGAACAACAAGTCCACCCATCTCTTAGGATGCCCGTGTGATACCTCGTGTGATACCTCCAACATCCAAACACACGGCACATGTTCTGCTATCAAGTGTTTAGCGACACATCACACATATTTATATTTGTAATATATATGAAGAAACAAACTATCAGTGGTTCTATTGATTAAGTAATATCATAACTGGAAATAACCATTTTTAAAAAATCATTATAGTAATATTCATAGTTTTCAGTCACGTGACTGTCGCGGAGCCTTGGAGGGCAAAACCGCCATAGAACTCCATAGAACTACAGCACAAGCCTGAGAAATTTCCATCTTAAAACAAAAATTAGTGAACAAGATGCACGTTTTGGGCACTTATGATCCATATCCAGCACCTGCTGCAGTATTTCAATCACTAAAAACAGCGGGACGTTTTTAAAACGCTTAATGTGAAAAACACTATAGGGTGAGTTACACCAATAAGGATTAAATTAAGCAAAGTTTAAAGGATTTGTTGATATGGGTTTTTTTTTAATCGAGTTGTTGCACCACTTAATTTTAAACACAGATTAATTACGCAGTGAAACCGTTATAGAGCTGATCAAGCAGCAGACGGAGGGTGAACTGACGACAGGCTAAAGAATCCTTAAGGAAGCCACCCTTAAAGTGACGTAATGTACTAAAACAGTGATATTAAAAGATCAAATTCAGTTTACACCTTTTTGATGAAGTATACTATATACAGGCGAGTAGATGAGGCAAGAATATGAACGCAACGTGTTTTCTTTATAATGAGTTTCGATGGGGAAACGCCTAACGAGAAACCGGCTCGGGTTATGTCTGCAACCCTTGTTCCCTGAGAAAGGGAACGAGCACTGCGTCGGAAAGACGAATTTGGGGATGCTCCCTAAGCAACAGCGTATCTGAAGTCTGAATGAAACTATTCCAATCCTGATTGGTGTTGCGTCATGACGTAGCTGTGACGGCATACCCGGAAGATACATAAGGGGGGCCGGCGCATAGTAACGGCAATTATCGCGATGAAGCATGCGCTCCAGGCGTGACGAGGTGTGGCGACAAGACGCAGTGCTGGTTCCCTTTCTCAGGGAACAAGGGTTATAGACATAACCCGAGCCGTTCCCTTTCGAGGGAACTCGCACTGCGTCGAAACGACGAATTTGGGGAACGAGTACCCACTAGGCCACACCGAGGGTCACACCTGCCCTAGTGTGAAGCTGGAGACCAGGCACAACTAGGACTGGAGCACCCTAGCGCCAGGCGTTGTAGGGAGGTGCAAGCTATAGAATCTTATAAAAGTGTGTGGGGTAGCCCTCTCAGCCGCCTCACAGATATCCTGCATAGGGACTCCAGAAAGGAGGGCCACCGAAGAGGCCATGCCTCTGGTGGAGTGAGCCCTCACGGCCATAGGTGAAGGCAAATTGCGCACCTGATAGGCCGTGGCTATTGCCTGGACAATCCAGTTACTGAATGTCTGAGTGGACGCAGGCAGCCCTTTCTTGGGTTAATCAAAGCACACTAGCAGCTGTTCTGATTTCCTCCACTGCGCAGACTTCTCCAAATATATTTTAAGAGCTCTGACCGGGCAGAGCAGGTGAAGTCTCCCTTCTTCCGCCATCACGTGAGGCGGAGGATGGAATGCCTGAAGAACCAAAGACCTGGCCACACTAGATGGCACCTTGGGCACGTAGTCCGGCCTAGGATGTAAGATGGCCTTAACTCCGCCAGGGGCAAACTCCAGGCAAGTGTGGAAAGCCCCAATGGCAGTCACGTACACCTTGAGTGTGGACGGGGTAAGACCCGCAGAGAAGCGATTTTGGAGGAACTCCAGCACTGAAGCCACTGGGCAGTTAACTAGGTCCACCTCATGCTCCCTGCACCAAGTGGCAAACACATTCCACTTGAGGCTGTACAGTCTCCTTGTAGACGGAGCCCTGGAACTGAGCAAGGTCTCGATCACATCTGCCGGCAGGCCGGCCTCTAGGTACCTGGCCCCCTCAGGGGCCAGACCCAAAGGTTCCAAATTTCTGGCCGGGGGTGAAATATTGTGCCCCCCGCCTGAGACAGGAGATCCCTCCTCAGAGGGACCTGCCACGGAGGACCCGCCAGCAGAGCTATGATATCTGAGAACCAAACTCGAGTCGGCCAACGAGGTGCCACCAGAAGCAGGCTGACACCTCGTCGACGGACCCTCTCCAGGACTTCCGGGAGCAGAGCGATCGGGGGAAATGCGTAAAAACGCAGCCTCGGCCACGTCTGAACCATGGCATCCAACCCCAGCGGGGCTGGATGCGTGAGAGAAAACCACAGTGGGCAGTGGGACGTCTCTCGAGATGCAAACAGATCCACTTCCACTGGGCCGAACCTCTCGCACATGGCCTCCACCACCTCTGGGTGGAGCCGCCACTCCCCGGACTCTCCCTCAGCCCCTGCCTCGACAGGATGTCTGCTCCCTCGAGAGCCGCCCTAGCATGCTGAACACCCAGGCACTCCACACAAAGCGAGTGTGTGTCCGAGCCCGACATGAAACGGGGACACGGATGCACACACTGCTTAAACTCTCTTTGAGTCGCCATTCACACAATTTGACTTTTTCTTTTTCTTTGACAGACAACAATAAATAGACAGACAGTATGACAGAGAGCACTATGCTGAAGAGCGATAACTGTCGTTACTATGCGCCGGCCCCCCTTATGTATCTTCCTGGTATGCCGTCACAGCTACATCATGACGCAACACCAATCAGGATTGGAATAGTTTCATTCAGACTTCATATACGCTGTTGCTTAGGGAGCATCCCCAAATTCGTCGTTCCGAAACAGTGCGAGTTCCCTCGAAAGGGAACTTGTGTTGCACTAATATTCTGTGTTCATCTGCTTTCCTGTACAAAGTATGCAACATCAATAGGGTGTATATTGAATTTGGTATTTTAATATCACTGTCTTACCGCATTAATACTGACTACGAACCGTAGGAAACCTGGTAAAAATGACTAGCGGGCAATGGAGGAGAGCCTTGTTTTGCCCTCCAGGTGGGCGTTCCTATAAGCGTGAAACTATGAATATAGGAGGATAAATATTGATTAAGGCTTTGATTATAAATGTAATTAGGATATATAAATAATATATATATATATATATATATATATATATATATATATATATATATATATATATATATATATATATATATTTATATATATATATATATATATATATATATATTTATATATATATATATATATATATATATATATATATATATATTTATATATATATATATATATATATATATATATATATATATATATATATATATATATATATATATATATATATATATATATATATATATATATATATATATATATATATATATATATATATATATATATATATATATATATATATATATATATATATATATATATATTGAAGCAGCATTGGATTTCAGAATCCCGACGTCCAACAAAAAACAAAACTATATGTAACAAGAAAGTCCAAGAGGGTGGTGGAGCGGAGGAGGTCTTGGACGGACCCGGGCCATGGAGCATTGGTGGACCTGGGTTGTGAAGAATGGGCAGACCTGGGCTGTGGAGCATATGGTTCACTTTTGCACGACATGCATTAATATGGCCGTGGGACCCAGGACGTGGAGTTCTGGTAGCCAGGGTGGCGCTGGCAGTTCAGGAAGCCAGGACGGTGCCGGCAGTTCAGGGGACCAAAGTTCAGGAAGCCAAGGTACTGCCAACCCCCCAAAATTTTCTTGGATGGAACTATGGGGTCGTAACCTGGAGTGGAACTGGAACACTGATCATTATCCCTTCTCAGCATGAGAAATACAGGTGTGGTGTGTGAGCTGTTTGAAATGCATGTCTCACGGTGAATTCCAGTAATGTTAATAGTCTGTCTATCAGAAAAACACCCTGGTCAAGCTCAGGCTAGTATAACCTAATAATACTGAGCATTCACATGTGGTCTAGGAATTGTTTTTCTACCTGTAAATACCTTTTTTTTTAAACAATGCAATGGTTCCATGAATTTATGGAAGCTTTTTGTAAAAAGCTTGTTGTAAAAAAGCTTGTAAAAAAGTATAAGATAATTGAGACTTTTTAGACAAAAAATTCTGACTTTTTCTAACAATCACAAGCTATAATGTCAGATTCTATTTAAACATTTTCATTTCCAATATATATTGACACAACATGATGGACAAGTCTTTTTAAAAATGAGGATAAGAGAGAAAAGTTTATGACTAGCTGCCTTCCCTCAAAAAAACAAAAAACACTTCTAGCAAGTCATGTGATTTAGAACAAATGAAAACGATTTTAAAGGGCAAGTTAACAGGTTTGACTGGAGAGACAAACTAAATAAAATGTATTATGTAGTCAAAACATTACGGGAATTTGTTTGTTCAAATGCTTCACAAATAATTTTTTAAAAATATTTTTCTAGCTACTAATTATGAATTTGTGTTAACAAGTACAGCTTTGCACGGAAAACCACGTTGCATGAAAGTTGATCAGCATTTGATGTAAAATATGCAGTATTGTTTCATGGGAACATACATTCCACCAAATTGTATGGCCCAAGAATAATTCAATTAGCTACAAATAGCTGTCAGTGGACTGCTGGCCAAATGAATATTTAAAGGGGTGATGAATTGAGAAATCAACTTTCCCTTGAGCCTTTGATATATAAAAGTTAATCGTGATATAAGAATATCCTGTACGTTTCAGAGCTGAAAATGTCCTTGTTAGTCAAAGAAAAGCTTTTATTGACACCAGGCCTCTCAGAATATGCCGACCATTGACGTCATAGAATGCAGAAACGGCGCCTCAACAGATCCATTTGTACATCTACTTCTGTAGCCCCGCCCACCGACCCGTGGAGCTAAACCGATCGCGCTACAGAGCAATAAACATGCCGGTTCCAGCTCACGTGTGTAAGACATTGCGCCTTTGTTTGCTTAATTTCACCGCAGAATCGTTTGTAAACAAGATAGAGGTCGAGACTGGATTTGCAGACATATTGAGATTAAAACATGTGTGCCTTCTATATTGGATACGACAGGAACGGTGCAACACACTTATGTGAGTAAAACATGTTTTTTATATGTGATAGTATTGCATTGTTACAGATCGTATTGATTATGTGTACGTGTCTAACTTAACATACCATAGCATGCTGTCATAGACTGGAGAATCCTTTATTTGAGGTGTTATTGGTTCATTCGTGATCAGACTCTGACCTGTAACGTTATGGGCCCGGCCTTGTAACGTCCCGGGGCTATGTGTTTTTCAAACGGGCTACCAATACTTAGCACCGGCCTGCCGACGATAAGTTCTTAAATAGTGAAATAACGTTCCTTTCTTGCGTGTGCGCAATGTGTACGGGTTGCGGTTATTCACCGATCGGGCCGGCCAAGTAATAAAAAAATAACATTCCGATCAATCGCGGGTGAATGAGAGATGAATCATCGTGTTTGTTTGATAAAGGCATTTTGCGAGTCCTGTGAGCGTTTCTCCATACGCTTTCCACATGTACTGAGGGGAGCTGAAGCTCATTAAATATGCAAATCTTATCCAATCCTAGCCGTGGGCATTTACTTCCAAGTCTTCAGTGCGGCATGCCCAACAAAACTTGAGAGAGCCTCAAAACATTCATTATATGATGTTTTTGAACGTAAAAACCACTCAAACGTCATAAGTTGACCTCAGACAACAGTATAACATTTTTAAAAAGCCAGTTCATGACCCCTTTAACCCCTAAATTAGCATACTTTAAAGACATTATATTACTGCGACAGATGAAGGCATGGATAAGACATTACAAAAAAACATATTGTTTATTTCCATGTCACTGAACACAAGTTCCTAGTAAACGGAATCTCCATATATATAATACATATATAATAAATTGATTTTACTCATATAACGACACTATAAATGTGAACAGAAGACCAATGCTTTATTAATTATTATTACTTTATCTCACAAACCTGTTAATATTTTCTTCTTTACAAATTATTACTCGTCCATTCCCTCATACAGTTGTAACAGTCCCTCTGCTGCTTTGCATTTGCCCTGCATGAGTCTCTAAGCCAGTTCTTAAATTTCCACTCATCCTTGTTCAACATCAGGAATCGCCCCAGAACGTCTTGTGCTCTTATTATACCCCTGTTCTGTAGTCGTCCACCCAGCACAGGACCAATTCCAGGGAGCTCATATACAAGTTTATCCCCCATTGGCTCAGAACAGAAGCGTCTGTGTTTTTGGGACGTTGTCATTGCAGCTAATTGCGGGTTGACAGTGACATTTGTTGTAAAGTCTGTCTAGAAAGAAAATAAACAAGAAAAGTGAGATCTGTAGCTTTTTAGGCCTGTCAAAGATTCTTGGTTACTAAAAATGAAATATAGCACATGTTTTATAATAATATGTGATAAAGATTAATATTATAGATGAATACAGATAAAGTGGATTTGTCAATTACATTGTTCTTTAAAATATGTTCCAAATAGATGGACATGATAGATACAACATTAAGAGCCCTACTTGTAGTATTTATTCTATAAATATACAGCAAACTCAGTATAAGGAGGCCATTGCCTGATATAAATATTGACAGTGCATTCTTTACAGCATCATAATAAATCAGAGATATTTATCTTTAAACATCTGCAACATAACAATTCTTACGCACTCACCCAGTCTTTTCCCTTGTATACCAGCACAAAAGTAAGGCCACACCTTTAAAGCTATTTCCTGCCTGTACTGCTTTTCATTTCATTTGTGTAGATATAAACATGACCATATATAGAGTTCCTCTAGTCTAGAGTGAGAACCAGTGAAACACAATAAAGTTTTCACAACGAATCTACATAGGTATCTTGTCATGCGATTAAATGGTGACGCAGAATATAAGAAATCAAGTTTTTGTTTTCTTCAAATTTATTTCAGCACTTTTCTTTCAAAAAAAAAAACCTACATATTGTAACTCTGGTTTTCTCTTTTATATAAGTACATACATAAACATCAACAGTCATTAGGTATAAACAAAGCAACTGTGTTGTATAGCTTATAGATATCAAACCAGTGGTAAGAATGCCATGCTAAGGGTTCGTCAAGTCAACCAGACGTACATGAATAAAAATATTCTCTTACTATACTGTGCAGTGCATTAGACTATGATTCTGGACTCTGTAAATCAACAGTCATTCAAGTTCAGCATTAATACTGTAAAGAGGACAGAGTGTTTAAGGGTTATCTGTGCGCTCTCTGTATTGCTATGTGGAATATTTCAAACATATATTGATGTTTCACTGGTTCACACATGGTTTGCTATGAACACAGGCTGTTTAATGTTTTTTGTGTGTGTGTGTGTGTGTGTGTGTGTGTTGCTGATGTTTAAAATCTGATGCTTTTTCCCCCCAAGACCAGAGAGAAGTGAAGACTAATGGGTGCTACTAAACAGTAAAAGTAAAATTCTTATAATCCAGTATTATATCATTCAAGCCTTGCAATAAGCCCGTCTGACTAAAAAGGAAAAAACAGGCCTGAATTGGCCTTAAAACCAAGGAGATAAAGCGACTAAAACTATAGGTCAAAAATAAATCTGTTAGATTTTAAACTGTTTGGTTTGATTATGCATAGCTCATTAACAATAACTCAGTGCTCATACTCTTCTAATTTAGTGGGTTTTGTTAATTTTTATACCTCGTCTTCGATTTTATTGTTGATGAATGTTTAAACTAAATAGGATCTTCATAAAATAAGACGGAAGATTAGCTACAACAAAAATGAGCCAGAGCACTACTAACAGTAGCATTTCTATCCGTTTCTACTGTGCATCTTCCATTTTATTTGCTGTAGATAAATGAGCCTGGGAAATAGGACTTATAAAGAGCATTTCTTTGAATGAAGTAATGACAACTGGTTGAAACATATGACATATACAGTACATGTTTAGAATCTAGTATGTTAAAGCCAACGGGCAAAAAGTGCAGGGTTACAAGGTTAGCGGGGAGTTCCAGAGCCTCTGCTATTTTCCTGCACCTCAAAACCCTGAGCTACTCGTTCATCCTTCACTAAAAATCACAGTGCATTAAATATGATGGACTCTGAAAACTGAAATTTGTAGGTAATGCAGTTTTAGGTATCATACATCTCTATTTTAAATGAAAACATACACTTTCATTTACATTCTAAGCATATCCATACTGTAAATTAAACGTCTTGATGTGCCACGAAGTCTCTGATCAGCCTGATGAATGCATTTCAGAAAGTCTGATATATGGAAAGACTGCAGGACAGAAAAACTAAATCAAATGCAACGGTTTTGTATACCTGTTGCTGCACAATTTCTTGAAAGCTAATAAATACGATACAGACGAACCCTTGAAAAAAAGACCTCCTGTCATGTCAGAGACAGTAGTAACATTAGCATGTTGTAGCAAAAATTAAATCCACAAAATGTTTTAAACAGAACAAAAGAGGACCATTAGGCATGAGCAGGCATATAACTGGTTCACAATTCCAAGATTCAAACTAAAAGACAAAGACCTGTGGCAAGCGGGATACTTCTGGAAGAAGAGGGTTACTCCATATGGATCAGTCCAGGTTGTGGAGTTCTCGCGGGAGTGAAGGAAAAAAACAAAGTGTGCTTTTACAGCAGATCTTAATTTTCACAACGGTCAGAGAGTCTCTTGTCAGAAGGTGTTTCTGTGTATCAAACAAGCATTTATACCCTACTTGAGTTGCAGAACATCTTAAGTCTGTGATGAGGCGTGAGCAAGTAAGTCATTGAGGGGTTATTTCTCCACTTGAGACTGTTTATTCGTGAGAATGTTTTTTTTTGTCACTGTGATGTAGTTTCACTGATTTCCAGGCCATGCTGTTGTAGTTGAGCTCTGAGCAGTGCATTGTCATTCTTCAGGTCTTCGATCTGCAGGACAATGAACATTCAACATATTACCATTTGTCCAATCAGACATGGACAGCAAAACACCACAGATCTCATCAACTCAACACTGATAATCGGTGTTCTAAACCTAACATAATCTGCCAAAAGTCAAGAGAGCACAATGAAAATCTGTTTTTGAAAGTGTTAAAGTCCCTGTAAAGGCAATTCTGAGATTTGTTTCTAAACACATTGTGAAATGTATTGCTGAAACACGTTACAAAGACTGTGAAATGTGTAGTACTAAACTGTGGAGTTAGACCGTTAAACAGTTTTTTACCATTTCTGTGTTCAGGATTTTTTTGGGCGGGGCTAAAACGGTTGGTCGATGATGCACTGGAGCCACTGAGCATGGCCCCTCCCCTAACACTATCAAAACTAGAGCACATTCGCATCAGTTCACCGCTCAATCGCGAGTTACTGTCACCACCGTTAGTTACTACAGCACAGCCTACAGTTTGCTAGCTAGTTATGCCTTCGTCACATAAATGTATTTTACCTAGTTGTGATAATTTACAAATCGGCTTATAAAACGAAAACGATGATATCAAGAAGAAGTGGATTAATTTTGTGACCAGCTACCTTGATCACCACCAAAACCTGCCTCTGCAGTGATCATTTTACATCGGATAGTTTTACAAACTTTCATCGGAGGCAACTGGGATTCACTGATAATCCACTGCAGAATGGGGCCGAACCGACTATCTCCCATCCCAGCTTTCATCTTCCCGTCCCGCTAACATCTGGTGCCATCGCTGGCAGTATGTGCCCACCAGTGTTGTCTTGTGTGCTTACTGCAGCTTTCCCGCGAGTGGGCGTGGTTTCCGCGCCGACAGCGCACACGCCCCCAGCGTTTGAGAGCAGAGAATGCTGCTTATTTTTTTCAAGATTTTGTGATTTTATTAACTTGGTGTTTTTTTAGCATTCAAATTTGGCTGGGTGGCTAATACAGGGTTTCTGCAGGTTTCACCAAGTCAAATTTAAGACTTTTTAAGACCATTATGAATTAAATTTAAGACCTATATCACGTAAAACTTAAACTTGATCAATAACACAGAAGCTGATTGGCAGCAATATAAGATGCATGTTGGTCTCATTTGTAGTTGTAATACAGCGAACTATAGTTGGACTAGCGAAACGAAGAACTACAACACCCCGGCTGGAATAAACACACACACACACACACACTAAAGTGCTGCAGGAGCATTTCAATGAGCAATAGAGGTAGTGTTACATGGACGTAGGAAAATTAAGACCTGTTTAAAATGAATTAAGACCTAGAACTCAATACTTCAGCGACTTTAAGACTTTTTAAGGCCTAAAATTTGGATTTTGAAATGTTAGACTTTTTAAGACCCTGCGGGAACCCTGTAATAACATATTCTGTGGTGTGACAAACTCAAATATTTAATTTTGACTTTACAGGGACTTTAATATCTTAAGCATAAATTTATATTTGCATTATTACCTGCTTCCATTGAAGCACAAGATTCAACATGATCTAGGGCCCTATAAATTCCACCATGCGGATCACAGAATCCAGTCACAAACATGTTTGCAGTATGTAACATTGACATCTAGCTGTTGAAATGGGAACCGCAGTCCTAACTCAAAATATTGGAAATAGTTGTTTCCCCTGTTCCTCCTCCTCAGACTTAATGCTCATACGGGTTGCCAGATTGCGGACACACAACAGGAACGAGCGCAATGGACAAAGGAAAGCGACGAGACTTACACTGCAAGTTGATCAGCTAACGTATACGTTTGCAATGTTTTTATTGCAGAGGCTTATTAATTTCGGGTAGAATCAGTGATCTCTAACCCAGTTCGTTTGCTGGCTTCCAAGGCTGCAATACACAGTTTTCCGCCAACTGGAAACTCTGGGTGTCGAAATACTATTGGGTAAATTGTCAGTGGGTGGGACCACATGGACCAAAACAAAAACAGACTTTTCGTCATGAAACACACGTTTTAAAAGTAGAAAAACTGGCTGTCACATGGTTTTTCGGAGAAACAAGCTTTTGAATGTTTCCTAAATCTCTGCAAACATATTGTAGTGTTTATGCTTTAGTACAGTCAAATACATACATACAGCACCTTTGATTTAAACTGTAAACCTCAATTGTGCACCACTTTGATTGCCAAAGAAGGAATTGTTCAAATTTCACTTGATTACATTTTAATTTAATAGTTTAAAAATCATTTTATGCATAAACTGTTCTAGCTAATACATTTATATTAAATCATAAAACACAGAATCCAGAAAAATTAAAACAGACAACACAATTTCTGAAAATGTACATTTCATAGGGCCCTATTGTTACCATTTTGTTAAATTTTTAAAATTATATGAAGAAAACTGATTAGACATCCTTTTTGAGTATTCAAAATAAAATGGATTAAAAAAAACAGTTTTGGTTACACTTTACAATAAGGTTTCATTTGTTAAGATTAGATAATGTATTAACTAACATGAACTAACCATGAGCAAAACATTTGTTACTGTATTTGTAAATCTTTGTTAATGTTAGTTCATACAAATACAGCTGTTTATTGTTTTTTTCACGTTACTTCACAGTGCATTAACTAATGTTAAAGGTCCCATGGCATGGCATTTTTCTATTATTTTATAGTGTTTCCTGAGATGTACTTATATTGTTAGTATGATTTTTACATCATAAAATGTCATAATTTAGAAATAAAAGGCATTTTGTCTATACTGCTGTTTGCCCTGTGGCTGAATGCCCTGCTTCAAGAGGCGTGTCTGCTGTGAGACTTCAGTAAAAACGCCCACTGTTGTGATTGGCTGACATCTTTGCATTTGAAATTAGCGGAGGGGGCGTGGATTAACGAGGTCTACGACGCACGAGCTGCTGCCAGAGAGACAGATGGACCGGAGTTCACTTCTCATCAGTTCTCTCAGCATGTCTCAGTTCAGGGTGAACTGTTGTAGTTACTAGAATATACTTCAGGTTATTAGTTTATTTCTAGTCGGAGGGGCTGTCACTCATGTCAGAAAGTTAGTAAATTATGGATCAGCGCTGACTCGAGACGCGAACCGTTTAGAACGATTCAGTCCGATTTGGTGAACTGGTTCGGTTCACTAAAAAGAACCGATTCAAAAGAATGATTCGTTCGCGAACCGGACATCAAGGAGACGGAGCGATTGCTAACAAAGTTATTTATAGTAACTACTGAGTTGTGAGAGCGCTGTCTGTCAGCGCGAGTTTATTGTGTATGTATCTGAGAGTTCTGAATAAACACGAGTCCCAGTCACGCAGAGTCCGTCTTCATCATTATTCTACCAACTTTGTAACACATGCAATGTACCATTACAGCGAGATGAACGAGTTAGTAAGTTTGATTAAAGCATTATTTCTAGATATGTTCCAATCATATGAAAAGCGTCAGTGACGCGCATTGAGTAACTTACACAGCGCAAACAAAGACACAACAGCAGTAATCGAATGTAATCCAGTTTATTGTGGGGAAAGCTGGCTAGCCTAGCCGGATACCCTCACGCTTACCCCCCTTCTGCTTAATCTTACGCCGCGTTTGGTGCCTCCGCTGTGGGCCAGATGCAGTACTGGGGGTCGGGGATGTTGAAGGCCGAGCTTCGGCGTGCGTGAGCTTTATCTCTAAAGATGTGGCTCTGCCGATGTTAAGCAGCAACTCCCGACTGTATGCACATTTAAGAACAGATAGACGCGACGAGGACGTACAAAAACACTGACTCAAGATAGAAAACACGAAAACACCGTTCTGTCGGGAGAGAGAGAAGCCGCAGTGTGTGCACGAATAATAAATAATTAGCTACACATAAGAAATCACTGATCACAGATCAGAAGGAACTGAAAAAAGACTTTTCATTTGTACATCCAAACACTGAGAAACTGCCAGCGTTCACTCGTTCACAACCCATGATCTCTCGAGCGTTTGCATGGGTGTGCCAGATTCTCTGGGTGGAGGAAAGGGAGGTAACCGTTCCTGCTTGGACGTCAAACCAGGAGACTTCAGGATTGGCTCGTCTGGCCTGTCATTTTCTCAAAGGCAGAGAAAGACAGCCAGAACTCGGGTTTACACCGATCAACATTTCTATCCACTTGGGGACAATATTCAGGCTAGGGGAACTCATATTAATGTTGAAATACCTCATAAAATGAAAATTTCATGCCATGGGACCTTTAACAAATACAACTTTTGATTTTAATAATGTATAAGTAAATGTTGAAATTAACATTAACTAAGATTAATAAATGCTGTAGAAGTGCAGTTCATTATTACTTCCTGTTAACTAACGTAGTTAAAGGTGCAATAGGTGATTCTCCACAGAAACATTTTATTTTATGCTGGTTGAAAGTCCCATATCCTGATAGCAATCACTATGTTAAAGCTGCAGTCCGAAACTTTTTGCGCTCTAGCGGTTAATAAACAGAACTGCATGCATCTTGCGGAAGAACATTGTAGCCGGGGCTACTTCTCTCTGTTTATGTCACTGTTAAATCCAACAGTTGTTCTTACTAAGACTTTTTTAGTAAACTTTACTTAATGTCCAATAATTTGTTGAACTTACTTAAAACAATGAAGTAATCTGAACTATTTGCATGCTATGCCTTCGTTACTTAGAAAACTCAAGTAAACATTACTTGACTGGTTTGAGTACCATTTTGCCAAAGCAAAAAAACAAGCAGGCGGAAGGGCGGGCGGGCAAAGTGTTTTTGAGGTGGTGCAATTTTGGATAGACTTATCACTCATTTCCTCCACTTCCTCTCACCATAATTGTGATTAGTGTTCCCTTTGGTTGGACACTTGGAACTTCATTCATATTATAGTAATTAACTTCCTATTAATGCAGCAATGCAACAAGAAATCATAGTTGTATGATTTCAAAAGAAGGGAAGTAATATATATATATATATAATATTTGTCAATTAACGATGTATAACATAACTATATTTAATGTCAAATAATGATCTTTTAACATTATTTTTGCTAATATTTATGGCATAACCTTTTAATTGAGTTGATATAACCCCTATATATTTGTCACAATATCATTTGACCATGTTTGAGTGTGTCACACACAGACTTCAACATTCAGCATGCAAAACACAACAATGGTAACAAGGATTTTTTTTTTTTTAAATGTATTATTATTAATACGACCTTTACTATTTTACTTGCTGTCACTATTCGGGTTATACTGACAAGACAAATAGTAAAATAAAGCTAAAAATAGTAAAACGAAGCAATTAATTTATTCATGCCACAATGCACTCTGGGAGTACACTTCCTCAGATCCCAGTTAGAATTAAGTTGACAAAACTTAAACGGTTTAAGTAAGAACAGCTTAATGCAATGAAGTAATGCTTACTTAATTGTTTTTAGTACCTGGAGACTATTGATAAGTAATAAATAAGTGTTGAATGGAGTTCAGTTGTTGCTTTTTGTCTTCACTTATTTTTTTAAGTTCAGCTTACTTGAGAATTTTAAGGCAATCGGTTTCCTAATATTTTCCTAGTAATGTGAGCACTAATAACAAGTTAACATAACTAATAATTTTGAGTTAAGTATACTTCATGTACAGTTTTCTGTACAAATTTTGTTAAGTTTAGCCGACAAAAAAATAATACTCTGCTTTACTTGAAAATTTTAAGGCAATCGGTTTCCTCACTTTTTCTAAGTAAAGTCAACTTATTATGTTTTACAGTGTATGGCGAGTCACGCAGGGACTGTGCTTCTCCGCAGCGGTTCCTACCAGTCTGGCCTGAAATAGTCCCCATATAAAAACTAATTATAAGTGTAACCTTATTGATTCAGGGTAAGACAAAAAAACGGTTTGGAAAATGGATTCATGTTGTACATGCTCATTATATAATTTTTGTAAATCTTGAACACAAAAAAAGTTACGGACAGCAGCTTTAAACGGTCTAAATGTATTTTTATAAATATGTCATCTGTGGGAGGTGTAGGACCATACAATGTTTGTTCAATCATTGCATTCGGTCTGAATAAAATTATAGCATGTGTTCCCTGTCAGTCAGCGTGTGTTTGCATACAACTGCACAGCCTGTTCACGCAGACATCATACGTCATCAGCGTGTTTCACGTAGACTGTGCAGACAGGTTTTCTCACTGGTGAATAACACATGATGTAACCTACTAACGCTGTCTCTGGTCATCTCACTTCTGGTCTACGGGCGTTCATGTGTTTTGGAGGAGGCGTGGCGATTTGCAGGGAGGGTGGGATCGTATGCTTTCAATGCTAGCAGTCTAAAGTAAGCATTTCCCAGATCACCTATTGCACCTTTAACTAATGTTAACTAATTAAACCTTATTGTAAAGTGATTTTATAGTGCCCCAATAATCATCAGGTTTTACACAAACGTGTGGAGTACATGCAGCTCGAGTGCTGCTGTCATTAAAGCAAAAGGAGTGACAAACTAAATACATGTTAATTTAACAAGTCAACTAGCATCTGTATTGTTAAGCTTATTATTTGCAAATGAAAAAAATTATGTTTAATAGCACGTTTAACACTAGAACCCCCAAGGGGTAACATTTTTCAAATGTACATGACAGATTTCCAATAAAATAAATGTCTCCCAGTCATTGACTTTTACTAAAATTGTGTTATTTAGATAAAACCAGAATAAAAAAAACAGGCATTTATACCTATAAGCGCCAGCGGGTCAAATTTACCACACTATAATTCCTTTATTTTCGCGCTGTATTTGAGCAACGCGTCAGCTTACTGTAAACGGTCACACAACACACGGTGAAATTAAGATGTTTTAGCCTATTTATAAATTTAAAACTTTGGATTAATTATAGATTTTGGTTTTGCTATTTATTCAAGTCTGCCCATTTCCTGAAAAACAATATTTCCGATGTAATGAATAAAACAATTTTCATGATTACCCCAAATGTATTGGTGTTGTTCTCTTATTCAAATTATAAATGATATAACTAAACAAATTAATAATTAATTAGGTGAAACTGTACGCTTAAATTTGACGTTGCACATGTAATACATCGTATGTCATCCTTTGTCATACATCCAAAGCAGTGCGGTGAATTATTATTGCTCTTTATTGTCTATTTAGGGTATTTTAGTCATTTAAATAACATGGGTTATCTTAATATGTGATGAATGACATTTTATTATAATATTACACAACCCAAATATGCATTTATTTCCATCTAATTCTCGTTGTCATTGCAGGCTGATTTAGCCTATATTCACCAAAAAGTGATTAGTGTAGCCTTCTTAAAATAGCATAAAACAACAGGACAAAAACATAGTTGATGATTAAAAATAATCATTTCATGACTCTAGACATTACTTTGTGGCATAATACAGTGACATATTACGTTTTTTAGCCGTATCAAAACTGCATGGGAAAATTTTACCCACTGGCGGTTTTAGGTATACAGTTCTAGTGTTAACTGATAGTCTGACATTGAGATCCCACTGTATATCATACATATTCAACGTTACCAACAAATATACCTGTTGTCTTAGTAGCTCATTGTCCACTTGTATTCTCTCTACCTCCTTGTAGCTCTCCTGTAGCCTCTGGTTAGTCTGTCTGAGTTCTCTAATGTAGTCGCATGCTTTAGACAGGATGCCTCCTTTACTCTAGAGAAGAAAGGTGTTCATTAACATTAGCAGGTGGAAATAGGTTATACAGGTCCAAAAGCAAAAGATCTGGTACTTACTGCTCCTGTTTTGGTATTGTCCATATTGCAGTCTGGGATGATTTTAGACAGTGTGACAATCCAGTTGTTGATTTTGTCTCTTCTTCTCCTTTCCACTGCAGAAATGCATTTAAAAAAATCAATATGAAACTAAAATTTACCTGATTTCCCCCCCCCCTAATACATGTTCTGTGTTTACAGTGAATGATTTATCAGTGACCACTACAAATGCTCTTTGTAACCACTTCCACCACTAAAACCACATCCTTTTCACCTGGATGATTTACCCCATGATTTACTCGCCCTCAAGCCATCCTAGGTGTATATGACTGTCTTCTTTCTGATGAACACAATCAGAGTTATATTAATAAATATCCTGATGCTTCCAAGCTTTATAATGGCTGTGATGGGGTCCATTGTGCCGGGATCAAAAAAATGCATCCATCCATCAAAAACATACTCCACACAGCTTCAGGGCTCCACAGCTTTAATAAAGACGTTCTGAAATGAATCGATTGGGTTTTTGTAAGAAAAATATCTATATTTAAAACGTAATAAAGTCTGATCCACCTTCCATATTCAACTTACGAATATAGCTTAACTGGCATGATGATGACGCAAGCGTTTTGAACTGCGAGAGGCGTTACACGTTCTGCGCAAGTTGAATACCGAAGGCGGTCTGACGGAAGCTAAATATTTTACTTAATAAAGTATTAAATATGGACATTTTTCTTACAAAACTCCATTGATTCGCTTCAGAATGTATGTTTATGATGAATGGATGCACTTTTTTGGGCTTCAAACTCAATGGACTGCCAATACAAAGAATCTGATTATGTTCATCCGAAAGAAGAAAGTCATATACACCCAAGATGGCTTGAGGGTGAGTAAATCATGGGGTAATTTTCATTTTAAAGTGAACTAATACTTTAATTCTGATACCACCCACATTACAATCTAATTCCAGTTGGATAAAATTACACTACATTTGTTAAGTTTTCTAGTTGCTTTAATTGGAAATGTCGGGTTTACAGAAGTGAAATGTCGCAAATGACGTTTCATGTTGACTATATTTTACCGCCATTGTGTGGAGAATAGTTAGAAAGGAAACTGAATATATTTTGAGCACTAAAAAGACATGCATTAGTTCACCTTCATTGTGCTGTGCTCTCCTCCTCTCATCACGAGGTGCCCGGGGGCCATCAATCTTCCTGCTCAGGACAGAGAGAGACGAGAAAAAGAGGAGACTTGTGTTAGCTTGCTCTATTACACTATTAAACTACCAAAACCACCAAATGAATTTGCACAACAAAACACGGCTGAAGCCTATTTGAAAACAAACATTCCTTCAGCCCGTTTACTGATATCACAACAGTTGAGGTACAAATGTCAGTCAGTTCAATTACATTTACCCACAATTTGCTTAAATCTGCACAAAAAGGTAAAAAGCCTGAAAGAACCCCTTTGATTTTTCCTCATTTCGTTTTATTGAGAGGCAAGAATTAATGACATTTATTTATCTGATGTCTTCCGAATATGAAGAAAACTCAAACACCATCAAACATATCTACAGTATTTACACAGTATTGAATTAAAAGCCAGCTGCCCAGCAGTGATTAATGGGCTAGTGCAGCAGAATCTAGAGGAGAAGGACAGGCTGGTGGTTGAAAGGGGGTGGGGATGTAAAAGGTCTTCCTCACCAGTCTGATCTGCTGTGTTGAAGAGTCTCATGTTCACCAAGGTCTCTGGGGATGGCAGGCAAGTGGGACAAATTTTTTGGTTGTTTTTCTGACTGCACTCAAATGGATTGGACAATACTTTGCATATTTGTATTTGAAATCATTGCATTGGACAGTTCTGTCATATTTAAATCACTCCATGTTTACTGTTGTTCTGCAAACTGAAATTATTTGGAGGGACGTAAAGGGATCAAATTACATTTGGTACAAAGCATTAAGTTCAAAGGATGGACCGGGCCGTGCAGACTGGGCAAAAGTAAGGGATGGTGACTCATGATCGGTACTTACGTAGAGTAAGTGTGCGTACGAGGGGCGATACTCCGGGGTGTCCCAGTTTGTAACACATCTGGTGGACTCATCATCACGTAAAACTGACCTAGATTAAACAAAAAGGGTTGAAATAATGTTTGAAAACCCTATTATGAATGAACTTATCAACATTGTATAAGAAAGCAGACTATCATACTAATGATTTTAGCAGCTATTACACATTAATTACTGTGTAATTATACATTATATTACACAACCTTACTGTGTGTACTAAATGCAATGCAATGCCAGATTCAAGATTCAAGTTGTATTTTGGGGCTGCTGACATACTAGAACCAACATTACCTACTAACCGTGTCAATGGCAAACACTGTTTTTTGGACTTTGGCATGTGAAACTGACCTCCAGCCTGTGTGAGGGTTGGATCAGACGTGGCCTGCACTGAGACGGCTGTAGCTGTACCGTCACTGACAGTTGCTGCTGGGAAGTAGGCGAAGCGTGTCTCTCCCCCCACCGTTTCCCCTGCTGGACTGCCTCCATTGCTAAAAGGGTTCTGGATGACAGCCTGTAGAGATAGATATAGAAATATAAGATGCATGCAGGCAAATTTGATACTGAATTCATGTATATATTGCTATTTTCCCTTCATATTTCCTTCTAGTCTTATCCATACACACCTGTGCTACTGCTTGCTGTGCACCTGCAAAGGCAGCCGTGGACACCACACTGACTGCCGCTCCTCCATCTCCTGCTGCCTCCAAATGGTCCTCTGTTACCTGGACCACGCGATACGTCACCTGTATCAGAAAAACACACACAAATAATTTTGATGTAAGATTTTTTGTATCTTTAAGTTAAGCAACACAAAAATGTATTAAAGTCAACATGAATTGCTGTTTGAAATGCATTTTACTTTCATAATTTGTTCATTTACAATTGAAACAGAATGTTTAACAGCAAAAAAGGCAGGATGGGAATTCATCTTATCCATTAGAAACATTATGAACAGTGGGCATTACATACTTTTTGGCTAAAAGAATGGATATATAGCTATCGGTTAACATTAACCAATTCATTATCCAATAAAAGCCCATTCAAAATTATAATAGCGTATAAATAAATACGGTTGCACTTACATTCATTTACCTAAGAAAGTACTGGTTAATATATATGGTAACATGGTTTACGGTTAGGTTAAGGGGTAGGTTCAAGGTAAGAATCTAGTTAGTTATCGTGATATTTAAAATAAATAGGACTGTAAAATAAAGTGCTACCAGTAACACTAAATTACCATTTAGACAAAAAAGCATTCTCAAAAGAGCCATTACTGGGACACAGTACTCCAGGTCATGTTTTATTACAGAATGACCCCAGTTTGAACCCTGGAAAGGTCAAAGGTCACACTGACCTGTCCACCAGTGTTTTCTGTCCGAAACTGGTACTGAACATTGTGGTCTGCAAACGCTGCTGCTTGCTGGACACTCGCTATGGTAACCGCTGTCTGCTCCTCCACCCCCACCCCCTCTCCTGAGAAATGCACAAGAAAGGACTGCGTTATACCGATAATATGCATCTATTTTTTTCCCTTTAAACATTCATCGGATGTGTACATCTTTTACTTACCCTCTTGCAGCTGAACAACCTCCTCAGTTTCCTGTTTCTCGTGACTGCAAAGAGAGAGCAAATGTTTCGGGTCATCTTATGAAACCACTCACATCTCAAAAGAAACCCTAGAGGTACAGATTAAAACCATATATGGCACATTCTAGTGATGGAAAGTCAGACCCATTTCTGCCAAATTATTCATTCAAGTAGTTCGCTTAAAAAAAAAAAAAAAACAGTTTACAGCAAGAGTGTTAATTGTATGTGTTTCAGCCCTTTAGTCCTGGGCCAGATTGCATAAACATAGCCATTATGTAAATGCTGTGTCTTAAGAACTAGTATTAGCAGTTAGTCAGGGATATTCACTCTTACTTTTCTGTATCAAATTAGACAAAATAAATTTAAATTATTATGTAACTGACCTGTTATGAACAGCCTTGAAGAATAGAATTAGATGAACTTGTAAGACTAGTCTAAGCATCCAGCCAATGAATATAATTTGAATTCATAATAAATAACACTAAAGTAAATGTACACATCTCAATCACATGTACTGCTATTAAATTCCCTTTTTTTATTGCAGAATGTCCATAAGACATTGTCCAGAAAAAACAACAATGTAAGACACTTCCACTTGGATAAACACACAGAATTTGAGACGGAATAAACAAAACCAAAACTTGAGGAGCAAGGCTGAGAACAAACAAGTAGCTGATATAGACAACAAAGAAAAACATATTAATATAATAGATATTTTGACAAAGAGAAACAAAGTTTCAGACTTTCTATTATGTTTTTGAGGCATTTCAAGCTCTGAAACAGTTTAACAAACCCCCCAGTATGGCTTTGTTATTTACCAATCAATAAAACATAAAACGGGTGATTTTCCATCACACTTGAGATGACAGAATTCCTTTTTGTTGTTCACTCGACAACCTCTCAGACAAATTTCCGAGAGAATCGCTAAGAGCGAACCGATTCAATGAAAAGATCCGACTTAAAGAACGATTCGTTAAAGAATCGCACATCACTTGTGCATTCTCCTGTCTTTATGCAAACTATTAGAGACATTTGAATTACTTGAAAATGAATTAAATACTCCAAATGACTGGAGCAAGATGTTCTAGTCGATGTACCTCTTACCTAGATCTGTCTAACATTACTCAACTTGGTGAAGACACGGTGAACGCCCCCTTTCATTAGCGTCATTAACCAACTGTTCACAGTTTTTAAAGTGAAATTAAAAAAATACCAACAGCAACTTTTTCTTCACATAACAAATGTAGCCAAATAAACACAATGGGGTTAAAAGGGGGAAATACTTCTGAATGCAAATAAAGCCTCTGGATGAAAAGACTGTGGTTGGTTGCAGGTTGGAGGGAATTTAATGCATTAAACTGCCGAAGAGCTTTTGTTCCAACCGCGCAAAACGCGTTATTTCTGCTTAAACCGTTTAAAGTGCATATTGTATTTCAGAAAATATAAATATCGAAGTGTCTTGTGAAAATGAAATATACACCGGCATGGGTTCGTGTATTTTTAATAACCAAGAACAGACAAAAATCACCAAATTAGCAATCCGGCTAATAGTGATATAAATATGTCGACGATCAGTGTTAAAAGGACTGCGATCTGTTGTTTTTCTTCCTGCTATTCGTATCTTACGTTTAACCTACTATATTGATGACATGCATAAAACTTAATAAAAGTAAGAAAATAAAGTTAAAAGATGATTGCTAACTGCCTTGCTATAAAAACAGAGCAGAAAATGGTTGACTGGGGCCTTGAGGGTGGCCGTACATAAAGGACGCGCTCTCACCTCGTCGAGGTGTCCAAGCTCTGATCGAGCATATCCATGAAGGCGAACGGATTTTAAAATGCGATATTCAGCGACACTTGAAATACGGGAGATGGAAGCGCTGATCACGGGGACAAACACACGGGTCATGTGAGAAAGACAGTCCAGGACACGTGAGGTGCAGGCTGGGCGAGGAGTTAAAATGGAGACCGCTGTGGAGGAAGACGGAAGGTGTACCGGCTGCTGTTGTGCTCACTGCGCGGCTTTGTTGCATATGTTACTCCCTCCCGCCCTTCTCTCGACCTGTTGAGTCGCTTAGTAGTTTCTTTTCAGACGTTTTGCTCATAGGTTAACGTTGGACGTGTTTGCTGATGTATTTCTATTCTTTTAAAAATACTTTAAAATCAAACTTTCTCTTTATTTCGGAACCGCGCGCTGCATTGCTTTGCTATCGATATTCTCGTATCCTTCCGCAAGCGTTTTAATAGCGGCCACATTTTAGCGCTGCCGCTGATAAGATATGGAGTGGAGTACCTATTATAAACAAGTGCGGTTTAGGTTGAAATAAAAGAATAAAACACTTTTGGTGGACATGTGACAACAACACGCTTATGGTCGTGTACGTACTCCGAAACTGACTGTTCGCAGGTGCGGGATAACGTAGAAACATAAGGAACGCGTAGTTTAAATTATTGCGTTATACTTCCAACGCTGAAACTGGAAATTAAAGTTGAAATGAGATAAACTAACAGTTAGCCTATTGCTATTACAACCTCGCGTGTTTCAATATGAATGAATGACATTATGCGTTTAAATCGCATTTAATAATGGAGTGAACTTAAAAACTTACCTTGTGTCTTCGTCATTATTTAAAATCTGTCCGTGTGAAAATGCAAGACATTTAACATGAACAAAACGGACGTTTTTCCCTTGGTCACATCAGCTCAAGGAATAGCAAATGTGACGAGTGGTGATTTTTCTCAGGTGACCCATGCGATCCAATCCGGGTTTTTGGTCAAACCACATGACACGAATGCAAAAGCTCTAGCAGTTGATAGGAATTGGACATTTATTAATCTATGACATTAAGAAACTGGACAAAAATGATCTGCACAGATGATAAGAATTATTTATCCGATATGTAACACGTTCGCATAAATCAACATAGCCTAATGAGATTGTGTTGCTAGGAGCCTACAAGCGTTGTTTTCCCAGCCTGGTATATTTTCCTGAACTTCCACTGTTCTAGCCACGAGGTTGTGCTGCATGGCAAATTGAGCTGTTGAAATCAACATAAATGTCTTATTCGAGACCTGTCATAATTGCCATTATATGTAGGCCTATACACACACACTACCGTTTAAGTTTCAGATCGGCAAATCTTTTAAAAGAAGTCTCTTCTGCTCCATATCTGAAATGGAAAGATTTTGTAACCATGTCTTTGCTGTCACGTTTGATCAATTTAATGCATACTTGCTGAATAAAAGTATTTTCTTAAAAAAAAAAAAAAAAAAGTTATTATCTGCTATTACTGACCCCAAACCTTTGAATGGTAGTGTATAATGTTACAAACGTTTTCTATTTGGGATAGCCTAAATGTTCTTTTGAATTTTCTATTCATCAAAGAATCCTGAAAAAATGTACACAACTGTTTTCAATATTAAATATTTAACTGTAGCCTAGGTTCTTGTCATATTTTATTACCATATTTTAAACCATAGCAAATAAACTGTGATAAAGTGAGAAAACGTTGAAGGTGTCTGAATACATTTTGGTTTGACTGTATATTCATTTCACCACCATTTGAACATGCAAATGCACCTCAACATGTCAACATGCAACAGAACCTGAGCACAATTGTAAAGGGTTCCATATTTTCCTCAAATCAAAAGAAATGTGGGAAACTGAATTATACCAATCACTTATTCTGATGTTTATGCAAGGACAACCCCCCTGAAGAAACAAATATAGATTTGCATGTTTGGCAAAACATCACCAGGAAAGATACTGGTGATGTCAATAGATCTCCTCCCTACAGTACAAACTTTGCTTTTATTCTTACAAAGTTCATTCAGCATTAATTGACATACTTATATACACTCTAAAAAAAAAAAGGTTCTATATTGCACCAAAAATGGTTCTTGGCTCGTAATCATAGGGGAACCTTTTTTAGTGCTATATAGCACCAATTTTGGTGCTTCAGTGGTTCTTCAGCGGTTCTTCAGAGGTTCTTCAGCGGTTCTTCAGAGGTTCTTCACCGGTTCTTTGACTAAGGTGCTATATAGCACCTCTGAAGAACCGCTGAAGAACCACTGAAGCACCAAAATTGGTGCTATATAGCACTAAAAAAGGTTCCCCTATGATTACGAGCCTTTTTTTTTAGAGTGTAGATATATATAAAAAAATTTAACCGGATAGTTCCTTAAAATGCATTGCAAGTGTTCAAGTGCTTTTACAGAATTAATACTTAGCCTAATAGCCATGCATATGTGTTCTTGGTAGCACTTTATTTTACTGTTCCCCACTATCACTGTAATAAAATATATATGATCAATAAGTCATCACAACAAATGTTTTTACATTGTTTTAACTCATCAAAACAAGTTCAATTGTAACTTTTTTTAAAATGAGTTATACAAGATAGTTTAATTTAATTTTAGTTGAAATTACTTAAACATCCGAGTTGATTGTACTTAAACATTTCCAGGCTGCAACTTGTTTTTTTAGTTTTTTTTCAGTGTACATATTAAATAACTGTGTAATAGTTAGGTACTAACCCTGAACCTTCCCCTAAACCTAAACTTGCACGCATGCATGTGCACGTACTGTAAAATAAAGTGTAACCATGTTCTTTAATACATATTTAATCCAACTATAGCAGGTGTAAAAAAATGGATGGGTATTTCACTGCATGTATTGCTTTGTTATAAACCAAGAAACTAAGAATTTCACTCAACATTACATTTGTGTATACAGTAATGCAATTCATAATAAATCACACAGTCCTCCATAAACTGTTTTGTAAAAGGTTGTTATTTGACAACCAAATGAGTTAAATACATTTCTTTGGGTTATCTATAACTATTGCTTGCTCATTCACTTACATTAATCATAATTGTATCCACATGGAATCAGTAATTCGATTTGGGAACGGGAAACTTTGGGTTTATTATAAACTATAGGTATGCCTGCTGAGAGCCACGGTGTGGCCTCTGTCAAAGCAACCATGCAACTCAGCATTTTGCATTGACCGCTGCACCAAAGCAATCCATTGAATATGTGCAGCTACAGAACAGTCTACTCTTCAAACAAAAGAAGGACCATTGACATCATACATACACACAGTGAAAAGTCAGACACACCAGGGCCCCTGCTCTAACCAGTTCAAGTGTATTTGTTTCAGAGACAGAGGAGGTCGCATTTAAAGGATTTTGCCACCATCAACAAAAACGGGCAACAGAGGTTGTCTATTTCTCTTTTGCCTCTTAACATCTCTCTTTCCCTCTCCACTCTCTCACTCCCTCTTTCCCCAGAGGATAAGCAAAGAGGGATTTGCCTCAGAAGCAACAAGGTAAGCCACTTTTTGTGTGTGTGTATATATATATATATATATATACATATATATATATATATATATATATATATAAAATATTTAATTAACTTGAAACGTCAATGCAGTGTGAATGGAACTGGTAGTTATCTATGATGAGCATGTCCATTACAGACATTACAATTTCTTTATGACTATCTAACCTGGAATATCATAAAGTTCAGATGTCTCAGTGGGACAGGTTTCTTTTTTTTTTCTTCAATATATTGAAGTATAACAAAAATAGCATCTGCATTTTTAAGCTCCCTGTGCGAAGAAAAATAAAAAAAAGTATAAAGAAAACTGGGTAACACAGTAACGCTTTACTTAATGCCTTTATTTATTAATATTCACACACTCCTTGTTACATCGGAAATTGGCTGTTGTTGTGTTTTAATGCATTATACTTAATATAATGCTTATTATGCTTAATATAATACTTAATAAATTATACCATACTAACAGGCCATGCATTATAAGGAGCATTACAAGGCATAATTATTGCTTTAAAATACTTTTATAATGCATTAAAGGCTTTAAGTAAAGTGTTACCGGTAACACTTTACAACAAGGCTTCATTTGTTCATTTAAATTTAAATGGGTTTGTTTAAACCCACCAACATGACTTAACTACATTAGTTAACATGAACTAACAATAAACAATACTGCTACAGCATTTATTATTCTCAACACTTACTAATACATTTTTAAAAGCGAAAGTTGTATCTGTTAATATTAGTTAATGCATTGTGTGTGAATTTTTTTTATGAATTGAGAAAAAGTTTAAATAAGCTGTAAAATATATTCCTCATTGTTAGTTGATGTTAGTTAATGTATTGACTAATGTTAATAAAAGAGATCTTATTGTAAGGCGTTACTGAAATCTATTATTGTGAAGCTTAAAAAATAGTGTTTAAATTGAGTATCTGGGTAGTTTTGATATATTCATTTTGAATGTTTATTGCATTGAATTACAAAGTTTGAAAGACGTGTGGATTGTATTTTTAGCCATGTGGTTTGAAGAGAAATTGATTGAATTATATTTTCAAGACTTTTATGACTGTGTATACAGTATAAGAATCTGTATGTGTAAAATCCAAACTTTTTCATGTCTCATTTCTCATATCTGTGTATATATCTCCTTCCTGCATAGTCACAGCGTGTGTCAGGATGTACAGCTTTATGGGCGGCGGCCTGTTCTGTGCCATTGTGGGGAACATCCTAATAGTGGTCTCCACGGCGACAGATTACTGGATGCAGTATCGCCTCTCGGGCAGCTATGCCCATCAGGGCCTGTGGAGGTACTGCATGGCCAACAAGTGCTACATGCAGACAGCAAGTATAGGTAAGCAAATGTATTCATGCACATATTTTTGTGTGTCTATAATATGCCCTATGGCTATTTTAAATCTATGTGAAGTTATAACTCAGATGTAAAGTCCCCTATACATTATACACAAATTTTGGCACCTGCATTTGAGCTTTTAGACCATGTTTTGCCTGTAGATGGCAGTGGTTCATTCTTTTTGCTACACAGAGCTCCATACACTGGTTTGTGTTGCACATTCGTATTCTGAACAGGTGCTCCAAAGTTGTTTCCCTGGTCTAATAAGATGGCATCTGAGATCACAGGAGCTGTAATGTGGTTCGTTCAAGGTGATTCTGCAGAGACAGATTTCCAAAGATCAAATGAGAAAAAAAAAAAAAAACAGTGACAAGAATTGGTTGGGATTTTGGGGGGATGAGAATAGGAGGAGGAAACCCATCTTTAATCTAACTTTGAGAACGTATCTCGTCTCTGTCCTCAGCATACTGGAATGCCACACGGGCATTCATGATCCTCTCAGGAATAGCGTGCTTTGCGGGCATCATGGCAGGCATCCTCTCATTTGCCCATTTTTCTGCCTTTGAGAGATTCAGTCGTTCCTTTGCTGCAGGAATCATGTTTTTCATCTCCAGTAAGTCACAAACGCACGCCCAATGAGCTGTAGAATGTCAATTTTAGCATATTTAAATGTAAATAAAGGGTAACGGTCAAACATGGATGTTACTTCTCTTCCTTTATCAATTTTTTAATCTATGGCTTTGTTCACACCCAGCTCTGTTTGTACTGCTGGCTATGGCGATCTACACTGGCGTAACCCTAAGCTTCCTGGGCAAGCGCTTCGGAGACTGGCGCTTCTCCTGGTCCTATATACTAGGATGGGTGGCCATGCTCATGACCTTCTTTGCAGGTGATATAAAACCTCATAGACTGCTATTTTAGAATCAGAATCAGAAAGAGCTTTATTGCCAAGTGTGCTTGCACACACAATACATTTTTCTTGGTGCTGAAGCTTCCAGTGCACATATACAATACAAACACAACAAGAACATAGTAATACAAATTCTAAGAATAAAAATTTGAAAATAGCTTAAACATTTTTTTAGGTCACAGTTACGTTTAGTCAGAATAAACATTTACATAAAAATAAAGGGGGGCATAAAAGTTCTCATGGTGCAGAGTGGATTTAATCAAGGAAATGTGGTTTGAATGTGCCTCAGGATGTGGTTGAATGGACTTTTTTTGATTACATGATAAAGTTCTGTCACAAAGGCGAAACCAGCAAGTGCATGCAGACCAAACTTTAAAGGCCTGTTCACACCGAGGACAATAACTATAAAGATAACGATAAAGGTATAGTTCTAAAAATCGTTGTCAATATTAAATAATAGCAGAGATCACACCACAGCTATAACAAAATTATATTGTTGGAATCACTTTCAGAACGATTTTTTCCAGCTGATGAACGATACAAATATTGACAGCCAATCAGAATCCATTCTGTTCTAACAAGCTTGATCGTTTAAAGCAACAGACAAACACATGCTTGAATAAACAGAACGATATCGTCCTTTGGTGTGGACGCTAATATAGTTTATCTTTATAGTTATCGTCCTTGGTGTGAATGGGCCTTTACTCTTATGATTAGCACAGTAAAAATGTAGACGTGCATGCACTGAAAAAAAAAAAGTTGTTTCAACTTAAAAAAGTACGAAGCCCCGCACATAACGTGCAGGAAAAAAACTAGGCTAATTCCTTCCCTCAGTTTGCTAAAGCGTGCACACAATTTGTAAATCGAGGGAACAAAATAGTATATCGTCTGCACGATTTAGCAAATCGAGGGAACGATTAGTAAATCATGTGCACTATTTACTTTTTCTCCCTTGCATGCCATGTGCGGGGCTCCGTAAGAAGTAAGTGTTCGTGCTGCCTTAAAATTTTAAGTTTAATCAACTCAAATATCCAAGTTGTTCACATTTCAAGTTGACAAAACTTAAACTTTTAAGGCAGCACGAACACTTACTTTTTAAAGTTTTAACAACAGTTTTTTTACAGTGTGCTGTCTTTACTAACTCTATGGTGTCCTATCAATGGTTAAAACAAGCAAAAGAGCTAAGTAAACATAATTGCTTACTCCTTAATGCGTTGATTTAATTTTTAGGTGATATTTGTTTACATGTTTGTGATTTGAAAATTGTCTGTTGCAGGGATATTCTACATGTGTTCCCACAGAATGTATGAATCCAGGAGAGTGGTTGGAAGTCGCTAACCGGAGGCAATTAAAACTGCAAGCAGCAGAAAGTTTTGACCTGGAAATACTCAGATCAGATCTATGAAGAATGCTTAACGTTATGCCTTAAAACACTAAATTGCAAAAACACACCATATCCATAGCCTGAAACAGCATTAAAGGACTTTTTTTTACACATGCAAATATATTTGTATAATTCTGCACAGATAAATATACCAGTTTTCACAAATGTTTATTTCACTTTTCATAATTTTTTTCAATAAAAATCCACATCAAATCAAATTATTTTCTGTGAAATTTCTATCTTGATGTATTACATTGGAATATATTTATGACCTCACATAAAAACTGGCTGTTTATCATATTTAGAGCATCTGTCCTTGCTTTTAGAAGTTACAGATTGCACGTGTCGTTATCCAAGTATATGTTTTGCAATATACTTTCATCTTTAGTGTTGCAGCATTTGTTTCACCATGCATGTGGCGATACGTATCAGACTTACAGCTTCACACTTGCAGCTTAATAACATAGTCAGCAAGTGTGGCACATCCTGTGTTAAAACACTGCTTATGTGAGAAGAAAAAGAAAAAAAGTTTAAAACAGGACTTATTTTTATATGTTTTCTTCAGTTATTCAGTTTTACTCAAAAAGTATTACATAAATGCATTGCCTCAGAATTGTTTGGCTTTTTATTCATAGAAATGAGCTATGGTACTTCCTGTTCTGAACAATTCTTTAAATAAAACGCTTTACCAAGTAAGGTCAAAAAGTAGAAGTGGCCTTCTAATACTTTTTCTGCTGTAAAAAAGCAATTAATTTCCTCTTTTGTTTTTTTGTTTTCTAAAAAATGCCACATAGTAGTAAGATGAAGTGATGCTATATTGTATGTTCAAAAGCTCAGGTCCCTGTTAACCTGTTTTCCTGTCTGCATTTGTACAAAAAAAAATTGTGAAAAACTGACAGCTTTAAAAGTTTCAGAAAGATATGTTGGTGGATGTAACATTTTATTACAAGAAACATATAGGGAAAACATTGAAGATAGATAACAGGCAGAAAACATGTCCTCACAGAAAGAAAAAGTTCCTGTTTAGCTAAAGGTTATGAAATATATAGGGTTTTGAAATGTTATGCAAGAAACAAATTCATTCCCCCAAGTGTTGTCCCAAGTAGTCAAACACATTTGAACAAACAAAGAATTTCAAATTGAATTTAAATTTAAGTTTAATAATGTAATAGTTTAGTGATCGAACAAATTCAAATAGTCAAAACAAAGCAGTGGTACTCAAAAATATTATTAAGACAACGGTTGAGAATTTTGCAATGCATTAATTGTACAGTATTAATCTGTATTTTAACAGAAATCTTTAGACGAACAAGTACTATAAGAACCAGAGTTGGGGGTAACGCATTACAAGTAACTTGAGTTACGTAATAATATTACTTTTTCAAGTAACTAGTAAAGCAACGCATTACTTTTCAAATTTACAACAAAATATGAGTTACTTTTTCACATTTATTTGACTGACAGCTCTCCTGTCCCCATGTTGAGAAAAGTGAGAGTAAGTGCAGAGCTGTTGTGTGTAAATGTGTTATTGTAGTTCTAGACTAAATGTGAGCATTTACTCATCACACTTGCACAATGAAGATTCTGTACTCCTCAAAATTAATAAAATCAGTCAAATGGAAAATCAGAGTTCCAAACCTCAAATATATAAATGTTAAATAAAACAAATATTTTTATGCATTTAAATCTACCTTTATTGACCAATGTTGTGCTACTGACCTTTGATGATTCAGTTAAGCCATGAGCAAAAATTACTAGATTTTTGTTTTTATTGGTAAAACTTTTTTCTCCTGCTTCCTATTCTTCCATTATCCAGAATGGCAGCACATTTTTACATCAGCCTGAGGCCTATTATTTAAATTTTGGGATGAAGAGGTCTTTACATTTGCACAAAAAATTACTTTTTTTGCTATTAAAAAACAAAATAAAAAAGCAAGCCCATCCCAGGTGAGAAAAAATAACGCAAAAGTAACGTAACGCATTACTTTTCTTAAAAAGTAACTAAGTAACTCAATTAGTTACTTTTTAAGGGAGTAACGCAATATTGTAATGCATTACTTTTCAAAGTAACTTTCTACGTACTATATGGGAAAGGCTTATGTTTCTAATCTGGCAATATAATGGTATATTAACTTTACTTATTAGCACCTGCATGGTTTCATTTTGTATATATATGATTTTCATTTTGTAAATATATGTCTTTAAATTGAAACTGCAGAGCGCACAACGGCAGCAGCAAATAATAATTTTAAATGCTATCAATCTGCTGGCAATTCAAATATGCAGCTTTTTTCCCAAGATATTGATTTTATTTATTTATTCAAAATGCCTGATTGGATAAGGAAACTAAAAAAAAAATAGCTTTCAACAAATTTCTCTTAAACTTTAGTCAGACACTGCGTGTCTGCAGTCTTTGAAATGGAAGTACAGCTTTCGTTCCTTGAGCGTTCCTGGGACTGCAGAAAGTGACTTTCCTCTGTAAGAGCTTTAAGAAAAATCCCTGACAGGTTTTGGTTGCATTGTCGTCTAACATCCAGCCCCATGCAGAAGTACAGCAACGGGTTAATGCAGCTGTTGAAATAGGCTAAGTATGAAGCCAAAGTCCATCCTATAATTACTTTCTTGTTGTCTTCATTCACAAACTTGACCAGTCCTAGAAAGTGGTAGGGGGCCCAACATAAGAAAAAAGCACAGACCAACACAGCAAGAATCCGAAGAGGCCTTGATTTGCCAGAGATCCGCGTTCTGCGTATCCCAACAGCAGATAATATGTAACAGACAAAGATGACCAGGAAGGGCAACAGGAATCCGCAGATGAAACGAATGCTGTAGTAGACATACTTTCCTGAATTGCCCCCCTCTGCTGCTTCATTCGCCTGTAAATTAAATCACAAATTCATATTCACAATATTTTCTATACATGCAGATGTGTGAGTAAAAAATAATCATTCAGGCATTTGTGAAGCCATTCTGACCTTCAGTGTGCAGTGGCTAAAGTTGTTCTTGTCAGGGAAGACCTGCCGGTACACAAAATACGGTGAACTAAAGATCACCGCCACAATCCAAACTACCACACTGACCACACGAGCAGCACATAACGTCCGTCGTTTCCTGGTGAACACTGGGCAGCAAATGCAAAGCGTTCGATCCACACTGATGACAGCCAGAAGGAAAACACTGCAGAACATGTTGGCGTACTTGAAGAAACCATAGAACTTGCAGAGAAAGACACCAAAAGGCCAGTGGTCAAAGAAAAGGCTTGAGATTAGTGATAGTACTCGTGTCAGGCAGAAGACCAGGTCAGCTACTGCGAGGTTGACCAACCATACATTAGTAACATTGGGAGTCATGCGGAAGCCGGCAACCCAGATGACCACAGAGTTCCCAGTGGTGCCGAAGAGAATGATGATGGTGAAAACGACAGTGCGGACATTGTTCATAATGGCTTCAGTGTCCACTGTAGTGTTCTCACGGTGGTTTGAGACCTCAGAGTGGCCATAATGGAGAGGAGTTGTATTGGAATTCATTCTACAACCAACAGAGATAAATCCATTAATGTTCTTTCAGTTTTTCTGTTTAACAATAGATCCATTCATAACGTCAATTTGTCAGCTAATAGGAATTTCTCAAAGAGATATTCAATCTCAATATTTCCATTCAATATCAATATTCATAATTTTATGAAGATGCACTATAATCTGTGTCAGACAAGATAAAACCATTTCGTGATTGTTACACCATGAGTGTATTCAAAGTGGGCTTGCTGAAAAAAGTGTAAGTATAGTTTAGAAAACGTAAGTTAGAAAGTGTAAGTAAATGATTAATAAACTATTTAAATGTACATCTAAACATCTTATTATTTAGACATAGTAATAGTTACTCAGTTTGTTAATAAATGCTTTATTAACTGTAATTCATGATTAATTTAGGTAGTTATAAAACATTTAGTTGTTGTCAGTTAACTATTTTTGTGAGCTCATCTAAAGTGATGCCTCATAAAGCTTTTACACATGAGATTTAAAGGCTCAGTTTTCTTCTGCACTGCTGTTCACTAATGTGAAAGCTAGTAGTTGTGGCACTGAGAAATATTTTATTACATTATAATTGTTTTATAAAAATGTTATTTGTTGTATTTTGGCACTCCTGTAATCAAGTGTTGGCACTGGTAACTTTTTATTCAGCAATGTTTATGCTTCACAGAAATTTATTTTTTATATCTGAATTAATCATGAATTACAGTAATACATGGTAATAAAGCATTTATCAACACACTGCATAACTATTACCATATGTCTAAATAATATGTGTAAATGTACATTTAAATAGTTTATTAATCATTTACTTTCTAAATGATCTTATGAACCACTTACAACTCCTAAATAACTGGTTTGTAAAAATGTAATTGAATAGTGTACTTGAATGTACTTGAATAGAAATTATAAATTGATCATTAATAAAGTATGAAAATACAAATATTGAACACATAGATATGCTTATAAATTGAGAATAGAGCAAGCTGTATTTATAAACTGCTTATTAATGTCTATTAATGCTTTATAAATGATGAATGAACTATTTACTAATGCTTAACTAATGATTCATATCATGCAGTTATTAAAAAGTTACCGAACATGTTATGTAATTTTAGCGGAGATTTTGGAAGTAAAGATTTACAGTAAATAAATATCCTGATATTTAGCTTAAATTATTATGTTTCTTCCTAGTTTTTGTTATCAGTTATGTACGTTTGGGATTTATGTTCTATCCTATGTTGTTTAACATCGTATGTTGTGTTACCATAATGACACTGTGCTTATGTGCATGGCACATTCTGTATATTATTTTTTAACTCAACTTGTGTTAAAGATAAATTTGATGAACTTTAATTTGTCATGTGCCTCTTTTACTAACTGTATTATATAGTGATTATCAGATATTATATATATATATAAAACATATTTTATTAATTTAAATGGTATAATGAACATTGTATCAGTTCATGAAATATGCAGTTTTAGATTTCATGAAATATATAAGATTTTGTTCAGTCTTCTAACACATAAGATGTTGCTACCGTATATATTTCACAGTAATATATATTTCAAGTTCTGGCAACCACAATTGCTGTATTTTTTACCGTAAATTTCACAGGTTTATTGTTTACAGTGTACAAACATTTAGGATTTCAGAAACTGCATGTCTTTGGTCATAATTATTTTATAAAACATTGCTTCAGATAGAAATGTTTGGTAACACTTTACTTAAAGCCTTTACGTATAATGTATTATAAAAGTTTTTAATGCCTTGAAATGCACATTATATAACCATAATGAATAATCGTAACCACAGTTATAATATTTTATAATACATTGTTACATCTTTATAAAGTATAATACATTAAAACACATGAAAAATAACCAATTTCAGATGTAACAAAGAATGTGCAAATATTATAATGCATTTCAACTTTGGTTACAATTACTATTATGAAACAATATAATGCAAATGCACTACAGTGTACATAACGAATACATTTATAATGCATTATACAAAAGGGCTTTAGTGTAACCAGTTATTAAAAAAAACTGGAGGTAATGTAGATGAATAAAGAATCAAATTTGAGACTTTCAGAAAAAAAGAACAAAAATAAAATATTACTATTAATTATTAATAATCTGGTGATGGATTGGGTGTTCTTACCTGTACACAGCATCAAGCGTTTTAACAAAACTGAAACACTGTAATCCTTTGTGAATGAGTCAATGGAAGCGTGTGTATTAAAGTGATATTTTGCTATGCCAATGAATAAATCAGTGGCTGGTTCTTTGACATCACACCAAGGTTTAGCTCATCTCTGCTTTTCAGTAACTTTTCTGCCCATTAATAGTATAATTTCTGCAGACAAAGATAAAACAGGCAGGAAGGGGGAGGAGACAACCAAAAGTGTATCTTATCTATCAATCTATCTATCTGTCTGTCAGGATTACCCTTTCTGTGTTCACTTTTATTTTTGTCTTGTGTTGCCAATGTTCAGTTCCTGTTTCCTTGGTTGCCACAGTTATTCATTGTTTCATTGATTAGTCTCTCACCTGTTCCTCATCATCCTGTGTTTAGATCCTCAGTTATCTTATGTTCTTTGTCTTTGTCGTATGTTCATGTTTATCAAATGCGTGGAAAGGAAATTGTAGATGAAAGGAGCTGTGCAGAGGATAAATTATGCTCATTAATCAGAATGAGCACCCGATGGTGTATTTTGTGGAGGAGTTCCTCACTAGCCATATCGTTTCCTAGGATGACATTACACTTATGGGCTGTTTTTGGAGTGGCTTGGACTATGATTTTAGTCAGCTGATGCCAAATGGTGATTATAACTGGACCTTGGCACAGTACATAAACTGTCTTTGAGTGGCTCATCGTTTACTGTGGGAGATGAGGAACCATGCAACCCCGCATAAACCATGACACCAGAGTTTTGTCACGTTGTGGTCTGTGTGTACTGTGCACTGATCATCCTTGAGATGTTTCTACCACTTGATTGGAGTCCACTTGTGGTAAATTCAGTTGATCGGACATGATTTGGAAAGGTGCACACACCTGTCTATATAAGGTCCCACAGTAAACAGTGCATGTCAGAGCACAAACCAAGCCATGAAGTCCAAGGAATTGTCTGTAGGCCCCTGAGACAGGATTGGATCGAGGCACAGATGTGGGGAAGGGTACTGAAACATTTCTGCAGCATTGAAGGTCCGAATGAGCACAGTGGCCTCCATCATCCGTAAATGGAAGAAGTTTGGAACCACCAGGTTCCTCTTAGAGCTGGCCGCCCGGCCAAACTGATCGATTGGGGGAGAAGGGCTTTAGTCAGGGAGGTGACAAAGAACCCTATGGTCACTGTGACAGAGCTCCAGTGTTTCTCTGTGGAGAGAGGAGAACCTTCCAGAAGAACAACCATCTCTGCAGCACTCAACCAATCAGGCCTGTATGGTAGAGTGGCCAGACATCACATTACAGCCTGTCTGGAGTTTGCCAAAAGGCACCTGAAGGACTCTCCCCATGAGAAACAAAATTCTCTGGTCTGATGAAACAAAGATTGAACTCTTTGGCCTGAATGGCAAGCGTCATGTCTGGAGGAAACCAGGCACCGCGCATTCCTGGCCAATACCATCCCTACAGTGAAGCATGGTGGTGGCAGCATCATGCTGTGGGGATGTTTTTCAGTGGCAGGACTGGAAGAGTCAGGATCGAGGGAAAGATGAATGCAGCAATGTACAGAGACATCCTTGATGAAAACCTCCTCCAGAGCGCTCTGGACCTCAGACTGGGGCGAAGGTTCATCTTCCAACAGGACAACGACCCTAAGCACACAGCCAAGATAACAAAGGAGTGGCGCCGTGTTCGGTGGCTCAGTGCCTACCCCTCAGACGGAGCTCATGGACTGACCTCTTTTGACGCCTTGGACGCTATGTCCACCATGGCCTTGGAGAAGGATAACTGGTGTTGTGGCACTCTCCACGAGAAAGACACTTCCCGCAGTGAAGTGAGTGACCTGGCTGCTAAGCTGTTGTGGATTCTCACTAAGGCGGTGGAGCAACTGGGACTAGAATGGTCAACTCCTGAGAAGCAGTGAAGAATTGTCTGGATGAATGGTTTCTGCAGTCAGGCCATGGCTGCCACCCCCCAGAAACCGGCACCCTTATTCCCTGAGGTACACAAGGAGATCTCGTGGTCATGTCGCATCCCCTATTTGGCCATCAATAGAGCCGACCGCAGCTCATTGAGGAAGCCAATACAACAATACAAGTGAGAGCACTGACTATTCTGATATTTATCAAATAGACAATCAAAACCAAGCCCTTAGAATATGTGGTGGAGATTTTAGATCCTCTCCTGTGACAGCTTTGCAGGTAGAAATGGGTGAAATGCCACATTCCCCCCTTCCTTGTAAAATGCTTTGAATGCAGAGAAAAGCGCAATATAAATGTAACAAATTATGTGACAAGAGAGATGCCACAAACATTTCACGTCATATAAATTGACTCTCAACTTCACTTCTGACCAAATTAGTATCTATTATTCAAATGTCTTCTAACAACATATTTTGTTCTCATTACTATTTTACAATATTGCTCAATATTTAATGCTGTGGTGTTGCTACAATTAGTTGATTTATTTCATTGTGCTCAGCCATGCCATGAGGACCTAAATGTTCAGGTTTTTCAATGCACCATTATCACAGAAGACATTTAAACTGGGAAAACATGTTGTGGCCTTTTTGTTAACAAAGAGAAACTGTAGCAGAAGTTTTTTCAAAGGCATGCATTTATTTCGCAGGTAAATATTACAGAAGAAATAGAAGTATGTAAGCCCAATCATCATGCAGACGTGGTCAAAAATTGTATCCCTTTCCATATGTTTGGCCAATATTAATTTCCTTTCTCCTCCTGCCTCAGGTAGTATTATTCATGCCATCCTAATTAACAAACATAGACATAGGCTGACATAAGCAATCTTTAAAATGCACTGTTGCATAAACATACATCAATTATATTACATGCAATACATTACAAATTATCTTATTTTTTCACAATATTTCATTTGGGCTTCAACTACTGATCAAAGAAGACCAGACACTGAGGTACATTAATTTTACATTCTGTAAGATGTTTTAAAAAGATGCATTTCAATGATATACTATTTGATAGACCTGCGGCAAATGAACAAGAAAAAGAGAATACAAACTCTTAAATTTTAGTGACACACTTAGTGCCTGCAGTCTTTGGTATGGAATTACAGCTTTCTTCCCCAGAGCCCTGGGACAAGGTTTGGCCTTCCTCCATTAGAGCTCTGTGGCAAATCCCAGGCAAACCTTGGGTGCAGAGTCGACTAACATCCAGTCCCATGCAGAAGTACATCACTGGGTTAATGCAGCTGTTGAAATAGGCTAAGTTTGAAACCATACCCCATCCTACTTTTACCACCTTGCTGTCTTCATTCACCAACTTGACCAGTCCTACAAAGTGGTAGGGGGCCCAACATAAGAAAAAAGCACAGACCAACACAGCAAGAATCCGAAGAGGCCTTGATTTGCCAGAGAGCCTCGTTCTGCGTATCGCAACAGCAGCTAGTATGTAACAGATAAGGATGACCAGGAAGGGCAACAGGAATCCACAGATGAAACGAATGCAGTAGTAGACATACTTTCCTGAATCGCCACCAGCTTCTGCTGTTCCTTTGTGCTGCAAATGAAAAAAAATTACATTAATATATATATATATATACTAAATACAATCATTATATTATTTATATATTTGTGCACCTTCAGTGTGCAGTGGCTCAGGTTGTTCTTGTCAAGGAAGACGTGCCGATACACAAAATATGGCGAGCTAAAGATCACCGCCACAATCCAAACTCCCACACTGACCACACGAGCAGCACATAACGTCCGTTGTTTCCTTGTGAACACTGGGTGCCAGACACACAGCGCTCGATCCACACTGATGACAGCCAGAAGGAAAACACTGCAGAACATGTTGGCGTACTTGAAGAAACCATTGAACTTGCAGAGAAAGACACCAAAAGGCCAGTGGTCAAAGAAAAGGCTCGAGATTAGTGATAGTACTCGTGTCAGGCAGAAGACCAGGTCAGCTACTGCGAGGTTGACCAACCATACATTAGTAACATTGGGAGTCATGCGGAAGCCGGCAACCCAGATGACCACAGAGTTCCCAAAGGTGCCGAAGAAAATGATGAATGTGAGGAAGACGATGTTGACCTCATTCATGACTTTGATGTCCACTGTAGTGTTCTCACGGTGGTTTGAGACCTCAGAGTGGCCATAATGGGGAAGAGTTGTATTGGAAGTCATTCCTCAACCAAGACAGATAAATCAGTAAATGTTCCTTTAGTTCAAAAAATAGATCTTGACATTGCATAGCTTCCCTCAGAAATTTCTATAATTCTACCTGTCATAATTTTGTAAGAACCAACCCATGCATCAGGCAGTAGAAAATCAATTTGTGATCTGATATGCTTTTAAGAGGGCTCGTAACACCAAAAGGGCATTCCAATTGTGGTTACTTAACAGCAATAACAAGGGATGCACCGATGTGTCAGCCCCTAATTGTATCAGTAATTTGTTTAAAAACAGTTGATGATCAGGGTCGATTGACACAAAACTACCGGAACTATCGTTTGGCTATAGTTATCTGTATTGGCAGATGTCATTCTAAAATCGGATATCGGTCTACTGCCACCAAAATGTTCTATTGGTGCATCACTAATAACAAGGTCAGTTATAGATTTTAAATTACTTAGTGAAATCACAGATACAAACATTTAGGATTTCATAAATGATAGTTACTTTATCCCAGTGTTGTTGGGATTTTTTGAAATCGAGATTTATACATCATCTTAAAAGCTGAATAAATAAGCTGTCCATCGATATGGTTGGTTAGGATAGGACAATATTTGGCCGAGATATAACTATTAAAAAAAAATCTGGAATCTGAGGGTGCAAAAAAAAATCATCTTTAAAGTTGTCCAAATGAAGACCTTAGCAATGCATATTACTACTAACAATATGTTTGATATATTTACGGTAGGAAATTTACAAAATATCTTCATGGAATATGATCTTTACTTATTATCCTAAGGATTTTTGGCATAAAAGAAAAAAATATCATTTTGACCCATCATAAAAAAATTATCATTTTCACCCATCAAAAATTATAATTTTCACCCATACAATGTATTGTTGGCTATTGCCACAAATAAACATATGTCACATATGTTAGCTGTATTAAAAGCTGTGGAGTAAAATACAAAATGGGCCAATACAATTAATTTTACAATTCAGAAAACATGTATTGCATTACCTGGATACCAAAGTAATAATTATAATAATAATAATAATAATAATAATAATAATAATAATACAAAAACTTGTTGGTTCAAAATGAGGACAGAAATATAGATAATATAGAATTGATGTGGATGTTCTTACCTGTACACGTCAGTTTTTTCACAGACCAAACCATCAATCTTAATGGAAACAACTGCAAAATCCTTTGTAAATGAGTCATTCACAAGGAGCTGTGCATGACTATTAAAATGTCATTTTTCTATGCTGATAAATAAATCCGGCTTGTTCATTGACATCACTTGCAAGTACTCTCTTTTCCCTTTTTCAGTGTTGCCTAATTGATCAGGTCATTCTTGTGTTTTCACTGAAGACAGAAAAGAGAAAGGCAGGAAGAGGGAGGAGACTTAAACACAAACATATAAACCCGTTTTTTTTACGTAAACACAAATGTTGTAAGTGAAGTGTGGCTTTGGCACATTCATATATTATTCATGTAACTTAATATTTAACAATATTATTGATCTGACTGTACGATGACATAATTTTTCTGCAGAACCACTTTTAAATGAACTAATTTAATAATTGCTGATCTTTACAACAGAACTGAATAAAGACTTCAGCTGAAAAACCGCAGAAATGCATTATTTTCCTGTTATCACCTGTTATTTTCCTGTAAAACTGCTTTGAAACAATCTGCATTGTATAAAGCGCTATATAAATAAAGGTGACTTGACTTGTCACATGTATTTCCCTTCCCCTGAATTTCCCCCATCCTATTCCACTTCAGGCTGGGAGATCACCCAAATATACTCAAAATCTATTGGATTTAATGTCATTTATCACTATACAGACCCACAGAAGTATACAAGAAGGTAATAAGAGTTTTTAGAGCTTAGAGATATTTTGCATATTATGATGGCTGTGGCTTTTGGAGCCATTTGGTCTCTTCTTTCAATCCAGGCAAATGGGAGATCGATTCAATTTAAATTCCCTTTGTTATCAGATGTTTCCATTTGAAAGAGGTTTCGGTTTGGTCTGAGCTACTCAAAGCGATGTGTGCAGAGAGTTTGGGGCGCAATACTGTAACGAGGTTGGCCCGTAACGCGGAGTGTCTTGACTTAATATTCAGAAGTCAGGTATCAATATCTTATTCTTTGCTACTGAGTATTTGATGTTATGTATGGATTATCTTTGAATTGATATGTAATTGGCATTATACATTTACCTGACTGTTAATAAATTGTTACATTTGATCTATTCTGACTTGATCTGGAGTTATTAACTATCTCTAGTAGAATATGAACGGGCATAATTTCAACAAAAGGTTAAACGGAATGATTAAATGGGTGACTAACTATTAAATATAAATGACCAAACAACTAATTGGATAAATTAGAATTAAATCCATTCTGCCCAGCTGAAAACACCGAACGCGCAGCAACCTTCAAACTGCTATTACCGTCGTTGGAATGAATTTAGCGGTCTTACACATATAATCAGATGGAGTAAAGATTATGCGTCTTTGGCGTGCTGTCCAAGGGGAGGGAACCCAGAGTGCTCCCCTAAAGAAGCAAATAAGCAAGGGACAGCCACCAGAAGACGAATTGACTAAAAGAATGTGGAGCATGATGACGGGGGGAGCCGCAGTACCGGGCTAAGTGGAAGGGAAGGGCAGTGGCGGAATCTGGGGAACGGCTCAGGCTTGTAGAAGGCCTGCAGCTGTGGTGCAGTGCCCGAAAAGGGCCTGGCCTTGTGCGGGAGGAAGACGGTGATGTTGTGAAACACGAGCTTGGGGCTTTGCGGAGTTTGCTCTCTCTCTTAGCTGCTTTGGAGGCAGAAGTGGATTTAGGGGAGAGGATGGCTGACTGCAAAACGACGTATAGCCCGTAAATCTGTTAATCAACGATTTTCTCATAGTGTCAACTTTTCAATGGGGGGTATCATTGGGAGGGTCGAAAGATAGGAGGCTATGGGGGAGGAAGGCAAATGTTTCGCCGGTGGGGAGGGTAGTCTTGGTCTCTTGGCGTGCGAGGGGCCATTCGAACAAGCCAAGTCCGGAGTGAAGCAGGTGAAGAGTTCGATTTCAGACATGATAGCTATCGGGCGGGGCCAAATGCTAGAAAACTGTCATGGGACAGATGTAAGTTGGCTGTATGTATATACCCCCTGAGCAAATTGTGTTGATTATCTGAACATATGCCTCCCTTTGTTAAGAACATTGTAAATCGGGGGGAACCGTCAGGGCCCTCAGAGAGGGCCTAAACTAGATATTGTAAAAAATAATATTTACAAACTTTTAAATGATAGTGTAATTTTTTTTTAATAAAAATCATCAGTTCTCATGTTATTTTAGTAGTTTATAATTTGACAATAAACATCTAAATCTTTTTGAGGAAATAAACCCTTCAAATCTGCTGATTCAGTTTGTGTTGTGTTGTGTTGTACAGATGTCCGTTTACTCAATATTAGGATTTTTCCACCTAACGCTTTCAGCTCTATGATTGGTGGTCCAGCTGTAAAATTACAGAGGGCCAAGCCATAACAAGTCAATAGCTATGTTTCCATCCAAAATTGCGAATGTAACTTATGCGCAAAATTGTAATATCGCATAAAACATTTGCGAATAAAGCACCATCCAGTGAGTCGAAGATAACATAATAATCCCTTCCTGATAAACTACCGCTAAAAAATCACTAAGAAACATAGGAGAAGTCACCATATGTAATCATTTTCATATATAATAAATTATTTGCGTCTCAGAGAAACGTGCATCTCAATAAACTTGTTGTCTTGCTTTCAGAGGCAGATGCTGCTGTTTGGGAACGCAGTCATATAAGACATATAAGATATCTTTGACAACAGACTTCTGAATGACCAAAACAGCATTTCAGATGCTTTGCAAACAAGATTTTTCCGCTGGTTAGTACAGTTATGCTGTTACATCGCGAAAGTCACATTTTTTTTTATGTGCATCGAGGAATTTATTCGGTAAATGCATTTCCATTGTAGTTTATGCGCATGTTTTCGTATCGGTTACAACATTTATCCGACTCAAATGAGCGCATACGTTTTTATCATTTTTAGAATTTAGAAACATAGCTAATGATAGGCGAATTTCAAGTTCTACCAGAAAGACTCGGGAGATAGAATGATGAATAAAGCATACATTTATTGACAGCCCAGCAAGCATAATAAAGTTTTGGCATAGGCCCCGTCCATAGTTTATAATCCGAGAGTAGCGGATCAGCATATTCCTGCCTGAAGATGAAGGCAGGGGCGCAGCCGACCCCCCTTTTGAGGTATGGACGGAACCATCCTGGTGGTGGTGGGGAGGGTGGAGGTTGTCGCATCTGCGAACTCAAACATGTGTAAGTACGACCTTTATACAGAAAATATGAAGACGTGATTGGATAGAGTTGAAGTTAATAAGTGACGAAGTGATTAAGTCTTCCTGGCAGAACTTAAGCTAAAGCTTCCATTGACAGGAAAATTGACCAATCACATTGTTACTTTTAATGGATGGGACTTGTTATTGCTATGATTATGACGCGTTAAGGAACACGATCGGGGAAACATAGCTAGCGCTATTGACTATGGAAACCGCAAGCAATAATAATGAGGAGGACAACGTTGCTAATTTTATTTTGGTCATGCATTGGTCATGATGCATCGGCTTACATTACATTTTTTTTTTATTTGATGGTTTTGTGGCCAGTTGTCACCATATTCCGTTGAAGTAACACCAGTTGTGTGATGCAATTCTTTGTAATGATGCTTTGCATTTTTGTTTTGTGAGAACTCTCACTCTCACTCTGATGTTTGCTTGTGGCATTTCCTGTCAAAGGTAAAATGCATTATTATAAAAGAGAACACTGTAAGCTGACTTTAAAGGTCCCATGGCATGACATTTTCATTTTATGAGGTTTTTCAACATTAATATGAGTTCCCCTAGCCTGAATATTGTCCCCAAGTGGATAGAAATGTTGATCGGTGTAAACCCGAGTTCTGGCTGTCTTTCTCTGCCTTTGAGAAAATGACAGGCCAGACGAGCCAATCCTGAAGTCTCCTGGTTTGACGTCCAAGCAGGAACGGTTCCCTCCCTTTCCTCCGCCCAGAGAATCTGGCACGCCCATGCAAACGCTTGAGAGATCATGGGTTGTGAACGAGTGAACGCTGGCAGTTTCTCAGTGTTTGGATGTACAAATGAAAACAGAAGTCTTTTTTCAGTTCCTTCTGATCTGTGATCAGTGATTTCTGATGTGTAGCTAATTATTTATTATTTATTATGCACACGCAGCTCTCTCTCTCCAGACAGAACGGTGTTTTCTATCTTGTGAGTCAGTGTTTTTGTACGTCCTCGTCGCGTCTATCGGTTCTAAAATGTGCATACATTCATGAGTTTCTGCTCAACATCGGCAGAGTCAGATCTTTAGAGATAAACCTCACACACGCCGAAGCTCGGGCTGCACTGGCCGGTGGCCTTCAACATCCCCGACCCCCAGTACTGCATCTGGCCCACAGCGGAGGCACCAAACGCAGCGCGAGATTATGCAGACGGGGGGTAAGCGTGAGCATATCCGGGCTAGCCAGCCTAGCCCCACAATAAACTGGATTAAATTCGAATACTGCTGTTGTGTCTTTGTTTGCGCTGTGTACTCAACGCGCGTCACTGACGCTTTTATTTTATTTTAAAAATAATGCTATTATCAACACTTACTTTTAACTCGTTCATCTCGACAGCTGTAATACTTTGCATGTGTTACAAAGTTGGTAATAATGATGAAGACGGACTCGGTGTGACTGGGACTCGTGTTTATTCAGAACTCTCAGATACAAACACAATAAACTCGCGCTGACAGACAGCGCTCTCATAACTCAGTAGTTACTATAAATAACTTTGTTAGCAATCGCTGAGCTCCATCTCTGGTACATTAGTGATGTCCGGTTCGCGAACGATCTTTCTTTTGAACCTGTTCTTTTTAGTGAACCGAATCAGTTCACCAAATCGGACTGAATCGTTCTAAACGGTTCGCGTCTCCAGTCAGCGCTGATCCATAATTTACTAAAGTTACTAACTTTCTGACATGAGTGACAGTCCCTCCGACTAGAAATAGACTAATAACCTGAAGTATATGCTGTAACTACAACAGTTCAGACATGCTGAGAACTGATGTGAAGTGAACTCAGGTCCATCCGTCTCTCTGGCAGCAGCTCGTGCCTGCTCCTGCCTCGTAGACCTTGTTAAACCACGCCCCCTCCGCTCATTTAAAATGCAAAGATGTCAGCCAATCACAACAGTGGGCGTTTTTACTGAAGTCTCACAGCAGACACGCCTCTTGAAGCAGGGCATTCAGCCACAGGGCAAACAGCAGTATATAAAAATGGCTTTTATTTCTAAATTATGACATTTTATGATGTAAAAGTCATACTAACAATATAAGTACACCTCAGGAAACATTATAAAATAATAGAAAAATGCCATGCCATGGGACCTTTAAGGCTTTACGGCTGATTTTAGGCTTAGTTTACCTTTTTCCCTGAGAAAAAATAAGGGGGTGAGAGGGCCAAGGTCCAAGAGTCACGGTTCGCTACTGTTGTAAATCATATATTTAATCTCAAGTCCTTCTCATTTAGGTGTTTTATGTAAATAATTTTTTTCCAAAAGTATTTCACATTATAATAACACAATATTCTTTGAAATGATACTCAACTTCACTTCTGGCCAGTGTAGTAGATATTATTTTAGCTAACACATCATTATTTAGCAGTATCGCTTTTGTTCACATCATTTTGTAATATTGCACAACCTTTTATTTTGCCTGTCACGAGGACCTGAAGGTTTAGAAGACATTTGAACTGGGAAAACATGTTTTGTTTCGTTTTTCTGATGAAGAGAAATTGCATCAGAAGCTTTCATCACATCTTCATACACATTTATTGCATTGGTAAATATTACAGAAATGTAACATTTTTTAAAAAATTAGCTCACATTAGCCCCGATTTTCATAAACCTGGTCAAAAAGTGTGTTCATTTCCTTATATTAGGCCACAAATAATTTCCGCTTAGTCTCTCTGTCTCAGGTGGGCTTATCTGTCATCCTGTTAATTAACAAACATACACACGTAGACGAACATAAATCCGAACTGATCATAAAAATGTGCAATTATTGCATAAACATTTGTTTACATATATTATCATGAATCTTAATTAGAATGTTTTGTTGATTTTTTCATACAGGCTTCTGCAACTATACGAAAGCTAACTAGAAGACCAGACACTGTATGTCAATTTTTCAATGTGTAAGATACTAAAAAAAAATTTTTTTAAGTTATCCGACAGACTTGACAAATGAACAAGAAAAAGAGAGTTAAAACTTTTAAACTTTAGTGACGCACTCAGTTTTTGGAATGGAATTACAACTTTCTTCCCCAGAGCCCTGGGACAAGGTTTGACCTTCCTCTATAAGAGCTCTGCGAAAAATCGCAGACAAACTTTGGTTGCAACGTTGACTTACATCCAGCCCCATACAGAAGTAGAGCAATGGGTTAATACAGCTGTTGAAATAGGCTAAGTTTGAAACCATACCCCATCCTTCTTTTACAGCCTTGTTGTTTTTATTCACCAACTTGACCAGTCCTAGAAAGTGGTAGGGGGCCCAGCATAAGAAAAAAGCACAGACCAACACAGCAAGAATCCGAAGAGGCCTTGATTTGCCAGAGATCCGCGTTCTGCGTATCCCAACAGCAGCTAGTATGTAGCAGATAAGGATGACCAGGAAGGGCAACAGGAATCCACAGATGAAACGAATGCAGTAGTAGACATACTTTGCTGACCTTCCACCTGCTTCTGCTGCACCTTTCTCCTGTAAATTAATTTATACATATATATATTCATACTAACAAAATATGATTTTTATGCAAGGTGGTACATGCAGTAATTTATAAAGCCATTCTGACCTTCAGTGTGCAGTGGCTCAAGTTGTTCTTGTCAGGGAAGACCTGCCGGTACACAAAATACGGTGAACTAAAGATCACCGCCACAATCCAAACTCCCACACTGACCACACGAGCAGCACACAACGTCCGTCGTTTCCTGGTGAACACTGGACGCCAGACACACAGCGCTCGGTCCACACTGATGACAGCCAGAAGGAAAACACTGCAGAACATGTTGGCGTACTTGAAGAAACCATTGAACTTGCAGAGAAAGACACCAAAAGGCCAGTGGTCAAAGAAAATGCTTCTGAGGACTGAAGTGACTCGTGTCAGGCAGAAGATCAGGTCAGCTACAGCCAGATTGACCAACCAAACGTTAGTGACGTTGGGCTTCATGCGGAAGCCGGCAACCCAGATGACCACAGAGTTCCCGGTGGTGCCAAGGAGAACGATGATGGTGTAGAAGACAATGTCCACTGTCGTTTTCTCCGAGTGGTTTGAGATTTTAGAGTTGTGGTGAAAGGCCATAGTTGTATTCGAGGTCATTCTACAAGCAAGACAGATAAATCCTTAAAAGGTGCTTTTTCAGTTTTTCTTCTGAAGGTTTATGGGCAACCTATATAGTACATACGCTTATGCACTCAACTTTGATCTGCCCACATATTCTGCACAACTTAAGTGTGTGGTTACCAAGCTAGTTTCATGAGCTTCACCACACAGTTAAATAAACATAATGAGAGTTGTCTGGCAACCAAGAGGGTCTAGGTTATTAAACTGATAGGGTTTACTAAAAAGTCATAATAGGAACATTGATTTCAGCTATAGATTTAGAATTTCCCTGCTAAATCATGAGAAACCAGATTTGACTGCTCCTATTACATTTAGGATTTCATTCATACCTTATTCACACTTTAATAAATGTATTTTATTTATACTATTATACTTCACTGATTCTTGAGATAAGGGACAAAACATATCCCAAACACAAAAGCCCTATTTATGTTAAAAAGTTAGAATGTCACCACAATAAAAATACTTAAAAAGTTACATCTAAGGGAAATTTGTATACATTTAATGCTTATTCTTTTAAATAATTTCTTTAGTATTATTTTAAAAGCACACTCTACACTTGGAAACATATATAATTTAACCTGTCCTCAGCATGAGGTCACAATGTAAAACTGCCAAACAAAGTGTTTAAAAATGAAAATGCAACAAATTAAAAACTACACAGTAACATTAAAAGGCAGAAATCTTTAATATATCAAACAATACAACAAATAAATATTTAACTATATTTCCCATTAAAAAAATAGCTATAAAAGTTGTGTCCTCACCTTGCGTCAAATCTGTCAGGATTTTTTGTAATTCTGAATAAATCGGGCAGTGTTATGGCCAGCTTTAACTCTGAGGACCCTTTTCTATTTCCTGGAAGTTATAGATTTTTTTATATTTTAAACAAACAATATTGAAGTCTCTGCGGTCACAGCCTTAACATGTCAACTCTGTCATCGCAGTGTAATATTTCTGTAAATAGTTGTGGGATAAATCTTGGCATTTTTATATGTTTATTAAGGCAGCTACAACTGAGGGAAAAAAATAATTGCTCCTCTGTACAACGCGTGGTTAAGGTTGGAAAACATTTAATTTTGTCAACTCCGTCAGATTTTATGTCTGATAGTTGACAAATGCTCTCAAAAAGTCTGTATAATGTGATTTAATAAGTTTTTTTTTTCATATGGGGAATTCTTCTAATGCTTTTTTATGATTCTATTTACATACAGTATGCTGTATATTTGGCCTCAGCTTAAAGGGATAGTTCACCCAAAAACAAAAATTTGATGATTTTCTGCTTACCCCTAAGGCATCCAAGATGTAGGTGTCTTCGTTTCTTTAGTAGAACACAAATGAAGATTTTTAACTCCAACCGTTGCTGTGTGTCACTCATTTAATGCTTGTCAATGGGGTCGAATTCTATTAGAGTAAAAAAAACATGGACAGACAACTTCAAATTAAACCCCGCGGCCCGTGACGACACATTGATCTCTTAAGACATGAAACGATCGGTTTCTGAGAGAAACATCAATGTGTCGTCACGAGCAGCGAGGTTTAATTTGAAGTTGTCTGTCCATGTTTTTTTACTCTAATAGAATTCGACCCCATTGACAAGCATTATATGAGTGACACACAGCAACGGTTGGAGTTAAAAATCTTCATTTGTGTTCTACTGAAGAAACGAAGACACCTACATCTTGGATGCCTTAGGGGTAAGCAGAAAAACATCACATTTTCGTTTTTGGGTGAACTATCCATTTAAGACACGTATTTATGCAATTATATCACCTCATATCAGATGAACGCTTCAGCTGTGCAGACTGCCATCACTTCCCGTGAGTGAGGTCAAAATTCCGGCCGGGTCATAGATATGTATACGTAGATTCCTCATTCGAGCGTTCCACGCAGGCACTAATGAGGTATCTATGTATATATCTATGACCCGGCCGGAATTTTGACCTCACTCAAGGGAAGTGATGGCAGTCTGCAGAGCTGAATACATTCGTCTGATATGAGGTTATTTGATTGCATAAATACCGTTCAGTTTCTCTCAAAAACCGATCGTTTCGTGTCTTAAGACATCAATGTGTCGTCACGAGCCGCAGGGTTTAATTTGAAGTTGTCTGTCCATGTTTTTTTTACTCTAATAGAATTAGACCCCATTGACAAGCATTATATGAGTGACACACAGCAATGGTTGGCGTTAAAAATCTTCATTTGTGTTCTACTGAAGAAACGAAGACACCTACATCTTAGATGGCTTAGGGGTAAGCAGAAAAACATAAAATTTTCGGTTTTGGGTGAACTATCCCTTTAACCTTTGTCAACTCCGTCAGTATTTTTCAACTCCATCAGTATTTTACTCAGTTCATTTTGAAAGAAATGTCTTTTTTTTTTCTCATTTATTGTGTAAAAATGTTAAACACAATGGAACTGATGATATGTCTAAATTACCTAAGAACATTTGTGATATATGTTTAATATTAAAAGTGTGCACGCTGTTTTTCACTGAGGAGCCGAACTTAGTGACTCGGCCCTGCAGTGATGGTACAGCAACTGTGGCGACGGGACGTACGTCTCCGTTCCCTCCTTCAGGGAACCTCCTTCAGGGAATGAGGGTTACCATACGTAACTGAGACGTTCCCTTTCAGTTCCCTTTCCCAACGAATTGGGATCCCTTTGGAAAACGCCATAGTTACTACCACTTCCAGCACCCAGCGATGAGCCCCTCAGACCCTGATCTGATGCGGGCGGGGAAATTCACGCAGGGAGAGTCAAAGCTGCTGTCCCGCAAGACCCACTCAGCTGACTGTATTGGATAACGCTGGGAAAGCGTGCCTGTGAAGGCCGCTGCGGAAGCCACATCATGCCCGGAGGGAGTTACCATGTGGAGAATACACGTATGGGCTGGCCGTGGGCAGCACACCATACGGAAGTCCCAGGGGTGGCCCTGGCCATTCAGAGGCGGGGGAACAACACCTTACTGAGACGGCAGAGGGAACTCTGCCAAGGGAAAGACACGGGCTCGCCGTAGGGAGCCGTACCGTGGAAGAATACACATATGGGAGCGCCGTGGGGGTCACAACATATGGAACCCAGCCTAACACAAGTTCCACCAATGCATACGAGTGTTAGACCTGGCGTCGAACGCTCCGCCACGTCCGACTGCCGCGGGTTGTGGAGAACTCAACAGGGTTCGCCATTCTGGGGAACTCGACTGGAGCAGATAAGCGCACATATCCGTACCATGAGGGAGGGAATGGCGCAGCAAGCCGACACTAGAACGAGCACTTCGGTGATAATGACTATGGGAAGTGAGCACACAGGAAGATACCGGCTCTACACGGAGGCTATAGAATCTAGCGAACGTGTTAGGTGTCGCCCAGCCCGCAGCTCTACAGATATCTGTCAGCGAGGCGCCACGAGCCAGCGCCCATGAATAAGCAACACCCCTAGTGGAGTGGGCTCTTAACCCGAGCGGGCAGGGCACGTCTTGGGACTCATAAGCCAAGACAATGGCATCCACTATCCAGTGGGCCATCCTCTGCTTGGAGACAGCCTTTCCCTTCTGCTGTCCTCCGTAACAGACGAAGAGCTGCTCTGAGGTCCTGAAGCTTTGCGTTCTGTCCACGTAAGTCTGTAAGTGTCTGTGCAAGAAGGCTCACTGGGGGGACGCATTTGCGTAGGCCCCGGGGCCAGCTGTGTGCCAGAGCATCCGAGCCGAAGGTCCCCTCGGTCAGGGAATAAAACCACTGGCAATGGGTCGTGTCCGGGGCGGCAAACAGGTCTACCTGTGCGGACCCGAAGCGACTCTATATCAGCTGGACCACCTGGGGATGGAGTCTCCACTCTCCCGGGAGCACTGGCTGTCGTGAGAGCTCGTCGGCTGCACGATTGAGCAGGCCCGGAATGTGAATGGCACGAAGCGACCTCAGATGCTTCTGACTCCGTAAGAGGAGATGGCGGGCGAGTTGTGACATGCGACGGGAGCGTAGACCACCCTGTTTGTTGATGTACGCAAAGGCCGCAGTGTTGTCCGTACGGACCAGAACGTGCTTGCCTCTGAGCGGAACTTTGAAGCGGCTGAGTGCAAGACGAACTGCTAACAACTCGAGGCAATTGATATGCCATTGCAGTTGAGGCCCCGTCCACAGACCCGAAACTGCAAGCCCGTTGTACGTGGCACCCCAGCCGGTGGATGAGGCATCCGTGGAGACAACAGAATGCCTGGACACTTGTTCTAGGGGAATTCCCACCCATAGAAACGAAGGGTCCGACCACGGGCTGAAGGTTTGGCGGCACCTCAGAGTCACTTGGACGTGGAGGGAACCGCTGCGCCACGCCCATCTCAAGACCCGGTCATGTAGCCAGCGTTGAAGCGGTCTCATATGAAGCAATCCCAATGGCGTTACTGCGGCTGCGGATGCCATATGCCCCAGGAGCCACTGAAAGTGTTTCAGTGGTGCCGCTGTCCTGCCTCTGAACAAATTCAGGCAGTTCAACACTGACTGGACGCGCACCTCGGTGAGGCGCGCTGTCATGGCGACGAAGCTATCTCCATACCGAGAAAAGAGATCCTCTGTGTGGGACACAGTTAGCTCTTCTCCCAGTTGACCCGAAGTCCCAACTGGCTGAGGTGACTGAGCACCTTGTCCCTGTGTTCGCACAACTGCTCTCGCGACTGGGCATGGATCAGCCAGTCGTCGAGGTAGTTGAGAATGCGAACACCATGCTCTCTCATGGGAGAAATGGCCGCCTCCGCAACCTTCGTAAAGACGCGGGGCGACAGGGACAGGCCAAAGGGCAAGACGCGGTACTGATATGTCCGTCCCTCGAACGCGAAGCGCAGAAAGGGCCGGTGTCGAGGGGGAATCGAGACATGAAAGTACGCGTCCTTCAGGTCGATCGCTGCAAACCAATCTTGGGGACGGACGCACCTGAAGATGCGCTTCTGCGTTAGCAATCTGAACGGCAGCCTGTGAAGGGACCGGTTCAGGAATCGCAGGTCTAAGATCGGCTGTAACCCACCGCCTTTCTTGGGTACAATGAAGTACGGGCTGTAGAACCCGGACCTCATATTGGCTGGAGGGACTGGCTCTATCGCGTATTTCGCCAGTAGGAATGCGATCTCCGCCCGGAGCACGGGGGCGTTCTCCTTCGCTACTGTCGTGAAGCGAACGCCCCCGAACTTAGGAGGACGCCGGGCGAACTGAATCGCATAGCCGAGTCTGATGGTACGGCACCGAGACGGGCTGGGAGGCGCTAGCCAGGCTCCCAGACACCGAGCAAGGGGATTAACCACAGACGTACCCGCAGCGGGGCAGCAACGCGGAATGCAGGGACCAGACTCGGACGGCATGGGAGCGGCCCGAAGTGGGATCTGAGTGTGCTGTGCAACACCTACCTGCGTCCGCGGAGGGGGCGTGCGAGTGTAGGGAGGCCGCTTGAGTGCGTTCCCACAGCCGGCGCCCCCTGCTGGCGAAGGGAGAGGCGTCTGAGGGTGGCGAGGCATGGGAGCGTCAACCACCGCCAAGTGCGCTCTCCAAATGAAGGAGGGGCTGAGCGTGGCAAGGCTTTGTGGCATTGCGCACGGTCTGCCTCACCTCCTTCCTCAGCGGGGAACAAGATTGGCGAGGCATAGCGTCGCGCACTGTTGTCCACGCACCGCTGAGAAGAGGGGAATGAGAGTGGCGAGGCTTTGTAGTGTCACACACTGCCATTCTCGCCCTCTTGTGGGGAGGGGAATGAAAGCGGCGAGGCTTTGTAGTGTCACACGCTGCCATTCCTAAACTCCCGAGACCCAGAGGTATTGGAACTGCTCTTATTTTTTATTTAATTTGGGTAGCACTGGCTGTTTTTAACACCAGTGGCGGAACAGAATTACTAATGGTTTTCCACCCGGCCCTCCTCCGGGGAAGAACAGTTCCAGACCGAATCCGGGCCAATGGTGTTTCTGGACCAGGGTGGACATCGTCTAGCCAAGGGCCAGCGCTGTGCGCAGCTCAACCTCGGCTCAGAACTACCCTCGTGCACTAAGCAGGGCAGAGGTGGCCTGCCAGTGGCACTACCACCTCACCGATGAGGGTATTGAGAGAGAGGAAAACTTTATACAGATTATGGCCCTATTGGTGTTCCATATTTTGGCACCAATAGTTCCACAATGCCAAAACCTTCCAATGCACATCCGAGAAAAGGCAAGGGGCAGGCAAGGCGATTCCCCTGAGAGAACACGGATCACCCACGAACACAGTCTCAACATGTTTATGCGAGAGGGATCGTGGCCGTCAGGACAGGAAACAACCGCATCCAGAAACGCACAAGTGGAATGACGTCTTGAAAAAGACGCAGTGTCACACCCGTGTTGCTCTTTTGTGAGGAAACGCTCTTTCAACAGTGCTGAAGCACCCAGGGGAAGACCGCGGCAACACACACAGGCGGTAAGTGCAGTCCTGTGTTTGCACTCACTGAAACAAACGCCCTCACCAAACCGACAGTTGCTGTGAGAACAGCAGTTTGTTATGCTGATGTAGTGGTGAACATGCGGTCGCGCTGATTGTGCCTTTTCGCCAACACAGAGCGTCCTTCTCGTTCTCTGGAGCATCTCTCTTGCAGATAGGCTCTCTTTTAGAAAAGCAGTCTTGCTTCATCAACACCGTTCGGCTCCGAAGTGAATGCCAGCGTGCATTCGCTCTCGCTTCCTGTTTATACCCGCGGCGCGGAGCGGAGCACAAGATGCAAATCTCGCACGCCAATGGCCCATTGGTCTGTTCTCTATATCTCGAAGCTGATAGGGGCTCCCTGAAGTGATCCCAATTCGTACGTCCGACGTACGTCAAACGTGACCGACTGAAAGGGAACTGAAGATTTTACAATGTTTTTGGATAGATTAAATGAAATTAGCATGCTTTTTAGCAGGCACGTGCAGAGGGGGGGGGGGGGGTCTTTGGGTGCTCGAGCCCCTGCCCTTTTTCAAAATGAATCAAAAGTGCCCCTCTCAGACAAATATCAATGATAATATCGTGGTCAATAAAACTAAATAAATGTGATTATTATAAGATGACAATGTATACAATAGTAACGGACGGCTCAAAAGTCAGACAATTTCTGTTGAGGCGTTGTCATAACGCGTTGCTATGGGTTGCGTGCGTTTTGATTGACTGCTGATTTTCCACTCTTCGGAAACGGCTCTCGAGCCAAATATGGTCCTTTCAGAGAGCGTGTGGCCTCGCGGGAAAAATGTAAACCAATTTTTTTTTTTTCATCCATAGTCAGAGCTAATGTGTTGATTTAATTACAAATCTATATATTATATATTTTAAAGTATTACACAATTCACCAATGCCCGTTTTTCATGTATAGGCTATACACCAACCAATCGTGATCTGGCAAAGCAAGTTCAAATTCCATTGGGCGATGTGAAGCGGTAATTTTCTGTTCTTATTCATAAATCGGTTGAAAATGACATGGACAGACGAACTAACGTTTGTGGAACGATTTCCTGCGGTTTGTCTCATTTTATAAATTGCATCACTGACAAAATGGATTTTAACTGACAACAAACAAAACCATGCAGCAGCAGCAAAAGTCGCATTAATGGTAAGTGTTAAATTCACTTATATTTATGTATATTGATACACCGTTTACTATTTCATGAAACTATCAAAGTTAACAAAACCCAAGTGCCACCGGCACCTACAGGCCTATTATGTGAAGTGTAGGCTGGTGAAATGGTTACGTGAAAGGACTTTATTAGCTATATTACCATTTTTGAATATTATGCAGCATTATGAAAGAACTCTCTTATGTTCATCAAGCCTGCATTGATAAAAAACAGCAATATTGTGAAATATTATTAAAATAATGGTTTTCTATTTTAAAATAATTTAAAATATAGTTTATTCCTGTGATCACAGCTGGATTTTCAGCATCATTACTCCACTCTTCAGTGTCACATGATCATTCAGAAATCATTCTAATATGAGGATTTAATGTCAATGACGGAAACTGTGATACTCTTTTCAAGATTCTTTGATTAATAAAAAGTTAAAAAGAATATAATGTAATAATATTTCACAATATTAGGCTACTGTTTTTTCCGTATTTTTGATAAATGCAGGCTTGATGAGCATATATATATATATATATATATATATATATATATATATATATATATATATCAGTGATGCGCGGGTTGATCCAAAATGAGCGGGTGCCCGCGGCCACCCGCGGTTACCCGCGGTTACCCGCGGTTACGAGTCATCCAAAAATATTTTTAATGATATTCGGGTCACGGTCGGTCGGATCGTCAATAAATCCTTATTTACCTTTTGAATGTTGAGCGTTATTAACTTATGAATAAATGCTGACGCGGGACAAAATGCCCGATTTCCCAAAACGTTGAACTGAGCAATGCCATTGTACCATTTTAATAGGCTACTTTTAAACGCATTTAAAGTCAGTTTTATGTATTTTCTGAGAGGGGGCGGGATTTTTGTTGGGAAAGTCGGGGGAGAGACGCACACTTCGATTAGACTGGATAAACACATGCAGCATCTTAATTGTTAAGAAAATTAAACGAAATAAATGAATAAATCAAGCCTGTATTACATAACACTAGGCTATATCATACAGCATTCAGAAAAATAACAGTTTGCGCTCCTAAGGGCTTTCACACTTTTCCAAATGTTTTCCAAATGTGGGCTGATGAATTCTTCAAGCCGGGTCGAAACATAAACATCGCGTTCATCAATAATATGCATCTGGAGCTGAAATGGAAAATGATGGGCCGCCGCAAGAACTTCCTGCTCTCGCTGCTGCACCTCTGAGCACACCACGTCAGGGCCTGAAACATTTTCTCAATGGCCCAATGAGCTACGATGAGCATTTACTACTTTTAAAAAATGCGGGTCAGGAAGCGGGTCGGGTACAATATTTTCTTCTTTTTTTTTTGCGGTCCGAGTTGCGGGCGGGTTAGTTGAAAACGTCGGTCGGGTGCGGGTTGTTTATACATTGACCCGCGCATCACTGATATATATATATATATATATATATATATATATATATATATATATATATATATATATATATATATATATATATATATATATATATATATATATATATATATATATATATATATATATATATATATAATTTTTTTTATTTCTTTTTATTTTTGCCCCTTTTTTACATTTGAGCCCCTGCCCATGAAGAACTCTCTGCACGGCTTTGCTTTTTAGTGTATCTGATGGCGTTGACACAAATTAAGTTGTGGACTGAATAAATATAATTTTTTAGAAAAAATATTTAGAAAAAAACCTGTTCCCTTACATGGTTCATTATCTGAGACCTATGTCTACAAAAATATTTTTTTTTAATAATGTAGTGTTAGTGTTTTTTTTTTTAATAATATCTAAAACATGTTTTGTCCCTTATCTCAAGAGTCAGTGTCTTATATTAAACAAATTATTGACGTTTTTACTTATTTGTGACCCTGGACCACAAAACCAGTCATAAGGGTGAATTTTTTTAAAAATGTATAAATCTGAAAGCTTTCCATTGATGCACTGCTTGTCAGGATAGGAGAATATTTGGCCGAAAATATGGAATCTGAGGGTGCAAAAAAATCGAAATATTGAGAAAATCGCCTTTAAAGTTGTCCAAATGAAGTCCTTAGCAATGCATATTACTTCTACTAATATTTTTTTACGGTAGGAAATGTATAAAATATCTTCATGGAACATGATCTTTACTTAATATCCAAATGATTTTTGGCATAAAAGAAAATCGATAATTTTTACCCATACAGTGAATTAATGGTTATTACCACAAATATACCGTGCAACTTATGACTGGTTTTGTGGTCCAGGATCACATTTTAGATTTTTTAATTTTATTTTTTATATTTAATACATCAGATTCATGCAAAAAAAATAAATAATAATAATTAAGCTAGTCCTTTTTGCCCTTGTCATATTGTTGCCCTTGACTGTTCTAGTTGCTTCTATTGCCCTTACTTGTAAGTCGCTTTGTATAAAAGCGTCTGCTAAATGACTAAATGTAAATGTAAATGTAAATGTCCTTTATCCTATATTATAAAATGATACAAAAAGGCAAATTGAATCTGGTGATACATTTCTATGTTCTTACCTGAACACAGTGACAATGAGCGTTCTTTTGCACAAACCAGCTGTCGTTCTCAGGATAAACAGCATTCCATAATCCTTTGTGAATATGAGCATAGACTATGTCTATTAAATAGTCACTGTACCACTAATGTGCAAATAAATATACAAGCAATTTCACTGACATCACTTGACATCACTTTCATTTAATTCTGAACAGGCTTTTTTCACTGAATCTCACAATCATTCTAAAGTGTGCTATGTGGCAACAAAGGACAGACAGGCAGGAAGTGGGAGGAGATGTGCAAATTTTGTGTGTGATAAAGGCTAATCATCAACATAAACGATGCATCTCCTTGGCAGAATGTGTGTACGAGGCAAACTCTGGGATTGTACTATATATTTAATATAATTCTATGTAAATTATTAATAGGATTAAAACAACTGCAGAAAAAAACAGCTAGCCAATGCAAATTCAAAGTTAACAGGTTAACCATGAAATTGTCAAATTAAGTAAAGAAATAGGCCTACAAGACTGTAAAAAAAATAATAACACAACATAATAAATAATAAAACAACACTCATCAGTGGCCAATTCTCAACACCATAAACCAACAAACACATCTTAACCTCAAACACACACACTCTCCCCTCCTGCTCTCCGCTCTCAGAGGCAGAAGTCTCCAAACTCATCTTTTCCAATCACCCTGTCTATTGATCCTATTCACTCATCTCCTTCAAGCCATTTCTTCTTTAGTTGAACCTGCTCTTACTCATATCATTAACACATCTCTTTACAATGTCACTCTAAATCCAGCCCTCTTAGATAACAGACCGATATCCCTTCTTTCATTCATTGCAAAAACACTTGAGCTAGTCATGTTCAACATTTGCCTCTCACAAAGGACAACCTCCTGGACAGCAACCAGCCTGCCTTCAAAAGTGGCCACTCAACTGAAACTGCCCTGCTCTTGGTTATTGAAGCTCTGAGACAGCTCACGAGCAGCTTCCAAATAATCAGTACTCATCTCGCTGAATCTGTCTGCTGCTTTTGAAACCAGCAGATACACCAGTTAACCAGTGTCAAGGTTTGTAGACAGGATGAGGCGAGGACTCAAAGATCCAGAGGATAATGGGCTTTTTAACCCTTTAAGACCTAAGGGTATTTTTACAATTAATTTTCCGCCTGGTGTTATTTACTAAAAAAACTTGTAAAACATCAACCCTGTTGTGCACAGACAATTGACACACCTCTTTTTTTTCAAGACAAGTTGCACTGTCAGTATATTTGTGTTGCATTGATGTCACCTGAATGTAAAATAAGTTATGGGACCATAAAGACAAATGAAAACATAAAACGGAAATTGAATCACTCAAATATTTATTGAAAACACACACAAATAAATAAAAGCTAAGCATATTTCCTCTGGAAAACAGTTTGTTCAAGTCTTTGGAGTCCTGAAACTCAGGAATAAACATGATAACTTATACAGAACCAAAACTATTTACATTTTTCCAAAAAAAGTCCAGGCGCTTTTGGCCTCTTTGGATTTTGGATATTTACTGGTGCCAAGCCTCAAAACAGTTCCTATCAGGAACTTCTCCTCAAACTTTCTCCTCAAACTTTTTCCTCAAACTTTCTCCACAAAACTACTAAAAACTGCAGCGCGTCTCTCTCTCTCTCTCCTCAACACTAGCCGTGCGTCTCTCTATCAACAATAACAGAGCTGTGGTTCATGCGTAATGACGCACACCAACGTGGATGATGGATCAGCCTGTCATTGGTCAAACCCTCATCCAAAATGGCAGCTAGCATCGCGCTAGCGGCAAAAATGACGGAAAATTTATAAATTATGGACATCAAGTGGATATATCTTGGATGTAAGCTGTAAGACCGCATGAATTCGCTCCAATGATCGGTAGCGAACCGCGGTGAAGGCCTTACGCGTTCAGTGTCTCAGCTGGAAGAATGGATTTGATTATAATATTCTTTATCTGACTCTATTTCATTTAGTGGTCGCATTTAGAAGAGAATCCCAACCGATTGTTTGGTCATCTATATTTGGTAGTTAATCATACATTTGATCGTTCCGTTTTAACCCTTTGTTACAATTATAACGTTCCACATTGGAGATAGTTAATAATTACAGATTAATTCAGAAAGGATCAAAACAATCAAGTAAATGTAAAATGTCAATTACATCATAGACATAAATCTCTTCTAAAAGGAAACACAAATTCTGGTTATGGTTACACTTAAAATCGTTTCAAATAAATGTAAAACATAAACCCTTAATTATGCTCTGTAGGCCTCTGCCTAGAATGTTACCTGTGAGAGAGAGAGATAGAAAGAGAGAGAGAGAGAGAGAGAGAGAGAGAGAGAGAGAGAGAGCTAAAGAATAGCTCTCTCCAGAGAAAGCCAGAGAAAACCCAAAAGAGCGAGCTACAGATGAAATCTTCTTTTATCCTCTTCCCTGATGTCACCAAATTCAAATCTGACTCTTGTAAAACTGACCAATCAGACCAACCCGTGAGACATTTGAAAATAACCAATCAGACAAAACTTCCCCCATTGTATCAAAGGTGCGAAAACCTGTTGGCCAGCCGGCCAATCATTCTTTTGTCTTTCTAACTCAACCTGGCCCTTCTGATGGCGTTAAGGGGGAAGGGGTTGAGTCAATTTCAATATCTTGATCACGACGATGGCAGTTAACAGCAAAGCAGAGGATTTTGTTCCATTTCAAATATCTTTGATTATTTTCCACCTTACAAAGCGTTTTGATTTATTGCTGAACAACTCCAAAAAGATGCACATGTTCCAGGCTGGATAGAAAACCTTCTGTAAAGGCTACAAAGACACCAAAGACACCCCACCGTGATGGCTAGCTCGTTAGCTTTCTGCTGGAAAAAAACGGTAAGAAAATCGATAAAAGTTTCATGAAATAATATAGATATTTATCGGAGGTGCCGTGTGACGTCGTGGGCGATGCCGTCGGGCTCTGAGGGTTAATGATAATAACATAAAACAAGATGAAACAAAACTACCCTGAAGGGGAAAGACGACTGGACTGGACTGGACTGGACTGGACTGGACTGGACTGGACTGGACTGGACTGGACTGGACTGGACTGGACTGGACTGGACTGGACTGGACTGGACTGGAGCAGGGAAACATGAGGTACATTCGACGACGATTCCACACTGGACTGCAAACACAAGGAGATTAAATAGGGAACAAACAAAAGAGGGTAACGAGGGAAGAGAGTGGGGCAAATTAACCAATAATCAGGAAACAAGGTGGGCGGGATTAGACAATAGACATGAGCACATGGCACAAAGAAACACTTGACAAGACATGTGCTCACACCAAATGTGACTTGAACATGCAGCTAATGAAAACTCATCAGCTGCATGTTCACACAAAACTTGACAACATGGAAGCACGCAGCCAGTGAAAAACACCAACCACGTGCTACACAACATAAGACAAAACATAACATGAAAGCACACGGCCGATGTAAACATGAACCATGCTACACAGAACACAACACACAGACAGAAGAGCACACGCTCACATGACAAGACAGAGCGCACGAGAACGAGCGGATGCTCATTCTGTGCGCTCGAGACAAAACAAACACGCGGAGCATGAATGTCCGAATCCCGACACAAAACTGAAAACCAAACTACACCTAAGTGCTGGGATCCGAATACCACGCCCGCACACAAAACACAAGGACAGAAGAGCACGCAGCTTGAGCATGCTCAAAGCTGCGCGCTCACACAAGACAATACAGGAGTGTCAGGGCTCTGTCACAAACCAAGAGTAAACTAGACCGAAGTGACAGAACCCTGACAACCAGATCCTCCAGTTAACCTTCATGACAAAGGACATCTCAGGAACCGCACTCCAGTGGTTTACAGTTTTTCTCAATTGTTTACACACAAATACTGGTACTTGAGACACAATGACCACAACATGTAACTCATGCACCAACCCCCAGAACCAATTCTGCTAAACTACAAGCACAATTCCTGCTTTACACTCAAATTGCAGTTCTAAAACACACTTTTTTCAAAACACTACACACAATTCTCTGCATTTGGCACAGTTTTCATGCAGAAAATCTCTTGTTTTCACAAGGAACACACTGTCATTCAAATATGCACACTGACTCTTCACATGGGCAAACATCGGTCACGCAGTTTTACAATTAGCAAACAGAGCTTTAGCATCAAAGGGCAACAGGTGAGAAACCGAAGAGAGGATGCAGCATAGTTAAATCTGTTTTTTTTTTTTTTTTACTGTAACTGTACAGTAAATTCTTCTGTTGTTTTGTATGTAGACCACTGTATGTGCAACTTTGTGATGGTTGGGGTGTACACTGTGTACATTGTTTTTGTGGGAAAAATAAAATATATTTGTTACAGTGTATTTGTGTGTTCTGAGTATGAAACAATATTCTCAAATATTTTACAACACACTTATGTATGTACTGTCTGTTGTAAGTGTAACACTGAACCAAAAAAGACCTAAGTCATTATGATGAAAGGAGAAGAAGTGTTTTCCATTCATCATAGTGTTTTACATTGAGCACATCAGTGTTCAACTGGTTCTTATAAATGTCTATTCATATGATGGTTTGTGTGTGTCATTTGAAAACAAAATACAATTTTGAAAAGAAATAACATTGTTTTGAATGTAAAGTTGCATTTTGCAGGAGAATTGAGGGGTTTTGCCCATTGTGTGTGTGTTTTTGAATTTGTGTGTAGAGTTCTGAGAGTATGAGGCATGCTTTCAGAAAATGTGTGTAAACAATCGAGGAAAACTGTAAGTCTTACCTCTCATGTAGGTCCTTCAGGGTGACCAAGGTGCGAGGCATCTAAGTTGCAACATCTAGCTATTGGGGTGCCTCAGGGCTCAGTGCTGGGACCACCTCTCTTCTCCATCTACATGACATCACTAAGATCTGTCATTCAGAAACATGGCTTTTCCTATCACTGCAATACTGAAACGCAACTCTACCGCTCTACTCTACCTGCTGCTCGCATCTCACCCTGCCTGACAAACATATTTGCTCGATGAAAGATCATTTCCTGCAACTCAACTTTGCCAAGACTGAGCTACTTGTGGTTCCGGCCAACCCAACACTTCATCACTTTTTCCATTCAGCTAGGCTCATCAACCATAACTCCTTCCAGGACTGCCAGGAAGCTTGGAGTTGTGCTTGAAGATCAGTTAACTTCACAGACCACATCATGGTGAAGATTTGCTTCATAGAACATTAGGAAGATCAAGCTCTTCCTATCGGAGCATGCTACACAACCCCTTGTACTATACAGACTGGACTATTGTAATCCTCTCTTGGCAGGCCTTCCAGCATGTACTGTCAAAACTCTACAACTGATCCAGAGCCATTTTCAAGAAACGGCTAAAGACACTTTTTTGCCAACACTTGACCCATTAACACTAACAGTTTCTATTCTATTTCTATTCTATACATTTTTTATTTATTTGTTAAAAAAAATTGCTATGTGTACCATGATTTATTAGACTAACTGTAGTCGTGCATAGCCAGACCTTCGGACTGACGGCAGAAGGTTTGGACTCTTTCGCAGCTTTCATTGGTCGAGGACCGCCCAGAAGGACATTTGACTGACATGTAACGTAACCAATCACAGTTCGTTTTGTTCAACGACACGTTTAGGGGAGTGAAAATGTAAAGTCTATTTTCCCTGCAATAACAGACCGGCGTGCATCTATAAATTATTCATTCAAGAACAATGTGAAAATTTACTGCAACAATGGAGCCGCAAACTTCACATACTTTTAAAAACCCAGTGTTTAGTTGATCCTGGTATGCGCTCATTGTCACAGTTGTAAACACGACGGCGTTCTTCTTTAATGAGGGAGTTAGGCGTCAGGGCATTTGTTTCCAGCCGGACCTTTAAAGAACGCGACACACACGTCTCGTGGACATCCTGTAGAATTCAATCAATCAGATGACGACTTCGAAACTTCTCAAGTGTTTTTCAGAAAAGTGTCCCATATGCAACAGACGATCAGCCAACGGTCCGTGGGCGTGCCGTCTGAGGCTAAGACTAGACCAAAGCTGAGCTCAGACTAGAGGAGTTTTAGTGTGATTTATGCCTGATTTTCCCCTCCCAGAGAATCAGAGAAAAAAACCTTGTCGAGGACCTTGATCGGTTCCGATTTTCCGCGCAGGTTTGTATAACGTGTCCGTATGGACAGAGAGAAGAGCTGAGGAGAAATCGCCTTGGTTTTAAACATACCAGGTGAGTGTAGAAAGCTGCTAGCAAAGGTAAACATTTCCTGTTGGACATTACCATTACAAAAATGTTAAAATCTTGTAGTGTGTGCATGTTTGACATTTAGAGAAAAAAAATCTGTGAAGATTCTCCTTGTGTGAGAGATGCCACCAGATTTCATAATCGGTTAGGATTTAAAAACTCCTCTAGTCTGAGCCCAGCTTAAGTGTGAATTGTCACATTACTTACATATTGTTTCCTGTTGTTGGTTTAACTGCTTCTATTTCTCTTCTCATTTGTAAATCTCTTAGGATAAAAGCGTCTGCTAAGTGACTAAATGTAAAATAATAACAGAATGTAAATCATTCAGAATTGTAGGCTCACAGTCAAGGTTTCACAATGATTATGACAAACAAATTAATGACATGCCAGTGAAAATTTTGTAGATGCGGCCATCTGGTGGTGAGGCAATTGAGCTACAATCCACGCAAGAATAAAGGTTTAATTAGTGAGACATCTAAAACATACTGGTAGTGGTAGGTGGGTCGCCAGGAGTGGAGCTGAAAAACACTGAGTTAGACCCTTTTTATATTATTCTGCTAGAATCAAGTGAGTCAAGTTTTGCCTGACCCTGTTAACATCTATGGGTTATTATTATTATTATTATTATTATTATTAATTATTATTATTATTATTATTATTTTAATGCATTTTACATTTATTTTTAAGCAAGGTCATTTGTGTAAGCTTGTGGTTTCTCAGTTGCTTCATTTACAGTTTTTCTCAATTGTTTACACACATTTTCTGAAAGCATGCCTCATATTCTCAGAACTCTACACACAAATCCAAAAAAAACACACACAATGGGCAAAACCTCTCAATTCTCCTGCAAAATGCAACTTTACATTCAAAACAATGTTATTTCTTTTCAAAATGGAAATTTGTTTTCAAATGACACACACAAACCATCATATGAATAGGCATTTTTAAGAACCAGTTGAACACTGATGTGCTCAATGTAAAACACTATGATGAATGGAAAACACTTCTTCTCCTTTCATCATAATGACTTAGGTCTTTTTTGGTTCAGTGTTACACTTACAACAGACAGTACATACATAAGTGTGTTGTAAAATATTTGAGAATATTGTTTTCATACTCAGAACACACAAATACACGGTAACAAATATATTTTATTTTTCCCACAAAAACAATGCACATAGTGTACACCCCAACCATAATAAAGTTGCACATACAGTGGTCTACATACAAAACAACAGAAGAATTTACTCTACAGTTACAGTAAAAAAAAAAAAAAAAAAGATTTAACTATGCTGCATCCTCTCTACGGTTTCTCACCTGTTGCCCTTTGATGCTAAAGCTCTGTTTGCTAATTGTAAAACTGTGTGACCGATGTTTGCCCATGTGAAGAGTCAGTGTGCATATTTGAATGACAGTGTGTTCCTTGTGAAAACAAGAGATTTTCTGCATGAAAACTGTGCCAAATGCAGAGAATTGTGTGTAGTGTTTTAAAAAAAAGTGTGTTTTAGAACTGCAATTTGAGTGTAAAGCAGGAATTGTGCTTGTAGTTTAGCAGAATTGGTTCAGGGGGCTGGTGCATGAGTTACATGTTGTGGTCATTGTGTCTCAAGGACCAGTATTTGTGTGTAAACAATTGAGAAAAACTGTAAAGTCAAGTGTTATACATCCAGTGGTAAATGCTCTGTATGCATGTCTATGCATGTCTATCTTTGTCCAAGTGAGAACAATGACTAATGTTTGCAAATAATGCTTTCCAGGGTTCATTTATTCCAGGATTTACAGGATAGAAATAGCCAGCGCTTGTGGAAGTGTGTGTGTGTGTGTGTGTGTGTGTCCGCGTGTGCGTGTGATCCAAGTATTCCCTTCGTTATGGGGACATTTATGGTCCCCATTTGGAAAACAGCTTATAAATGAAATCAGTTTTTTGAAAATTTAAAAATGCTGAAAGTTCCCTTTCAGTCGGTCACGTTCGACGTACGTCGGAACTGACCGACGAATTGGGATCTGTCTTCAGAGACCAGTCTACTTCGAGTGTATTAGAAACGAGCCAATTGTATTGGCATGCGGTCCACGCACCGCCCCGCTCCGCCCCGCACCGCCCCGCACCGCCCCGCACCGCCCCGCACCGCACCGCCCCGCACCGCCCCGCACCGCACCGCCCCGCACCGCCCCGCACCGCCCCGCACCGCCCCGCACCGCCCCGCACCGCCCCGCACCGCCCCGCACCGCCCCGCACCGCCCCGCCCCGCACCGCCCCGCACCGCCCCGCACCGCCCCGCACCGCCCCGCACCGCCCCGCACCGCCCCGCACCGCGGGTATAAATACGGAAGTGGAGTACCGCATATTGCTTTTAACTTCGGAGCCGAACGGTTTGCTGTATCAAGCTGTTTCTGCGAAGAGTGTTTAAACGAGTCTCGAGGAGGATCGCTCTCTTACCTGGGTGCTGGTGTGACGGCGCGAGTCAGCGAGCGGCCGCTGCAACATACACTTGTTCCTGTGTTGGTTGGCTGGGCGTTTCCGTTCTTGAGTGCTCACAAGCAGGCTTGCAATCGGACTGCTGTGAGCCGCGGTCATCTTCCTGAGTGCTTCAGCACTTCTAAAAGAGCATTTCCTTCTAAAAAGAGCAACACTTTTTCAAGATGTCATTCAAAACCGTGTGTTTCTGGATGCGGTTGTTTCCTGTCCTCTTTTGACGGCCACGATCTCTCTCGCATATATATGAGATTGCGTTCGTGGGTGATCCGTGTTCTCCCAGGAGAACGTGGTCACGTCGGCGCGTTTTTCGGGCTTGAGCATTCAGCACGCCGTGTGCCGTCTGGCACTCGGTCCTCTGGTGCGCGGTCGAGACTGTGATACCTCAAACGGGGTTGAGTCCCATTGCTTATTCCCCGATCTAGTTCCTTTTCTGGTGCACCGGAAAAGGTCTACTTTGGCTAATAAGTCTTGGTGGCCTGAGGATTATAGTGGGGCTTCCCCGCCGGGTACATTCCCTGTGGGCCCCCACTCCTCTATCGCATCACAAGCATGCTGAGACTTTGTTCGTGGGTGGTTAATGTTCCCTTATGAGAACATGACCACGTCGGCGCGTTGTTCACCGTGCCTCTTTCTTGGAGGCTTGAGTGTTCAGCGCGCCGTGTGCCGTCAAGTCGGACGGCCACGCTCATTGTCCCACATGCCTGCTGGTAGCTTACGGATGGGATTGCTGGTCCTTTTTTGAAAAAAGGGGGGACCTAGCGTTTCATTTGGGGCTCTGGCGGAGGACAGATGTCAATTGCTGCATCGGAGAGAGGGCTGTTATGCGCTGGAAATGATAATGCTGAGTTTCCCACTATAATAGTGTGCTCATGCTGAATCAGATTCAGAGTTGACAGCCATGCTTTCTGGGGTGGCTGCCCGGATGTGCATTGGAAAAACTTATCAGTGTGGAACTATTTGGTGCCAAAATATGGAACGCCAAGAGGGCCATAATGTTTAAGTTTTTTCCCTCTCTAACTGCCCTCTGTCCTGCATGCACGAGGGTAGTCCCGACCCAGGGGTTATGCAGGAACTGCGTGTTGTGATGGACCTCGCCCTCCGGGTGACGGAAGTCACTGCACGCTCCCTGGGTCAGGCGATGTCCACACTAGTGGTCCAGAAAGCTGGGGCTAACCTGGCAGATATGCGTGAGCCCGACAAAGTTCGGTTCCTCAACGCCCCTGTCTGTCAGGCTAGCCTCTTCGGCGACGTCATCGAGAACTGCGCCCAGCGGTTCTTGGTGGCCCAGAAGCAGATGGAGGTAAAAAAAAAAAAAAAAAAACTTCCTGCCATGACGACCAGCTGCTGCCTCCACCCAGTCGTCGTCCGCAGCACCTCCATCTGCTTGTCGCCGAGGGTGTCTCCCTGCGTCCGCCTCCGCCCCTGCTAAGCCAAGCAGCAGCCTCCACCCAGGCAGCAGGTGGCCGGGCGCAAGGGAGGCGCCCAACCCGTCCAGGGTCCCGCAAAGTCCGCTGGCAAGCACAAGGGCAAGCGGCCCTGAAACGGGCAGCCCAGCAAGAGGGGAACTGCTCAGGGAGTCGGTGTCCGCACCCCTCCCTCCCCCGGAGGAGGACCGGGGGGAGAATATATTTTTCGTTTCGGTCCTGCCGCTGGCTCTCCGGAGTCCAGCGGTACCCACATTCTCAGAGCAGTTTCCTTTGTCCCTGGGCCCAGAGAGGCTCAAGCCGGCTGTGTGCGACGCCCCCGGGCCTTGCCACTCCTGGCTTTCCCTCTCTTCTTCGCCAGGGGGCGGTGTGAGGCTAGAGGACGCCCCCGGGCCTTCTCTCCCACACACTGCCCCACCCTGGAACGATCAGACACCACTCCGGGTCGCCTCCGGGCCGTCCGGGTTGGGTCTGAACGTTCCACCTCGCTGCCCCACCCCGGGTACGTCTATAGTGCCGTTGATCCCGCTTGCACGGCTTCTGGGGGCCTGGCTAGAGCCCCCAGACCGTCTCGCTGGCTCATCCGTACTATCAGACTCGGCTACGCGACTCAGTTCGCGTACCGGCCTCCCAAGTACAGGGGCATCCTCTTCACCTCCGTGCGGAGCAGCGATGCCCATGTCTTGCGGTCAGAGATCGATGTCCTACTGGCGAAGGACGCGGTCGAGCCGGTTCCTCCAGCCGATATGAAGTCAGGGTTCTACAGCCCCTACTTCACTGTACCCAAGAAAGGCGGTGGGTTACGGCCAATCTTGGACCTGCGTGTTCTGAATCGGACCCTGCACAAGCTTCCGTTCAGAATGCTAACGCAGAAACGCATTTTCGAATGCATCCGTCCCCAAGATTGGTTTGCAGCGATCGACCTGAAGGACGCGTACTTTCATGTCTCTATCCTTCCTCGACACAGACCGTTCCTGCGCTTTGCGTTCGAGGGGAAGGCATATCAGTACAAAGTCTTGCCCTTCGGGCTGTCCCTGTCGCCCCGCGTCTTCAAGAAAGTCGCGGAGGCAGCCATTGTTCCACTCCGAGAACGCGGCGTTCGCATCCTCAACTATCTCGACGACTGGCTAATACTTGCCCAGTCTCGAGAGCAGTTGTGCGAACACAGGGACCTGGTGCTTCGTCACCTCAGTCTGTTGGGCCTTCGGGTCAACCGAGAGAAGAGCAAACTCTGTCCCACGCAGAGGATCTCTATAATCTCGGGCATGGAGCTGGGTTCGGTCAATCGGACTGTGCGCCTCACAGAGGAACGAGTCCAGTCAGTGTTGAACTGCTTGAATACATTCAAGAGCAGGACGGCGGTCCCACTGAAATTCTTTCAGAGGCTCCTGGGGCATATGGCATCTGCAGCCGCGGTAACGCCGCTCGGGTTGCTTCATATGAGACCGCTTCAGCGCTGGCTACACGACCGAGTCCCGAGGTGGGCATGGCAGAGCGGCCAGTATCGGGTCCCAGTTACCCCGTACTGTCGCCAAACCTTCAACCCTTGGTCCGACCCCTCGTCCTTACGGGCCGGAGTGCCCTTAAGACAGGTGTCCAGGCATGTTGTGGTATTCACAGATGCCTCAGCCACGGGTTGGGGGGCCAGGTACAACGGGCAGGCAGTCTCGGGTCTGTGGACGGGGCCCCAGCTGCATTGGCATATCAGTTGCCTGGAGTTAATGGCAGTACGTCTTGTGCTAAGTCGCTTCAAGAAGCTGCTTCAGCACAAACACGTACTGGTCCGCACGGACAGCACTGCGGCCGTTGCGTACATCAACCGTCAGGGTGGTCTGCGCTCCCGTCGCATGCTCCAACTCGCCCGCCACCTCCTCCTGTGGAGTCAGAAGCATCTGAGGTCGCTTCGTGCCATTCATATCCCTGGTGCGCTGAACCAGACAGCCGACAAGCTCTCTCGTCAGTGTCTACTTCCGGGAGAGTGGCGACTCCACCCCCGGAGCGTCCAGCTGATATGGGACATTTTCGGAGCCGCACAGGTAGACCTGTTTGCCACTCCGGACTCGTCCCATTGCCAGTGGTACTATTCCCTGAACGGGGGTACCCTCGGCAGATGCACTGGTGCACAGTTGGCCCTGGGACCTACGCAAATATGCGTTTCCCACAGTGAGCCTTCTAGCACAGACTGTGCAAGGTCAGGGAGTTGGAGCAGGTCTTGCTAGTTGCGCCCTACTGGCCCAACGGGACCTGGCCGATTCCCCTGAGGAAGGACCTTCTTTCTCAGGGAGGGGGCACTCTATGGCATCCGCGTCCAGACCTCTGGAAACTCCATGTCTGGTCCCTGGATGGGACGTGGAGGTTCTAGGTGGCCTGCCACAGGCAGTGGTACACACCATCACTTCAGCTAGAGCCCCCTCTACGAGGTGCCTCTATGCTCTGAAGTGGAACCTGTTCGTTGAGTGGTGTTCTTCTCGCGAAGACCCCCGAAAGTGTTCGATTAATGTTGTGCTTTCTTTCCTACAAGATGGGTTGGAGCGAAGGCTGTCTCCCTCCACCCTGAAAGTGTACGTCACAGCAATAGCGGCGTATCACGATGTAGTTGAAGGTAAATCCTTAGGGAAGCACGACTTAATCGTCAGGTTCCTCAGAGGTGCGAGGAGACTAAATCCTCCTCGTTCTATCTCGCTACCCTCTTGGGACTTAGCCCTGGTGCTCAGAGCACTTCAGGGCCCTCCTTTTGAGCCTTTGCAGTCCGTTGAGTTAAAAATCCTGTCTATGAAGACGGTACTCCTGACTGCATTGGCCTCAATCAAGAGGGTGGGGGACCTCCATGCGCTTTCGGTCAACGAATCGTGCCTAGAATTACGTGCCCAAGGTTCCTACCTCTCCCTTTCGGGGCCAGGTGGTGAACCTGCAAGCTCTGCCCTCGGAGGAGGCAGACCCAGCCCTGGCTTTATGTCCTGTCCACGCTCTTCGCGCTTACGTTGACCGGACACAAAGCTTTAGGACCTCAGAGCAGCTCTTCGTCTGTTACGGAGGCCAGCAGAAGGGAAAGGCTGTCTCCAAGCAGAGGTTAGCCCACTGGATAGTGGATGCTATCGTCTTAGCGTACCAATCGCAAGACGTGCCTTGCCCGTTCAGGTTGCGAGCGCACTCCACAAGGAGTGTTGCCTCCTCCTGGGCACTGGCTCAAGGCGCCTCGCTGACAGACATCTGTAGAGCTGCGGGCTGGGCGACACCTAACACGTTCGCTAGATTCTATAGCCTCCGTGTGGAGCCGGTTTCTTCCCGTGTACTTGCCTCCAACGGCCGGTAGACGTGAAGTGCCCGTTCCTGTTTCGGCTTGCTACGCCACTCCCGCCTATGGCCGGATTCGTGCGTTTATCTTCTCCAGTTGTGTTCCCCAGAAATGGTGAACCCTGTCGAGCTCCTCCGTCACCCCTTCAGTGTCAGACGTTGCGGCCGTCTGATGCCAGGCCTGCACCCGTATGTTTGTGGAACGTGTGTGTAGGCTGGGTTCCATATGTGTTGGTCCCCTCATGGCGACCCCATATGTGTATTTCCACGGTACCTGCTACCCTACTCGGCTAGCCCCGTGTCTTTCCCTTGACAGAGCCCCGCTCTGTCGTCTCTGGGTGTTTTCTTTCCCCCCTGGGACCAGGTTGGATCCACCCCAGAGACTTCCATATGTTGCACTACCCTGATAGGTTAGTCCTTATGAGTATTCCACCTCTCCTCCCTTGGAGGACGTGGCCCCGCAGCGTACCATCTCCCTGAGACTGGCACGCTTCCCAGCGTTATCCAGTACTCACGCTGAGTGGGTCTTGCATGAACAGCAGTGACTGACCTTCCCTGCCCGGAGCCCTGACTCCCACTCCAACATAGGAGTGGTCCAGTGAGCTCAGGCAGGGCGCTGGAAGGGCCAGCATCCCTGGCGTGTTGGTAGGGATCCCAATTCGTCGGTCAGTTCCGACGTACATCGAACGTGACCGACTGAAAGGGAACGTCTCGGTTACGTATGTAACCCTCGTTCCCTGAAGGAGGGAACGGAGACGTACGTCCCATCGCCAGGTGCTGTGCTTCCGCTGAAGGGCCGAGTCACTTATTCGGCTCCTCAGTTGGAAAAGCAATATGCGGTACTCCACTTCCGTATTTATACCCGCGGTGCGGGGCGGTGCGTGGACCGCATTCCAATACAATTGGCTCGTTTCTAATACACTCGAAGTAGACTGGTCTCTGAAGACAGATCCCAATTTGTCGGTCAGTTCCGACGTACGTCTCCGTTCCCTCCTTCAGGGAACGAGGGTTACATACGTAACCGAGACGTTTTCTGTTATGAGGTAGGGTTAGGGTTAGGGGATAGAATATACAGTTTGTACAGTATAAAAATCTCCTCATAAAACATGGCAACCCAAAGTGTGTGTCTATGTGTGTGTCTGTGTGTGCACATCCATGCTGAAAATCTGACCCTTTTTGCTCGTTGTTAGCTTTCAGTTCTCCATGTTTCTCAGCTGTGGTTCCATGTTCTCAGATGATGTTTAAGAAGTGTGATACTGCTTTAAAAAAACAACAACATGGAACTTTCCACGAATATGATAGCATATAAATGCACAAATTACATATTCTTTAGAAAGAGATTTTTTTGTGTGATATTTTAGATAACTTTTTTAACATAAAATTATGGTAGCATGAAAAGTACCTTGTTTTAATCTTTGTTGACTGGATTCCTCAAACTCAGCTGTTCTGTCAAACGTTTTACTTTCAATTTATGATAAAATAGGTTTATCAATAACTACAAACTAGCCTCTATACTGAGTTACAGGCTTACTGCAACCATACCATTCTCCTGCTTTTTTATTTTTTTATTTGATTAGATATTTAACTATAGCATTCCAGTAATATACATTATTTTTCATTATTTCTTATTTTGTTCAATGTTTATCACTTGTATATTTGTTTGTAGGATGTTTTTTTAAGAAACAAGTGCAAAAACAGAATTGACCACACAAAACCCTTAGAAAATTCACTCCCTCTTCAGACTTTCCTCAAAGGCCACATTCAATGTGCATTAAAACCGATCATGAATAAACTGGCACTAATTAATACTTTCCTAGGTCCTTTTTATTCTCGGTGACATGTTTCTGTATTTACAAACTTTTTTCATCAACTCATTACAGCTCAGGTTCAAAGATTATACATAATTTTTGAAGATATGCCGTTATTAAAAATCTGCAGTTCTAAAACTGTAATTAAAGAATTCAAATCAGGAAGGACAAAAGGGAAATATGCAAGGGACATAAAATAGAGAGAGAAAAAAAAGAAAAAAAAACATAAACAGAAGTTATTTCTTCCTCTTTGTATTGGTCAGGAGGCTTTGACTTTCTGTCAGGGGATTTCTGACTGTTGTATTTCAGTCTCTTTATAACCCAGCATAAACCAGTATGAATTCCATGCTGATCCAAGCTTGTTTATGCAGGTTAGTGCTGGTTTAGTGCTGGTTAGTTTATAGTGCTGGTTTAGCTGGAGGACCAGCATGGTCATGTTGTTCCGAGGTTATTTTCGTAAACGAAAACTGAAACTAAGACTACAACTATTGGTCAAAAAACATTTTCGTAAACTGAAATAAAATTTTAAAATCATAGATGAAAAGCTAAAACTAAACGAAACTAACAACAGTTAGGCTACTGAAAAACGAACTGAAATAAAATAACTTTTATATTAAATATAAAAATAAATAATCGTTTTTGTATTTAATAAGCTCTTTACTTTGGCAGAAAATCTAACCTGTGGCTGTTTAGGGAAATGTCTGTGGTTGCGTCCAAAAACCTAGGCAGCTGACTTGTTGGCTCGCTGCCTTATCAGACAATGGCTTGTAAGGTCGCTTTTATGCATGAAGGCACCTCACGAAACTAATTTCGGACAGACTTCTTAGGCAGTGTAACCGTTTAATGATCTACAGCAAAATAGAGTGAGCTTTGGTGAGAATTAAACAAATATTTATTTACTACATTAGTAATTTCTCGCTAGAAATTCAATCAGTGGAAAATGTTGGTAAGAACTTACATTTACACACAAACTGACCAGCAATTTTCCCACACTCAAAAAAATAACTCTTTGAATGAACATAAAAAAATCATGAAAAGTATTTTCACATGATTAACTTGCTTTATTTCAGCATTATGCAATTCTGTTATTCCAATTTAATGTACTTACGTTGGGTCAACTTAATGTTTTTACTATGGTTAGGCACAGCTTAATTTAATAGTGTCAGCCCAACTAATTTGCAATGTTTTGGACCAACTAAATTATTTAAGTTAGTCTAACAAAAGTGCTTAATGCTGAAAGAAAGCCATTTAATCTAATTACATTAATTCAAAGAATAGTACATTTACAAAACCTTTTACAAGATTTTATTGTCTAGCCAGAAGATGGTTTTGTTATGCATCCTTTCCTGTCATTCAGACCTGCAACACATTTCAAAAAATGTTGGGGACAGGAGCAATTTAGGGCTAGTAATGAGGTAAAATGGTTAAATAATGATGTGATTTGAAACAGGTGATGTCAACAGGTGATTGTAATTATGATTTGGTACAAAAGCAGCATCCAAGAAAGGTCTAATCCTTTAGGAGCAAAGATGGGCAGAGGATCGCCAGTTTGCCAACAAATACGTGAGAAAATTATTGAAATGTTTAAAAACAATGTTCCTCAAAGAAAGATAGGAAGAGATTTGGAAATTTCACATTCAACAGTGCATAACATAATTAAAAGATTCAAGGAATCTGGAGGAATTTCAGTGCGTAAAGGACAAGGGTGCAAGCCTAAGCTGAACAACCGTGATCTCCGATCCCTCAGGCGGCACTGCATCAAGAATCGTCATTCATCTATAAGCGATATCACCACATGGGCTCCGGACTACTTTGGCAAACCTTTGTCAAGTACCACAATACGTAGTTACATCCACAAATGCCAGTTAAAACTGTACTGTGCCGAAAGGAAGCCCTATGTTAACAGTGTCCAGAAGCGCCGTCGAATTCTCTGGGCTCGGAGGCATCTAGGATGGACCATCACACAGTGGAAACGTGTACTGTGGTCAGATGAATCAGTATTTGAGGTATTTTTTGGGAGTAATGGACGCCGTGTGCTCCGGACCAAAGAAGAAAAGGATCATCCAGACTGTTACCAGCAACATGTCCAAAAGCCAGGGTCTGTCATGGTATGGGGTTGCGTCAGTGCCCTTGGCAAAGGTAACTTGCACTTCTGTGAAGGTACCATTAATGCTGAAAATAACATAGAGATTTTGGAGCATAATATGCTGCCTTCAAGAAGACATCTTTTCCAGGGACGTCCATGCATATTTCAACAAGACAATGCAAACCCACATTCTGCACACATTACAAAGTCCTGGCTGCGGAGGAAGAGGGTGCGGGTACTTGACTGGCCTGCCTGCAGTCCCGACCTGTCTCCAATAGAGAATGTGTGGCGCATTTTGAAGCGCAAAATGCGACAACGAAGACCCCATACTGTTGCCCACCTTAAGACTTGTTTGCAGGAAGAATGGGACAAAATTACACCTGAAACACTTCATCACTTGGTGTCTTCAGTCCCTAAACGTCTTTTAAGTGTTGTGAAAAGGAATGGCAACATTACAAAGTGGTAAATGCTTTACTGTCCCAACTTTTTTTTAAATGTGTTGCAGGTCTGAATGACAGGAAAGGATGCATATTTACAAATGACATGAAGTTGACCAGACAAAACATGAAAGATTTTTTGTTCATATTGTCTGCAATGAAATTCAAAGTAAAAGTAAAAGTAAAAGTAAATTTAGAAATCACTTCTTTTTTCTTTTTTTTTTGCGTTTTCCATACTGTCCCAACTTTTTCTGATTTGGGGTTGTAGAATATTCATTAGTTGCTGATGGAGTAATCATTAATGGTTTAGTTAATCATGAGACATACATTAAGTCGTGATTATTTGTGCATTAGTTAAGCATGAATTAATTCATACTAGTGCACCTGTATTGTAAAGTGTTACCAAAACGGTTTTCAAAAACCATTTTCAAAAGTTTGCGTTTTGTGCTGTTGTTGTGTGAATGAACGGCCAAAACCTATAGAAGGTTTTACGTTTTTAGTTGAAAACGGTGTTGTGTAAACAGCCCCTTAGACTCCAGCCTGCTTATTAACACAACAGGTGAAGCGAAGCATTTATGTGCTGGTTTGGATATCAAAAAGATTTTTTGCTGCATCTTTTGTTAACAAATTAGTAAATGCCTAAGAAAAAATAAACAATGGATTTAAGAAAGCATCTCATTCAGGGAAGTAGGATGTCTTGATCAGAAATGAGGAACAAAAGTCTGTTTCTTTCACTCTAATAGGCAGAAGTGAATTACACTAAATCAAGAGACTTTCTCAGGAAACCTGACCACAGTTTATTGCCTTTAGAGCGAGGATATATAAGCCACTAAAAAGTGGCTTGCATGTTAATAAAGAGGTCACAGAAGTTTCTAAATATAAACAGTTCATCATGTACAAAAGCATAATTTCCCTCTAAAAGTGTTGCAAAAGTTAAAAAAGCTATGCATCAAGATCACACTTTGTATATACATGATTGATTTTACTCTTATTGATTTTTTCTCATATAGAAGTTAATCATTTTACAATATCATTGAGCATAATTGCCAGCAAGATAATCATGATTTTTCACATTTTGATTTGATCGGTGTTCACATATAAGCCTCCCCGTAAAATCCCCCCACTGACCGCCACTGCTAAAAGACAAAAGTTACTCTCTTTCAAACTTTAGTCATGCCCCTAGGTCTGTCTCGAACGAACCTTGAAGTCTTTGGAACAGAACTATTGCTTTCTTCGACAGTGCCTTCCTGTGATTGCACAGTTTGGCCTTCTTCCATAAATGCTCTGCGATAAATACTCGATATGCTTTGTCTGAAGCTTTGCCTAATGTTCAGTCCCATGCAGAAGTACAGCAGCGGGTTCACGCAGCTGTTGAAATACGCCAAGCCCTTAGCAATGGGCAGACCCACTTTGACCGCATGGCTCTTCTTGTCCACCATCTTGGCGAGCAGTAGGCAGTGGTAGGGTCCCCAACAAACGAAAAAGGCACAGACCAGTGCAGCCAGAATCCGGAGAGACCTTGACTTGCCAGATAACCTTGTTCTGCGTATCCCAATGGCAGCTAGAATGTAGCAGCACAGGATGACCAGGAAGGGCAACAGGAATCCACATAAGAAGCGAATGCTGTACAAGGCGTTCTTTGCTGTATTGTCACCCTTTGATGCTTCTTTCACCTGCACAAAGTATAAATTAGATTTCAGAATGTAGATTAATGACTCCACATTTGCTATGTTAAAAGGAAGTACATATTTAAAGGGATAGGGAGGGAGGCGAAAATGAGTAATAAGAAAACGCACCCACTATTTTAACATTTACAGCGTGTGCGTGCAAGTGTGTGTGCGCGCAAATGTGTGTAACTTAAGTACACTACTTGACAGTTTCATGCACTTTTAGTATTTACTAATGTTTATTAGTTCTAAATGCTCCTGTCGTCTGCTGTTCAGACTTAAAGGGGTCATAGAATGACATTTTTGTACAAGTTAATATGATTCTTTAGTGTCTAAATGAAAAGTTTGTAATATACTTTAATTAAAAATTCTCATTAGTATTGTAAGAAAACACTCATTTTACCTGGTCAAAACCAGCTCAGTTTTCAGCAACTCATTTCAGTGTATGTGACTTTAAATGATAATGAGCTTTGCTGACCCCGCCCCCTCTGCTCTGTGGGGCGTTCGGTTCGACCCGACACAACACCACAACACACGTGGAGTTTTGCCTTGACAACATTTGAGGGTATATTTTCGAGAAATAATGGCAACGGGAGTCTCTGAGGACACATCTGAGCAACCTTATCATTTTGAACCGGAGTCGGACCAGGAACAGATGACGAACCCATCGAAGTTCGAACAGGACGTTTCTGAATGGTTGGTTAACGTCATGTCACTTTGATCTATCTTTGTACTGGCAGAGTAGCGTAGTCGCTATGTGTTTCCTGATGTGTTAGTTCATTGACAGATTGACGTTATGTTATAAGATTTTTTTTTTTACATTACTTCTTAATCAGTAACAGACACCGTTATAAACCATGTACAAAAGTAAGCTTAGTGTAGTGTTACCACGTTAACTTTATCACCCGAGTACACAGTTTGTAATAACAAACATAACGCGTTGTTCATTATAAACGTGGGGTTATGAATTATATTGAGAACATCATACACAGAAAGCATGCCGTAATGTAATTTACCCTGTAAACTTTAGCCTCATTCATCGTGAAGCGTGCAAGCGATTTGCAAAGATTAATATAAAGGTTAATAAAACGTTACACTCACATCTCCCTGAGGTGCAGCAGGAACACGATCCTTTTTCAAGAGCAGCTTATTAGCAAAACCTGCTTTATACTGACGCTCGTTTATAAAGCAGTCTGCTGAGAAATGATTGCGCAAACATTGACGTTGATCGGGGGGAATATTCCCTTCTAAAACAAAACTCAGCAGCCACTGGGTCTTCAGCAGTTCGGGTTTAGGAACATCAAAATGACTGCTGTGTTCGTTATTACACCCAACAACACAACACCACAATCGCTTAGACGCCATTCTGCTCCAGAGTATTAACAATGGCGGACTATGATGACAGCTCGCTCAGGGCGGGTCTGTGTTGAAACGCTGCTGTCAATCAACAATCTTAGGAGGGGCGTACACCGTGTAACGTCACACGGTCAGACGGCTCGATTTGAGACAGGGGAAAATATATAAGGAGATTAAAAAAAAACACTGGATGTATTTTTATCATTATAGGATGGTTGTGTACAGGCACTGCCAACACACATTTCCGTATAATCAACTTGTAAAAGTGCATGTACCATTCTATGACCCCTTTAAGGTTTGTTTGATATTTGCTACATTTAGGAAGTGTATTTTCTTGGAGTAGATAAAATAAAAAAGTGCATCGTGATATCGAATTGTATTGAATCGTTGACATGATAATCGTAATCGAATTGAATCGTGAGAGCAGTGACGGTTCACACCCCTAACCTAAATAAATAAATAAAAGTGACATTATTTACTCATCTAAAGCCAGAGACACACCAAGTCGGCGTCAAAGAACTAGCGTCGTGTCTCGGTCAAAAAGCTGCACTTGAACACATTAAAAGGACTTAAGGCGACAGTCAACTAGCATGTGCATTCTGCAAAATTGCTTGCTGGGTTGATAATTGGGAACAATTTAGAAATTCAGAAAGAATAGCAAAGTTGTCCTGACCTCCAGTGAGCACTTGGTCAAGTTCTTGTCACCGAGGTAGACCTGCCGGTACACAAAATACGGTGAACTAAAGATCCCCGCCACAATCCAAACTCCCACACTGACCATACGAGCAGCACACAACGTCCGTCGTTCCCTGGTGAACACTGGACGCCAGACACACAGCGCTCGATCCACACTGATGACAGCCAGAAGGAAAACACTGCAGAACATGTTGGCGTACTTGAAGAAACCATTGAACTTGCAGAGAAAGACTCCAAAAGGCCAGTGGTCGTAGAAAAGTTTTTTGAGGAGCGAAGTGACTCGTGTCAGGCAGAAGATCATGTCAGCTACAGCCAGATTGACCAACCAAACGTTAGTGACGTTGGGCTTCAGACGGATACCAGCCACCCAGATCACCACAGAGTTCCCAGTTATGCCAAAGATAATGGTAATGGTGTAGAGGACAATGGTAATATTATCCATAATGGCATCAATATCCACTGTAGTTTTCTCATAGTGGGTTGAGACATCCGGGTGGGAGACGTGCATAAAAATAGTTGTATTGAAGGCCATTCTGTGAGACAAATAAAATATTTTTTGGTTATGATTAGCAAGGCCACAGTTCAATTACCAGAATGCATGTGCAGGTAATATGTTTAGCTTTAACCCAGCTAACAGGGAATGTTCCCACAATTTTCACAAACGTTTTGCAAAGGTTATGTAAATGTGAAGATAAATGTTCTCTAAAATAACATTTATAGAACATTCTTATAACATTATTAATGTGAAAACGTTCTTATGATGTTTTCACTTGAAGTTCTTATAATTTTGAGAACAAGTGTTCAGAGAACACTTTCAGAAAATCCTTTTGATGTTATTTGAACTTGATGAATGTTCACATCATGTTGCCAAAAAAAAAATCCTTAGAACAACATTTTCGGAATGCTATTGACATTTGCTGAATGTTAACTTTCTTGGAATAGGCTATTTTAAAGACTCCCAATTTTGTCTTGGAGGTCTCCTTCAACAGGTTTACATGCATCAAAGGTCAAAAAACAGATACATTTTCTCATAATATGCCGTACATTGCACATCACCACATTTTTCAATGATTTTTAGAGATTTATTGTTGACGACTTCATTTTTATAACAGAACTTCGTAGCGATCTTGGCTTAATCTTTGCTCACTTTCGAGGCTACAGTCATTCATTGAATAAAACTATTATTGGTAAGAGGACCGACGGCCAAATGCATGCAGCAAAGTATCAGAAGTGACATCTAAATATAAATGCCACTCTGCACGAGACAGAAATATCCTCCTGAGACAATATGTTTTGCCTCTGTAGAGGACATTATTTAGCGAATTTCTCTGACAACATAGCCTACACAGTTTTAAGTCTGGATATTCTTATGAAATACAAGACATTCTTATGAAAGTATTATTACACGTCTTTTTACCTTTACATATTTTCCCCAAAACCCTTTAATATGCAAATTAGATACAGTGTATAGATGCATTGCCTAGAATGGGAATTGCATTTATGGCCGTGTTTACACACATATTGCATAAAGTAAAATGGTATATCAAATTATTCTGTATCTTTCATAACATTACCATTTTACTTTATGCAATCTGTGTGTAAACATGGCCATAAATGCAATTTTGGGGAAAATATGTAAAGGTAAAAAGACGTGTAATAATACTTTCATAAGAATATCTTGTATTTCATAAGAATATCCAGACTTAAAACTGTGTAGGCTATGTTGTCAGAGAAATTCGCTAAATAATGTCCTCTACAGAGGCAAAACATATTATCTCAGGAGGATATTTCTGTCTCGTGCTGAGTGGCATTTATATTTAGATGTCACTTCCGATACTTTGCTGCATGCATTTGGCCGTCAGTCCTCTTACCAATAATAGTTTTATTCAATGAATGAGTCGAATCATGATTCGGATCACGTGTCAAACCGCCAAACTGCTGAAATTTGGCGATCCAAACTGCTGAATCGACTCACTGATTCATAACTCTTCGAAGCTTCATGATGCCGTGTTTTGAAATCGTCATCACTATATAAGTCGTTATTTAGGGTTTTTTTGCGCACAAAAACTATTCTCGCCGATTCATAAAGTTATTGTAGAACCACTGTAGTGAGATGGACTTTGTAACGACGTCTTTAGTACCTTTTAAGGGTCTTGAGAGTGAACCGTGCATTGTGCCAATGGAGGCCTTTCAGAGCCATCAGATTTCAACTAAAATATCTTCATTTGTGTTCCGAAGATGAACGGAGGTCTTACGGGTGTCGAACGACATGAGGGTAAGTAATTAATGACAGAATTTTCATTTTTGGGTGAACTAACCCTTTAAGAATCATCTTTATACAAAGTTTGGATAAAACAAACTTGAAGCATAAAAATTGATTGGTGAATAAAAGAAAAAATCCCATTGTTTTTCTATTCATGTCTTTTAATTTTCTCAATAAAAGGGTTCTGGTGTCCTCTACAGAGCAGAGGATATAGCCTATAACATAAAAATTAAAAAACAAAAATGTCAATTTGTTTTTTATGCTCCAAACAATAATGACCGGAACAAAACCTTTTTTTCTGGTTCTCAGGAAGATATGTTAAAATACTTGTAGGCCTAACGCATCAAAGCAATGTAAAGCAGACTAATAGATTAATAGACAATTTGTAGCAAAATATTTTTGGAATTCCATTATTAGTAAATTACGTAAATAAATAATCATTAATTTCTCACTGTACACTGCTATGGTGGAGACGTTGCTTAGCCTATCTGCACTTTACTAGAGCACCCTCAGTAATTTCAGAAGCACCCTTAGTGATTTTATCCTGGAACTGGGCCTTGTGACAGCATACAGCGCGTCTATCGGAAGCTAGATGGCCATTACCATAACTGAACTTCAGCCCTGTCTGAAGGCTGCCTAAAGTTCAGCAATTGTTCACTGTAAAGACAGTAATGATGACGTTGATTTTACTATCTATCTGAGCGTGAGTCCGATGATGAAATATAGGAAGAACTGTTTCTCAGTGATGTGCTACTCAGTTTGAGGTACATTATGAGATGTTGCAACTGTAATTCCTCACCATCAGCATTAAAAAGAGTATGTCCATCAACAAACCCATGTGTATATTTCTTATTTATTGCAATGCACATGCGGGAAATGTATCAATAACAACGCATATGTTAGCTGAGCACTAGCGTGAATGACTGATGTGACATAAACGTCTGTAAAACAAATCTTGCGCCATCTTTTTTCATAGTTGTAAGAATGACAGACAATCTGCATTAATAGACAGTTTTAGGTAATAGTGGCCCACATCTGTTTAGCAGAAGTATTTCAGTAATAACAGAAATAGAAGTAAGACAGTAATAACGTGGGTTAGTCCGAAACAATATAAAACATAAAACTTTGTTTTATGAACACTCGGAAGAAAATACAGTGGGGAGAACAAGTATTTGATACACTGCCGATTTTGCAGGTTTTCCTACTTACAAAGCATGTAGAGGTCTGTAATTTTTATTATAGGTACTCTTCAACTGTGAGTGACGGAATCTAAAAATCCAGAAAATCACATTGTATGATTTTTAAGTAATTAATTTGCATTTTAATTGCATGACATAAGTATTTGATACATCAGAAAAGCAGAGCTTAATATTTGGTACAGAAACCTTTGTTTGCAATTACAGAGATCGTACGTTTCCTGTAGTTCTTGACCAGGTTTGCACACACTGCAGCAGGGATTTTGGCCCACTCCTCCATACAGACCTTCTCCAGATCCTTCAGATTTCGGGGCTGTCACTGGGCAATACGGATTTTCAGCTCCCTCCAAAGATTTTCTATTGGGTTCAGGTCTGGAGACTGGCTAGGCCGCTCCAGGACCTTGAGATGCTTCTTATGGAGCCACACCTTAGTTGCTCTGGCTGTGTTTCGGGTCGTTGTCATGCTGGAAGACCCAGCCACGACCCATCTTCAATGCTCTTACTGAGGGAAGGAGGTTGTTGGCCAAGATCGGCCCCATCCATCCTCCCCTCAATACGGTGCAGTCGTCCTACTTATACGTAATACTTGTTCTCCCCACTGTATATGCATCAATAATTAATCATACTTACAGGTTGTGTTTCAAGAGCAAGTATTTTGCAAATCCCGCATTGAATTCCGAGATTTGAGAAGCAGTCGTCAGTAAAATTCCGCGTTAAAGGGCGGGTCAAGTTGTTCGTGGGCGGACAACATATAACATAGGCGGGCATTATGCAAATGTATTTTCTAGTGACGTATAACCATTACAACCATTCGAATTACAAACGACTGTTTAAGGCGGTTCAGAGTCGATTCTTTCTTTTGGGAGACAATAACTTTATTTATTTTGTACTTTCGACTTTTTCGACACAAACAGTTATATTACACACTGCATGAAAGGGAATATTCGAAAAACCATAATAGGGACACTTTAAATAACATTCTAATCACATCAAGAAAACAGGACATTTTAACATTTAGCAAATCATTGTTCCCACAGTGTCTGCAATACTGGCAAACTATTCCATAGTCTACTTCTCAAGCTGGATAAAATACTGAAAAAAGTCTTTAATGTGTAAAGTATGTTCAAATAATTCCCTACATGAGTAAATATGAAAAATATGAGCATTTACAAGTATTTCCTCTTATTCACCCAATCCATTTTCTTTGTGTATTTACCGGGTTAATAAAATATATTTAAATTCAGTTGAAATGACAGTTTGAATATTTATATATATTTTAAATAGAGCTTAATCTAGCCATAAAAGTTTGGGCTCTCACATGACAAAGGCCACCCAGCTCTTACTCAGAGTCTGTTTCAAAATATCTGTCTGGGGGAAAAAAAAACGGGGGGAAACGACTCTGAACCTTTCACCTTCAACAAAATACAGAAGCGGAATTGAAATCAGTGTTTTTTAAATGGAAACAGCAGCATAGATTTTTTCATGTCTTAAAAATAAACGTAATGCACCTGATTCAAGCATTCAGTTTGTCACCACCCCCCCACCAACCCCTCCCGCCCCATTTTCGGATAACATTTCATAAAACTAGCCATCTTGATATATTGCACTTAACGTTAGCAAACATGTACAAGAGAAGATGTCTTTCGGGTACACTACCATTTAGTGAGCAATTTATCATAAGTCTGTTCAGTGTAATTGCATGCTTGTATTGTGAGCAACACCATATAAGATACTGTAAATATGAGTTGTCTGGCAACTAAGAGGTTTCAGCATATAAAACTGGAGTTATATATTTTAAATTGCTCTGCTGAATCACGAGAGGTCATTACATCTTATTGCAGTATTCCCATTACGTTTAGCTTTTACTCTAAATGTTCCGTGAGAAGGCATACTTCTTGAAAAATAAGCTGTTGTCTTGCATCAGAGTTAGTTGTGTTTCTCCTTTTATGTTTCAAAACAGAAAACAGTAGAATATACTAGAAAAATGCAAATTAACTCTCATTCAGTGTCAGAATTCAAATGTCATTAAATGTATAATATATGATTATAAAATACAAAAATGCCATGAAATGATCACACAACCTGCAAATGATAGTAACAAAAATATCTATTGAACAAAAAAACGAAACAAAACTTATAAACAACTTATTTATGAATTGTTGTGGGTGTTCTTACCTGTAGACAGTCTCAATGAAGGTTTGCTCAATGAACTACTCAGCACAATTTGTCTTTGAGGAAACACCTCTGTATAGTAATTTGTGAATGTGTCCAGCAGAGACTGAGTATCATGTTCAGTGTGCAGGCAAAAAAATAAGTAAAGGGTCCATTGACATCACTTCCAGCTGTTCTCGCTCTCTGAACACTTTTCTCCCATTTTTCTTATTCTCTAGAGACAAAGAAGAGACTAGCAGGAAGAGGGAGGAGACATACACGAACAAACAGAGAAACTTAAATACATATCTGTGTTTACTCCATTGTGCCTCTGGGAGAGTTAAAGTATGTGATGTATCTAATTTCTTCATTGTCTAAAGCACACATTGTAGATAGACATGTGACTGAACATCAAAACATCCAATTCCTTTCTGAATTTTTTAAAGTAGTGATTTACATTTACTACTACTACTACTACTACTACTACTAGTAGTAGTATAGTAGTAGTAGTATTTATTCAACTGTATCTATTCAAGATCTTGTGGTTTCCCCAGCATACACCGTTTACAAATGTGAATAATATTCCATGACTTGTTCTCTTTGTCAATGTTCCTTATATTAGTGTGTGTTTTTGGCTACATCCTGATACAAAGCCTATATTTCTCACCACATATCAGAAAAGGAATGTACAAAAGACTGTGATGTTTTGTTGTTGTTGTTGTTGTTAAAGGGACAGTTCACCCAAATTCTGTCATCATTTACTTGCCCTCAAGTTGTTCTAAACCTGTATTGGTTTCTTTGTTATGCTGAACACAAAATAAGACATTTTGAAGAATGTTGGTAACCAAATAGTTTCTGGTCCCCGTTGACTTCCATAGTGTGAAAAAATACTACTATGAAGGTCAACGGGGCCCAGCAACTGTTTGGTTACCAACATTCTTCAAAATATCTTCTTTTCTCAACAGAGCAAAGAAACTCATACAGGTTTAAAACAAATTGAGGGTAATATCTCAAATATCTCTTTAAGTGACTGTTTTGGGTGAAAGGGGTTTCTTCTTAAAGGAAAGATGTGAGAAATTGGTATTGTTGAACTGTGCTGCCACTTACTGCTGAGATTTAGTATTACAGAACAAAATTCAGAATATGTGGTATGACACATCATAATAACATGGGCGATAATAGATAGTTAAGTGGCCTAAGGTCAAAATGAATTGATTTACACAACTAATTGTCATGTGAAATGTGTAAGAAAAAAAATTAATTACCAAAAATGTCAAATTAAGCTATGATAATAATAATATATTTTATCAACTGGTTGAAATTGTTTAATTACTGTGAAGCTTGAGGGTTAGTTTGCAAAATGACATCTTCAGAGTTTAAGGTAAATGTTTAGGTTTAAAAAGAATTCAACACAATAGAAAATCACATGTGGAAATAAAATAAAAACAGCAACGACGTTTGAAAACATATGTATAGAAAATGCTGCTTTTTTCCTATGCGCTTTCTCAGCATGTCGATTTCATTTGCGATACACATTTAAAGTCTTCTGAAGTTTTGTACAGGGTTTGTTTGTGTATCATTCAAACCTAAGTTTATTCCTAAAATGTATTTTTTTCTGACTACACTCTAAAAAAAAAGGCTCGTAATCATAGGGGAACCTTTTTTAGTGCTATATAGCACCAATTTTGGTGCTTCAGTGGTTCTTCAGCGGTTCTTCAGAGGTGCTATATAGCACCTTAGTCAAAGAACCGGTGAAGAACCTCTGAAGAACCGCTGAAGAACCTCTGAAGAACCACTGAAGAACCACTGAAGCACCAAAATTGGTGCTATATAGCACTAAAAAAGGTTCCCCTATGATTACGAGCCAAGAACCATTTTTGGTGCAATATAGAACCTTTTTTTAACAGTGTTGGGTGCTTAAAAAGAGTTATCCAAAAGTTTAACTCTAATATGTCAACAAAATGAAACAAGAATTTTTAAACTGGTTTTAGATAATGTTAATATGTTTGTTCCTACAATGTAAAAAATGATCAGTTCAATCAACTTAAAAAAGTGAGGAAACCCATTCCCTTAAAATTATTAAGTAAATAAACTTTATGAGTATTGAAAAAAAATACTTATAACTTCTGTATGTGAACTTATTTTTTCAATTACACATGACGTTTACTTAATAATTTTTAGGCAATGGGTTTCCTCACATTTTTTAATTTAAGTCAACTGATTTGCTCTTATTGTAAATTAGCACATACTTAGATTGTTTGCATGTTTAAACATAACATTTCAGAACACTTATACAAAATGATTGTATAAATGTACTGTAATTAATCAACTAGGCATGGCATGGTATAAAAATAGTTTTTACCCATATTCACCTGTGGTGAATGTTGCAGTGTTCGTCTTGTTGATAAGCTGATTGATTTGTACATTAAAGTGGACTATTTTTTTTTTTCTTATTGGAAGATTTAGGATAATATACAGGTAAGATATATAAAATAAATGCACCATTTCCATTCAAGAACATGTGTTTCCCTGTTTCACCATCATTTTGTAATAGTACAATTTTTTAACAAAACTAATGATGAAACTCTTGTGTTTCCAGTTCCAGTTTCCAGTAATAAATTAAGTTTCTTAGTGACTGTCTGACAGCTCTGCATCAGGTAAAAGTCTCTGATTATTTTTGATTACAAACCAAAAAAATCAGTAGAAACAAAGTAAAAAAAATCAGTAATAATCAGTATTAATTTAATAATTTAAGTTGTTGAGTGTTCTTTTACAATGTACCAATGTATGTCTACACACAAAGTCAAAATGCCAAGAAAGGATAAAACAAAGCCTAAAAAGCCACATCTGTTTATTTGACTGTAATTGCTCATATGTTTTTTCCAGATTTCAGCAGCATGAGTGGACCTAAATTCTTGGTTGTCATAATCTGGATATTGAGAGGTGAGAGACTTGGTGTTGTTGATCTGTAGGGTTTGAAATTTTAGATGAATCCATGAACAAATAGCTACTGAATGAGTGTTTATGTTGAAATGGTGCTATTTATAAGGATGTGTGGTGGTTTAACTTCTAATTTATCGTGTTGTAAAGTTAAGCAGCTTTGGCATGTAAACTAATGTGGAACATGGCCTGTGTGTTTATGTATGAAGGTGGTGAAAGCAACACATGGGAAATTAAGATGCCTCAGAAGATAGATGTGATAAGTGGCTTCTGTGTTCAAATTCCGTGTCAGTTTGAGATCCCCGACTCATTCAAAAAGTCCCTAACCAACCCTATTGAGGCAATATGGAGAAAAACAACCACGGACGGGGCAAACGTACTCAATACAGACTCAGAGTTGTCTCTAAAAGGAAATGTGATTGGCAACATCTTAAACAAAAATTGCACCACAGTGTTTCATACATTTCCTGCTGAATTCAATGACATATATTTCTTCAGACTTCAGGGTCCTGAAATCCTCAAATACACTTTTACTCAAGGAGTGAACATCGCAGTCCATAAAGGTTGGAATCCTTATTTTATTAAAGAATAACAACATGTTGTGCCAATTTTTTGGGATGTATGGGGTGTGTGAACACAGTTTATGTCTTAACTCTCTTCTTAATTCCAAGATGTTCCACCGCCTATCCTGAGCCCAAATGTTAAGGTGCTCGAAGTTCTAGAAGGCACCAAGTTGACATTGACCTGTTCCACTGTGATCTCATGTCCATCAATACAACCTCAGATGCAGTGGAACCCACAACTAGGAGAACAGCTCACACCAACCCTACAGGTAAAATGTAACATCAGACAAATCATGATGATTGTAAACTACAGTTCAGTGCCCTGATGCTTTAACCTTGTTTTTCTTTCTTAAGGAGGATGAATTTGGACAGACACTGTTGGTCTCCTCTCAGACGTTCAATGCTACGCCTCTAAATGACCGCCTTAAAGTCTCCTGCTCTCTTTTGTACTCCCAGGTTTCCAAAAGACCAGTTGAGACCAGCGTTATCATCAGCATGCTTTGTATGTGAAACAGAGAAAGGAAATCATAAAGCATGAAAGCAATTATTTTTAATTATTTTAGGCTGAAGGTGGCATGGTGGCTCGTTGGGTAGCACTGTCGTCTCAGAGCAAGCAGGTCTCCGGTTCGAGCCCCGGCTGAGCTAGGGGTTTGTCTTTCTTTGTGGGGTTTGTATGTTCTCCCCGTGTCTGCATGGGTTTCTTTCTGGGTGCTCTGGTTTCCCCCACACAGTCCAAAGACTGCAGCTTAGGTGGATTGGACATGCTAATTTGGCTGTAGGTGTGAATGTGTGTATCCTGGCAATCTTGGAAAAAACATTGCCAAGAAAAATCATGGACCTTCTCTTGTGTACGGCGAGAGATGGCCAAGAATCAAGAGTCAGATACGACTGAAATGGTATATATAGGTAGGTAGGTAGGAAAGTATAGGCTACTCTGGTTTTTAACGTGTACGCACGGGTCCGTGTACTGTGTGCAAATTTCACCAGAATAGTATGCGCGTAATCGCACATGAATTTGTTTAGCATCGTTTTGCATCGTTTTGAATCTGTTGTTCCACAAGGTGACAACACTTGCCCGGGCCCTTGTTTCACAGTAGAAAACCAACCTAAAGAGACGGAAACAGATGCCCACATTGGCAAGCGATTGTGTGAAAGGGTTAAGAGCAGTGCTGGGTAAATTACTATTAATACAAATTGTGACAAAAATTGTGGTTAGTAACGTAATCCATTAGGCTACATTACACATTTAAGGTAATCGGACTACTTTTTGATTACTTTTAGATTACTTTTGACCTACCTCGTTTATCTTATTGATTTAATTAGGATAATCGTGTTACATTTTGATATAAAAATACAAAAAGAAAGAAAATATATGCCTTTTTTTGTTATCATCTACATGAAGTTAATTAAATATTACATTACGTCAGGGTTTCCCAGACTAGGGTTCCTGGAACTGAAGGGTTCGTGAGTTTAATGAAAAGCTATTAAGGAATTAAATCATACAAATTTGTAAATGAAAGCAATCAAAATAAAACATTAAAAAAAGATATCGTAAAAAAAATATATTTACCTGCATGTCATGTGACCATTAACGGACATCAGAGAACTGTGAATTTAATTGTATTTGTTTATTATTATTATTATTATTATTATTATTATTATTATTATTATTGTTATTATTATTATCATTATTATTGACTTAATTTTATGATTGACCTAACTTATTAACTTAAAATCTCAGGGGGTACTTCAAGTAAATGTATTAGATCAAAGAAATTCAGCAGACAAAAATCCCTGCACTGCATACAAGTCATAATAAGACATGAATTTGTACATTTTAATGTGTCTGAAAGACAAAAGCCTTCCAAAGACAGTAATACATGGTTACATTTTTTCAAATAATAATTAATGTATTCGTCAGGAGCTGAGATTAGCAATGTTGCAATGTTGAGAAAACACTTCTTAAAAGTGAAATGATTTCTGTAAAATGACCATGTTGACCATGGTCACAAATAACCATGATTTCTTATTTCCAGTGATCAAATGCTGTGTTAGTCTCAGTTTTCAGTGATAGGCTCATGACTAGTGGCTGGTCTGTGTGCGCAATTCCACAAACCAGATTTTCTGAACGTATAGCAGAACGCAAGCAATCAACTTTTTCAGAAAGGAAAATGTAAAAGATAAAAAAGAAGTATTAGGAGAATCTAGGAACTAGGAATAATTTACTGCCATAGAGAGAATAACATGTAATCAGTAACTACCCAGCATTGGTAATGAGATAGCTGCAACTTCAGTTTAAAAGAATACAAAGACATTTTTATCAGTCATAACTTCTGGAGAAAAATAGCACAGACACCGGACGAAGATGAAACTTTCTAGAGTGCGTGTGTCGACCGCCTGCATTCACACTCTGTCAAATGGAGTAAACTTTAAAAGGCTACCAAAAGTACTCTTTGGGCTTAAGCCCTCACAATCTTCCTCCGAGTCCATACTTTCATGACGTAATGCCACTTTGACTGTTGGGTAGAAGTCTGCAGAGCTTGCAGGTTTGGCAAAAGTGCGTATTAAGGACGCATATCAGCTGCAAAGGTAACACGGTTTCCACACTCATAACCAAAGGAGTATGCTTTGAAAGGCTCGCTCAGAGATGTAGTGGAACACAGAAAATGAATTACAACCGGGCCTTAAGTCCACAAGACCTAATGTGCACATAAAGTGTGACATTTGGCACACGACCATTGAGTACGTTGCTGTATACGCATGATTCGAGAATGATCCAAAGAAAAAATTGAGCTTTAGTGTCTGTAGAAAGGAGTAACATGATCAGTGTAAAATCTGATTGGTGACCTAGAAATTGACATCATTGTGTTTCTTTAAAGGATTAGTTCACTTCAAAATGAAAATGTCCTGATATTTTACTCATCCCCATCTCATTCAAGGTCGAAAATAAGTTTTTTGAGGAAAACATTCCAGGATTTTTCTCCACATAATGAACTTTGATGGCAACCAACGGGTTGAAGGTCCAAATCAGTGCAGTTTCATAGGGTTTCGAAGGGCTTCAGAGGCTCTGCACGATCCCTGACGAGGAATAGGGTCTTATCTAGCGAAACGATCGTCATTTTTCCCAAAAAATTATATACTTTTAACCTAAATTGCTAATCTTGCGCTGCTCTGCGATGCGCCACGGATTGCGTAATCACGTCGGAAAGGTCCCGCTAGACGTAGTCGGAAGGAGCCCAAGCGAACGTGCGAAGACTAATACAAACGTCCTTTACCAAAAAAAACCTCCATCTCCAACTTTGAAATCGTCCAAAATCATTGTTTTACCTTTGTTGCTAAAGGATAATTGTATTAGTCTTCGCACGTGCACTTTGTAAACACGGGGGCGGTACTTCTGCCTACATCTAGTGTGACCTTTCCGACGTGATTACGTAATCCGTGGCACGCCGCGGAGCAGCGCAAGATGAGCAATTTAGGTTATAAAAAGTATATAATAAAGGATTGTGTAGAGCCCTCTGAAATACTTTGAAACTGTATTTTTTTTTCGACTTTCAACCCATCAGTTGCCATAGAAGTGACATGACAAAGAAAGACATGATGGGGGTGAGTAAATTATCAGGACATTTTCATTTTGAAGTGAACTAATCCTTTAAGTTTTTTTTTTCTTTTTCAAAATTCAAAAATTTTTTATTTAAACTTATATTTTGAATCTCATATTTTATATGTGGTCTCAGACTTTTGGGCACCACTGTATGAAATAAAGTGTCTTAGCAAGTATTGTGTACAAAATAAAGGACACAGGTCAATCTTCTCTTTCAGATGCTCCCAAAAACACCATAGTCTTTGTGAGTCCATCGGATCCAGTGTCTGAAGGCAGTGTGGTGATGCTGAGCTGTCACAGTGATGCCAACCCTGCAGTCAGCCGCTATGAGTGGTACAAAGACAGTGGATCTGGGAAGCTAGTGTTGCAGAATCAAGGACAGAATCTAACAGTGATAGCCAGAAGTAATACTCAGGGTCTATATGTCTGCAAGGTCTACAACAACCACGGGACCGACCAATCGAGGGCTGTCACTGTGGACATAAACAGTAAATAGCCTATCTTTCTTTTAGCAGAACCTTTACTAAGTTAACTTAAAATTTATTTTCAGTACCTCAAGCTACCTTTTTCAAGGATGATAAAACTGAGCGACCTGAGGTAATAAACAAAAATGTTCGCTAAAATATCCATTCTCTTTCTTAGGTGAAGCAGTGGGAGGTCCGATTCCTTTTAGTGAGTTGATTCGTTTGTTTGGTTCATTTAATCAATCATTCACAATTTATTTGAATCCCTGAACAGACTGCAGTGCATTTTCTGTCTTCTTTTTTTTTTGTAGTGATAGATACAAAATTTTGCTAAATAATATAATATAGCTTCAATGTAGTTAGCTTCTTTTTATTAGCAAGCAAGCACTGTTGCAGGCCAGAAAAAAGAATTGACTCAATATCACAAAACACAAGACATAATATGTCAAACCATAACGTGCATTGGAGAATTATAGTCAGTAAAAAAGGAAAATATAAGATTATGATGTGTACAATCATGTGTATTCAATTTAAGGGGTGAGGAAAACATTTGCTTACCCCTGGCTTTGTTTGCTTGTTTACATGTCTATGAGTTTGCTGTATGCTTTCTTTTCATCATCTTGGACATCTTTATGTGTCATTGACCCATAATCGCTTTAGTACAGTGATTTCATCTATGCTTCACTAATGATGAATGTGATTCATGGCAAACTCTCTGTGTTGATGTGGCCGCATACGGGCAATAACTGGACACATGGTCAGATCTTGGTGTAAACAAGCAATTAAATCAGAAACTACAAACAAACCACATGAAAATACATTTGTATGAATATCAGTGGGCAGTTCATTGATGTGTAAACTTGCTAACCTTAAGAATGTTCATTCTCAGACCATGTGTAACTGCAATGTGGAAGTAATGTGCTTTATGTGAACTTGAGATATGTATCTCCTTGGGTGTTCTTGTAGTGGTATGCAAGTAAATAAGCTGTTTTATTTGTCATAATATGGTGACGTAAAACCAGCTAAATCTTTTTTTCTCTTTCTGTCTGATTCAGGTTGCAAGTGCTCCATTGCACCGTACATTATATGTGGACTTCTGACGCTTTTCTTAATTCTCATTACTGTAGTGGATTTGGTCAAATACAAAAGGTACGTTTTGAAAAAGATTGCAAACAGCAAGAACTTTGACATCCATAACATGATGGTTCAGCTTGTTTTTAAATAAGATCAGCTTCACTGATATCTGTAAGGTCCACGTGTAACGAATGTAGTCCAATAAGAGCGGTGCTTTTAAACCTGCCCTCAAGAAGCCCACCTCCCACATGCGGACCCCGTTTCGAATCCCAGCTCGGAGCGGGTCGAGTAGGACAGGTTACATTTGGTGCAGTTGACCCAAATGGGAGTGAGGTTTAGATGGGTGAGTGTACATGTAAACCTCACTCCCCTGGCCTCAAGAGGCACGTTAGCGACTTTAAGCGTGCCAGCCTCCCACGCCGGAGACCTCTGTTCGAACACCAACTCAGAGCAGGTTGAGTAGGTCCGGTTACATTTGGTGCCGTTGACCCGAACTGGAGTAAGGTTTAGGGGCATAGACCAGTAAAAGCTGTGCGTGTAAACCTCACTCCCCTGGCCTCAAGAGGTGCGCTAGTGGCTGTGGTCTTTAGCGTCATTGTTGTCGCACCCACCTCCTATGCTGGAGACGCCGATTTGAATCCCACTTAGGATGGGTCAAGTAGAACCGGTTAAATTTGGTGCCATTGACCCATATGGGAGGGAAGTTAAAGGGATAGTTCACCTAAAAACAATTTTTTTATGTTTATCTGCTTACCCCCAGGGCATCAAAGAAGCAGGTGTCTTTGTTTCTTCAGTAGAACACAAATGAAGATTTTTAACTCCAACTGTTGCAGTGTGATAGTCGTATAATGCATGTCAATGGGGATATTTTAGAGTATGAGAGCAATGAGAGTAAAAACACATAGACTTATTAAACCATGCGGCTCGTGGTGACACATTGATGTCTTAAGACACGAAACGATCGGTTTCTGCGAGAAACCGAACAGCATTTGTTATTTTTTTTACCTCTTATCAGACAAATGTCATCTAGTATTCCCAGCGCCATAACTTCCGGCGAATAAGGTCAAAATACTAATGCGATCAAAGATATATATACGTAGATGCCTTAATCGACCGATCCGAGCAGGCACTAATGAGGATTCTATGTATTTATCTATAATCGGGCCGGTATTTTGCATGTATTTTGACCTTCTTCGCCGGGAGTGATGGCGCGGGGACGGCTGATGATGAGCCATAGAAAAAAATGAAATACATTTTTAAATATGGATATTTTTCTTACACAAACGCATCGATTCAGAAGGCCTTTATTGACACCCCAGAGCCACATGGAGCACATTATTTGACCGACAGATGCATTTTTTATGGACTTCAATAACAGAGAAAATATTACTGCTATTATAATGCTTGGATTAGTCTGGACTTTTGTAATGTAACTTATTCGTCTGAAAGAAGAATGTCACATACACCTCGGATGACTTGAGGGTGAGTAAATCATGGGCTAATTTTCATTTTTGGGTGAACTATCCCTTTAAGGGGAGTGAGTGTGACGGCGTAGGCCAGTAACAGCTGTGCGTGTAAACCTCACTCCCCTGGCCTCAAGAGGTGCGCTAGTGGCTGTGGCCTTTAGCGTCATTGTTGTCGCACCCACCTCCTATGCTGGAGACGCCTATTTGAATCCCACTTAGAATGGGTTGAGTAGAATCGGTTAAATTTGGTGCCATTGACCCGGATGGGAGTGAGGTTAAGGGGAGGGAGTGTAATGGGCGTAGACCAGTAAGAACTGTGAGTGTAAACCACACTCCCCTGGCTTCAAGAGGCACACTAGTGACTAACGCTAGTGGCTGCGGCCTTTAGCATCCTTGTAAGTGTGCCAGCCTTCCACGTCGGAGACCCTGGTTCGAAACCCAGCTCGGAGCGGGTCGAGTAGGACCGGTTACATTTGGTGCCAATGACCCAAATGGGAGTGAGGTTTAGGAGGGTGAGTGTTCATGTAAACCTCACTCCCCTGGCCTCAAGAGGCACGTTAGCGGCTGATGGCTGCAGCCTTTAAAGCACTTGTTGGCGTGCCCGCTTTCCACACTGGAGAGCCCGGTTCGAAACCTGGTTGGAGCGTGTTGCGTAGGACCGGTTACTCATGCAGACCTTTATTTCCTGTAAACATAAGAGGGCACATTCTGACATGAATGGGGATGAGGTGAGAAACAATAGGTCAGGGTTTGACTGATTTAAAAATGTCTATAATATATCTAGGGGAAGCTATCCAGTAGCATGGCAGTAGCTCTGCTAATGCATCACACCCCGCCGGAATTTTTTGTGATTTATTTGTTACTTAAAAATGATTTATTCAGAATACACAACTAATTCTGAATGGCCACCAATAAAGATGCCACAATGCATTTTGTGTAATATGTAGTTACAGCAACCACCAGCAGGGGCTAATGAGGGTATGCTGACCAATTACATTGACCCTTTGGCATTTCTCCAGGCTTATTGACTTAGTTGCAAACATTTTTCATTGAACTCTTATTATAAATGTATTGTATGTAAAATTCTGATTCTAAAACCACCTAAATGATAATCACACCAATGTTGCACACAAAAATGTTGCAAGGTGACACTTGATTCTATTCTAATCATTGGATGTTTAATTGTTACTCAAGTTCTATGTATGTATGTATATAATATATATATAGTTAGTCTCATTTGTCAACATGTTTATGTTAGTATTTTTAGTAGACATTTAATTGTTCATTGATTGTTCATGTTAGTTTACAGTGCATTAACAAATGTGAACTTTGGATTTTCAAAATGTATTAGTAAATGTTGAAATTACCATTGAATAAGATTAATAAATGCTCTATCTGTATTGTTAATTTTTAGCGTTAACTAAGGCTAAAAATAAACCTTATTGTAAAGTGTTACCAAATAATATTATTTCTTCTCTTTTTAGCCTGTTAAAAAGACTTCAAGTAAGTATGACACCATCATAAATCATCCCAAGGTATAGAGCAGATAAACAGACTAATATCATATCATAGCACAATCTTTGCTTATGGGCAAATTTGCAGAGCACAGGGGGAAGATTTATTATCAAAATGATAAGGAGGAAATTAACTGCAAGATATGTGTCTTTTTCAATGACCTTGCAATTGCATTTGCCTTTCATGCTATTAGGGGTGTGAACGTACGAGAGGATCCATGACGTATGCTACCCTCCACAGGACCAGTGACTCAGTGTACAATGTTATACAGGTCAGTGTTTTAGCATTAAAAGGTTATTTTGTTAAACCACACAGAAAAACAACATTCTTCTATTTGAACGTTATGCATATTGGCATTCACTTTGAAAGATCCATTGAAGACCCACTGCAACAGTCGTTATTTCTCTGGAAAACAGCAGTTGTATTCCATGTAAGTTGTGTTTAGATACTATGAGGCTTTTTTTCCATGACCTAATTCAATCAACTGCTAAATCAACAAGTTTAATGGTTATCAATTTCCTGAAACAGGAAATAGGTAGTAATATTTCTCAGAAAACAGGAGTTGTGCAAGTATAATAAACACTGATAGTCTAATCATTAGATGCTCTGCTGACATGTGCAAAAACTTTTGCTCTGGAGTGTGTGTGTGTGTGTACATGCAAGATAGAGGGGATACATTTGTCCTGATTTCATATGAATTGCTGTATCATCGCTTCCATTTCAAACCACGATGAAGACACCAAAATATCATATCATTTATCCCCCCCCCTCACATCTGTATGAAAAAAATATTTGTGCAATGATCATAGATTTTCACATCTGAAAAATAAGATAGGAATTTCATATACATTGTTAAAAAATGTATATGCAGTGTATGACACACTGTATGTACTAAGCATAGAGTTTCATAGTAAAGCGTATGATGTATTGTTGACCTCTGTATCCTTCTCTTTACTGCAGACGAGGGGCAGCAGAACTGAAGAGGACTACGAAAACAGAAACCTGAATAAACCTCATCCCTAGTTGGAGCGATAGGCCTAGAAGCTAGCTATAGACACACAATGCTGTGGTGCCCATGTTGGAGCCACAGGTTCCAATCTGGCCTGAGGCCTGGCTTATGCAGTTTTCTGTACTTTGTGTTTTGTATGTCTACTTTTGCTAACAATAAGTGTTTTTTTTTTTTTTTAAGTGACAGTAATGGCATTTAAAATGTAAATTTCTATATCAAATAAATACTATTTTACTATTTATAATGGATTTCTGAAGGATCATGTGACACTGAAGACTGGAGTAATGAAATTCAGACTTGGAGGTGGTTTAAAAAAATCTAACCAAATTTTAACCACCTTTTAATGATCGTATATCCATTCATCTACAAGTTAAAAATATCATGAAATATCATAGAAATAGAAAAATGTATAATTTCTGGGCAGGCAGGGAGGGTTGTAACACTGTCCAAAACAAAGACTGAACAAAATGTGAGATGGCATAATGGTTATTTTGAATGATAATAATGATGATCTGAAATACTTTAATTTGTAGCAGACAAATATGGGAATGTTATGAGTCAAAATCTGCTAAAGGGTAATTACATGTTACAAATCATGTAAAAATATATGATCTTTTATTGGAAAATCAAAAATTGTATCAAATTGTAATAATTGCAACAGTCTTTTAAAACACTGTATTAACAGTTCATCTAGTGACAAAATTATGGGGAAAAAAGATCAGTCAAGAATAGAAAATTATTGAAAATCTTCAAATCAGGAATGTCAGAATCAGAATGCGTAGTTTGCGCATAAAAAATGTCCGTCAAAACCAACATGTTGAACGATGTTCACTAACCCAGTAAAGTTTTTCAATTGGATTGGCATTTATTCTCTTTAGCATGCAGTGTGAAGTATTTCATTCAGTCCACTGATCATGCCAATTCAATTTCAGCAAGTGAACAAATTTATACTCATGTGCATTATTAGGTACGTTATCGTCTTTGCCAGACAGAATACTGAAGCTGATCAGGCCGCCATTTTCTCCATATTCTCAGAAAGCATTGACGTGGTCAAAACATCTGGTAGTATATCTGGCATCTCTTCTTACGTAGCATGTTTTATGCATGTTACATCGAATGTCATGGCATTCAAATGATGTGGCTTTGAAAACAGGTGGATCGTAAGGTAATAATTCATTTATTTGTAAGTCAAGAAGTATGCAGTGAAGTGATTGATGCCCATAAGTGTTTGTCAATGTTTTTAGTTCTAATATTCCAACCGACAGCCAGCCTAAGATTTTGTTGTACGCAATAATATGAACAATGTTTGATTTTGGGGTTTCAATAAAACAAGCTGGAGACATTCAAAATGCTTTTAAGTTCATTATACTTATTTTACGGAATTAAGCTTATTTCATGGCTCGAAGGGACAGTGCATCCAAAAAAGGAAATTCTGTCATTACATTACTCTCATGTCATTCCAAACTTGTGAGACTTTCTGTCATGATCCTGGCTCTTTCCTTTCTTTCTTTTCTCTTTTCTCCCTCTTCTGGTCACACTCATTATTACATTCTGTTACGCACACACATTAGCATTCATTTACTCAATCGTTTTCAGCTGTCTCTCATCACCTCATTTCTTTCGTACTCACAGTCTTGTTCATTATCTCTATCGTTCTCATCTGTTGCCCACTTTCTCTGATTGGCTTCTCTATTTCTTGTCCTTCCTTTCTCTTGTTCTTCGTCGGATTATTGCCTTAATGTTACGTACCTATTTGTCTATCACTGTCCCGTCTTAGTCCCGTCCGGTGCATGTTCATTCCTGACTGATTTGTTATCACCTCGTATCTGCTCTATTCGAAGTCTCCAGCTACGTGAGTGGATTACGGCTTGGCATTCCTTGCTCTCTTCGAACCCAGCCTATCTCTCTGCCGCCGAGGGTTTCCCATTGCCGTTCCTGACCGGGCGGCTCTGTTCCTTACGTTTGATGAACTTTCTGTTGGATTTATATGCCTTGTAGCTTCCTGAGTAATTCTGCCCTGAACTGAATTAAAACTTTGTCAAATCACCTTCTGCTTTTGGGTCCTCATATCCTGCACGTGACAGAATAATCCGACCAAGAGGAATGGACCCAGCGAAGGAGAGTCATCTTCAAGCAGCGCTCAAACTTCAGGGAGCTTTTCTGGGCCGTCATGAGGAGGAGCTGGCTGCTGCTCGTGAGACCATGGATTCCCTTGCAGCTCGCATGACCGAGATTGCGCAACAGCTTCATCACCTCCGTGTTGAGTTTTCTTCTTCCAGTGGTCAGGGTGTTCCAGAGCCCAGAGTCAACAACCCGCCGTGTTATTCCGGTGAGCCAAGGGAATGCCGATCATTTTTGACCCAATGTGAGGTGGTCTTTTCTCTGCAGCCTTCCTCGTACGCGTCCGAGGGCTCTCGCATCGCCTTTGTCATCTCACTGCTGACTGGCCGCGCCCGGGAGTGGGGAACAGCGGTATGGAATTCTGAGGCCAACTGCCTTAGTCGTTATATCAGCTTCAAGGAAGAGATGCTGCGGGTCTTTGACCGCTCCGCGTTCGGAGCAGAGGCTTCCCGGCTCCTGTCCACGCTTCGCCAGGGGAGAGGTTCAGCAGCCGATTTCTCAATTGAATTCCGCACCTTATCTGCCTCCTGTGACTGGAACGAGTCAGCCCTGGTAGCTCGTTTTCTCGAGGGGCTTAATGGCGAGATTAAGGACGAGATCCTTGCTCATGGACTACCGACTCGACTGGATCCTCTTATTGACTCTGCCATTCGCATTGAGAAGCGTTTTGAGATTCGTCGCCGCAGTCGCACTCTGGATGGATCACTTATTTCCTCTCCGGTGCTTTCATCTCCACCATCTCCTTCGGCTGATAAGTCCGAGCCAATGCACCTGGGTGGTCTGCGAATCTCTGCTGCTGAGCGCCAGCGCCGCATCTTGGGACGCCTATGTATGTACTGTGGGTCTGCATCTCATCGAGTCGCCACCTGCCCGGTAAAAGCCAGAGCTCACCCGTAGAGAGAGGGTTACTGGTGAGCGTTTCTACTTTAGACCCTCCGCCACGCACACGCACTACCTTCTCCGCTCTCATCCGCTGGTTGGGAGATTCCGTTTCCTGCCCGGTGTTGATCGATTCGGGAGCCGAGGGAAGTTTTGTTGATGAGACTTGGGCTCGTGAACAGGGGATTCCCCTCATTGAACTTAAAGACTCCACCCCTGTACACGCTCTTGATGGTAGTATCATCTCTAGAGTGCGCTTTGCCACAGTTCCGGTGAGTCTCACCATATCAGGCAATCATCAAGAGACAATTTCTTTTCTTGTTTTCCATTCTCCTTATTACCCTGTTGTTTTAGGACATCCCTGGTTAGTAAAGCATAACCCTCAGATTGACTGGTCCAGAGATTCCATTCTTTCTTGGAATTTGTCTTGTCATGTTAACTGTTTGTCGTCTGCTGTTTCTCCTGTCTCTTCTATTTCTGTTTTCCAGGAGGAGCCGGGTGATTTGTCTGGGGTCCCGGAGGAGTACCATGATCTTCGGGCGGTTTTCAGTCGTTCCAGGGCCACTTCTCTTCCTCCGCATCGACCTTATGACTGTAGTATCGACCTTCTTCCCGGTACCACTCCTCCTCGTGGGAGACTTTATTCTCTGTCCGCCCCCGAGCGCGAAGCACTTGAGAGATATTTATCTGATTCGCTTAACGCCGGTACCATTGTACCTTCCTCCTCCCCTGCCGGTGCGGGTTTTTTCTTTGTTAAAAAGAAGGATGGTTCATTGCGTCCCTGCATTGATTATCGAGGCTTGAATGACATCACGGTCAAGAATCGCTATCCCTTGCCGCTGATGTCATCTGCCTTCGAGATCCTGCAGGGGGCCAAGATTTTTTCTAAGTTAGATCTCCGCAATGCTTACCACCTTGTACGCATAAGGGAGGGGGACGAGTGGAAGACAGCGTTTAATACTCCGCTAGGGCATTTCGAATATCGCGTTCTTCCGTTCGGGTTGGTTAACGCCCCTGCCGTGTTCCAGGCGTTAATTAACGACGTTCTTAGAGACATGCTGAACATTTTTGTTTTTGTTTATCTCGACGATATTTTGATTTTCTCTCCCTCTCTCCAAGTACATACTCAGCATGTTCGTCAAGTTCTTCAACGTCTCCTAGAGAATCGATTGTTTGTTAAAGCAGAGAAGTGCACTTTCCACGCTCAGTCTATTTCTTTTCTCGGTTCTGTTATTTCCTCGGAGGGGGTTAGCATGGACCCTTCCAAGGTTCGTGCTGTCACCGATTGGCCGGTAACCGACTCGCGTGTCGCCCTTCAACGTTTTTTGGGTTTTGCTAATTTTTACCGTCGGTTTATCCGCAATTTTAGTCAGATCGCCGCTCCTCTTTCGGCGCTCACATCCGTCAAGGTCCGTTTCTCCTGGACTGATGTGGCTCAGATTGCTTTCGATCGCCTCAAATCCCTTTTTACGACGGCGCCTATTTTAAGAACTCCAGACGTCTCCAGACAATTCATAGTAGAGGTCGATGCGTCAGAGGTGGGCGTGGGGGCCGTTCTTTCCCAGCGCTCATCCTCTGATGATAAGGTTCACCCTTGCGCTTACTTTTCACATCGTCTCTCTCCCGCCGAACGCAATTATGATGTGGGTAACCGCGAATTATTGGCTATCCGTCTCGCTCTCGGTGAGTGGCGTCACTGGCTTGAGGGTGCTTCGATTCCGTTCATTGTCTGGACTGATCATAGAAATTTGGAGTACATTCATTCTGCTAAGAGACTCAATGCCCGTCAGGCTCGGTGGGCACTTTTCTTTACACGTTTTGATTTCTCCATCTCCTACCGTCCTGGTTCTAAGAACCTTAAGCCAGATGCTCTCTCGCGACAGTTCGATTCTCCAGAGGTTGTTCCTACTAACGAGGAGATTCTTCCTCAGGGTATGGTGGTGGGCGCAGCTGTCTGGGGAATAGAACGTTTGGTTAAGCGATCTTTGGCTCATGCCATTACTCCTCGTCTCTGTCCAAGAGGTCTTCTGTACGTTCCTCCATCTACTCGTCTCGCGGTTCTTCAATGGGGTCACTCTTCTAAATTATTCGCTCATCCTGGTGTTAGGGGCACCGTCGCTGCCATCCGCCAGAGGTTCTGGTGGCCCTCTCGTGAACGCGACATACGGCGTTACGTCGCTTCGTGTGCTGTCTGCGCTCAGACTAAGTCTGGTAATGCACCTCCGGCGGGATTGCTGCGTCCTCTTCCGTTACCGTCTCGCCCATGGTCGCACATCGCCATGGATTTTATCACGGGTCTTCCTGCCTCTGAGGGGAACACCGTGATACTCACTGTCGTGGACCGTTTTTCCAAAGCTGCTCACTTTGTCCCCTTACCAAAGCTTCCATCCGCTAGAGAGACCGCACAAGTAGTCGTCGACAAGATTTTTAAGATTCATGGTCTTCCCTCCGATATCGTGTCCGATAGAGGTCCCCAATTCTCTTCTTTGTTTTGGAAGGAGTTTTGTCGTCTCATTGGGGCTTCGGCTAGTCTCTCCTCCGGTTTTCATCCTCAAACCAATGGCCAGGCCGAACGAGCCAATCAAATAGTCGGGCGCATCCTTCGTAGTCTAGCTTTTCGCAATCCGGCTTCCTGGTCAGAACAGCTTCCCTGGGCAGAGTACGCGCATAATTCCGCCCCGTCCTCTGCGACGGGTTTATCACCTTTTCAGTGTTGCCTTGGTTACCAACCTCCGCTTTTTCCCTCACAAGAGACGGACGCTAGGATGCCGTCTGTTGAGGTCTTTATTCGACGTGCTAAGCGTACTTGGAGAGCGGTCAGGTCTTCCCTTTGCAAGTCTCGTTCTCATACACAGCGCGCCGCTAATAGGCGTCGAGTTAAGAGTCCTCGGTATTCTGTTGGGCAGAGGGTTTGGTTGTCCACCCTTAACCTACCTCTTCAGTCCACTTCGCGTAAACTGGCACCTAAATTTATTGGACCATTTCGGGTCCTTAAGATCCTCAGTCCTGTCTCTGTCAGACTCAAATTGTCTGCCAATCTCCGACGCATTCATCCTGTCTTTCACGTGTCATGTATTAAGCCCGTTACCCGTATTCCTCCTCGTTCGCTTTCTTCTCCGGTTCGTGTTGAGGGCGCCCCCACCTATAGGGTTCGTAGACTTCTCGATGTTCGCCCTCGGGGTCATGGTCATCAATTCCTGGTCGATTGGGAGGGATACGGTCCGGAGGAGAGGAGTTGGATTCCGTCCCGGGACGTCCTGGACCGCTCGCTGATCGAGGACTTCTACCGCTCCCGTCAGTCCTCCTCTGTTGCGCCAGGAGGCGCTTCTTGAGGAGAGGGTACTGTCATGATCCTGGCTCTTTCCTTTCTTTCTTTTCTCTTTTCTCCCTCTTCTGGTCACACTCATTATTACATTCTGTTACGCACACACATTAGCATTCATTTACTCAATCGTTTTCAGCTGTCTCTCATCACCTCATTTCTTTCGTACTCACAGTCTTGTTCATTATCTCTATCGTTCTCATCTGTTGCCCACTTTCTCTGATTGGCTTCTCCATTTCTTGTCCTTCCTTTCTCTTGTTCTTCGTCGGATTATTGCCTTAATGTTACGTACCTATTTGTCTATCACTGTCCCGTCTTAGTCCCGTCCGGTGCATGTTCATTCCTGACTGATTTGTTATCACCTCGTATCTGCTCTATTCGAAGTCTCCAGCTACGTGAGTGGATTACGGCTTGGCATTCCTTGCTCTCTTCGAACCCAGCCTATCTCTCTGCCGCCGAGGGTTTCCCATTGCCGTTCCTGACCGGGCGGCTCTGTTCCTTACGTTTGATGAACTTTCTGTTGGATTTATATGCCTTGTAGCTTCCTGAGTAATTCTGCCCTGAACTGAATTAAAACTTTGTCAAATCACCTTCTGCTTTTGGGTCCTCATATCCTGCACGTGACACTTTCATTCATCTTCGGAACACATATAAAGATATTTTTGATGAAATCTAAGAGCTAAGAATCTTTCTGTCCCTCCCATTGACAGCTATGTAACTACAACTTTGATGCTTCAAAAAGTTTATAAAGAGATTGAAAAACTAATCCATATGAATCAAGCGGTTTAGTCCAAAGAGACACAATCACATTATATGATGAACAGATTGAACGTTAGATTTTATTCACAACATTGATCAGCAAACAAAAACAGAATCTCAACCGAACCGGCTCAGAGCAAACCTCTAGCGGAAGCTCAAACGTGCTGTGTAACACGAGAATGAACCTCATTGGTACTTGCTGAAGCTCAAAAATGTTGCGTAACACACGAGAATGAACCTCATTAGTACTTGCAGAAGTTTAAACGAGCTGCGTAACACATGAGAATGAACCTCATTGGTTCTTGCTGAAGCTCAAACGTGCTGCGTAACACACGAGAATGAACCTCATTAGTACTTGCAGAAGTTTAAACAAGCTGCGTAACACATGAGAATGAACCTCATTGGTTCTTGATTAAGCTCAAATGTGCTGCGTAACACGAGAATGAACCTCATTGGTTCTTTCTGAAACTCAAACGTGCTGCGTAACACACAAGAATGAACCTCATTGGTTCTTGCTGAAGCTCAAACGTGCTGCGTAACACACGAGAATTAACCTCATTGGTACTTGCTGAAGCTCAAGAAAGTTGCGTAACACATGAGAATGAACCTCATTGGTTCTTGCTGAAGCTCAAACGTGTTGCGTAACACATGAGAATTAACCTCATTGGTACTTGCTGAAGCTCAAGAAAGTTGCGTAACACATGAGAATGAACCTCATTGGTTCTTGCTGAAGCTCAAACCTGTTGCTTAACACACAAGAATGAACCTCATTGGTTCTTGCTGAAGCTCAAACGTGCTGCGTAACACACGAGAATGAACCTCATTGGTTCTTGCTGAAGCTCAAACCTGTTGCTTAACACACAAGAATGAACCTCATTGGTTCTTGCTGAAGCTCAAACCTGTTGCGTAACACACAAGAATGAACCTCATTGGTTCTTGCTGAAGCTCAAACCTGTTGCGTAACACACGAGAATGAACCTCATTAGTACTTGCAGAAGTTTAAACGAGCTGCGTAACACATGAGAATGAACCTCATTGGTTCTTGCTGAAGCTCAAACGTGTTGCGTAACACATGAGAATGAACCTCATTGGTACTTGCTGAAGCTCAAGAAAGTTGCGTAACACATGAGAATGAACCTCATTGGTTCTTGCTGAAGCTCAAACCTGTTGCTTAACACACAAGAATGAACCTCATTGGTTCTTGCTGAAGCTCAAACGTGCTGCGTAACACACGAGAATGAACCTCATTGGTTCTTGCTGAAGCTCAAACCTGTTGCTTAACACACAAGAATGAACCTCATTGGTTCTTGCTGAAGCTCAAACCTGTTGCGTAACACACAAGAATGAACCTCATTGGTTCTTGCTGAAGCTCAAACCTGTTGCGTTACACACAAGAATGAACCTCATTGGTTCTTGCTGAAGCTCAAACGTGCTGGGTAACACAAGAATGAACCTCATTGGTTCTTGCTGAAGCTCAAACGTGCTGCGTAACACACAAGAATGAACCTCATTGGTTCTTGCTGAAGCTCAAACCTGTTGCGGTACACACAAGAATGAACCTCATTGGTTCTTGCTGAAGCTCAAACCTGTTGCATTACACACAAGAATGAACCTCATTGGTTCTTGCTGAAGCTCAAACCTGTTGCGTTACACACAAGAATGAACCTCATTGGTTCTTGCTGAAGCTCAAACCTGTTGCGTTACACACAAGAATGAACCTCATTGGTTCTTGCTGAAGCTCAAACCTGTTGCGTTACACACAAGAATGAACCTCATTGGTTCTTGCTGAAGCTCAAACGTGCTGCGTAACACACAAGAATGAACCCCATTGGTTCTTGCTGAAGCTCAAACCTGTTGCGTTACACACAAGAATAAACCTAATTGGTTCTTGCTGAAGCTCAAACCTGTTGCGTTACACACGAGAATGAACCTCATTGGTTCTTGCTGAATCTCAAACTCGCTGCGTAAAACACAAGAATGAACCTCATTGGTTCTTGCTGAAGCTCAAACCTGTTGCGTAACACACAAGAATAAACCTCATTGGTTCTTGCTGAAGCTCAAACCTGTTGCGTTACACACAAGGATAAACCTCATTGGTTCTTGCTGAAGCTCAAACCTGTTGCGTTACACACAAGAATAAACCTCATTGGTTCTTGCTGAAGCTCAAACCTGTTGCGTTACACACAAGGATAAACCTCATTGGTTCTTGCTGAAGCTCAAACCTGTTGCGTTACACACAAGAATGAACCTCATTGGTTCTTGCTGAATCTCAAACTCGCTGCGTAAAACACAAGAATGAACCTCATTGGTTCTTGCTGAAGCTCAAACCTGTTGCGTAACACACAAGAATAAACCTAATTGGTTCTTGCTGAAGCTCAAACCTGTTGCGTTACACACAAGAATAAACCTCATTGGTTCTTGCTGAAGCTCAAACCTGTTGCGTTACACACAAGGATGAACCTCATTGGTTCTTGCTGAAGCTCAAACCTGTTGCGTTACACACAAGAATGAACCTCATTGGTTCTTGCTGAAGCTCAAACCTGTTGCGTTACACACAAGAATGAACCTCATTGGTTCTTGCTGAAGCTCAAACCTGTTGCGTTACACACAAGAATGAACCTCATTGGTTCTTGCTGATGCTCAAACCTGTTGCGTAACACACTGGACTACAGACTGGACTACTGTAATGCTCTTCTAGCAGGCCTTCCGGCATGCACTATCAAACCCTGGCAACTGATCCAGAATGCAGCGGCGAGGGTGATCTTTAACGAGCCGAAGAGAGCGCACGTCACGCCTCTCTTCATCAAACTCCACTGGCTACCAATAGCCGCTCGCATCAAATTCAAGGCACTGGTACTCGCCTTCAAAGCAACCACTGGCTCTGCACCAATTTACCTTAACTCGCTTGTTCAGACATACACACCCTCCAGGAGTTTGCGTTCTACCAGTGAACGACGCCTTGTGGTGCCATACCAGAGAGGCATGAAATCACTGTCACGGACCTTTTCCTGGACTGCCCCCACCTGGTGGAATGACCTGCCTATCTCAATTCGAGCAGCCGAGTCTGTAGCCATTTTCAAAAAACATCTAAAGACGCATCTCTTCCAGCAGCACCTGACCAATCAAGAATAGCACTTAACATTCTATTCATTTTTCTGTCTGTCTAATTTATTTATTTAAAAAAAAAAATCCTGTGTGTTCTGTGTTAGATTAACTGAGACTTGTTACAGCACTTGCATACTGTAGCCTCTGACTGTTGTAGTTGCTTCTATTGCTCTCATTTGTAAGTCGCTTTGGATAAAAGCGTCTGCTAAATGACTAAATGTAAATGTAAACACACAAGAATGAACCTCATTGGTTCTTGCTGAAGCTCAAACCTGTTGCGTAACACACAAGAATGAACCTCATTGGTTCTTGAACGCCAAGCAACATGCTTGAGCTTCCGTTTACCACAACTGATGTGTAAGTTGATGAATGTTTGTATGTGAATAAAATCCCAAATTGAATATAAAGTGATCGTGTCTCTTCAGAACATTTGGACTAAACCGCTCAATTTATATGGATTAGTTTAACAATCTCTTTATGGACTTCTTGAAGCATCAGTGGTAGTTGCGTAGCTGCCAATGGAGGGACAGAAAGCTCTCAGATTTCATCAAAAAGATCTTCATTTGTGTTCCGAAGATGAAACAAAAGTCTTACCGGTTCGGAATGACATGAGGGTGAGTAATTAATGACAGAATTTGTATTTTTGGGTGAACTATCCCTCAAAATAAATTGCATGCTACTCAGAGACAGACATGTTTAGCTCGTCAAAAATGTTACATTCAGCGGTCACAAATTCGTTGACTTTTGAAAATCAAGTTAATTTTTTTACCAGGAAAAAAGTGGTTTTGATGCACAACATTTTTAATGTCTCTTGTAACAAAAAATATTTTATTTAAACTCATGAAAATGCAGATCCTACTATAAATAAAAGCAAAAAATAAAAAAACTTTTTAAAACTGTTGTTCCATTATAATCCCTTAGCAGATTTGGACTCTCATATCAAAGTTTGAGACACATAATGCACAAAAAACAAACAAGTTACAGACATCAAAGGTGGGTTAAAAACTCCCTGGGTTAGTACAGAAGCATCTATCTTCATCTTTCACCACTATATTAAGTCCCTCGTGTTTGTGTTTCATTAATGTTTATGCTTGTTATGTGGGTTGAAGATGTATGACGCTTAACATTAGGCGAACTCGTAAATAAATTAGATAAATGAGAACGATTTCCATTTCACTCACTCCTAGTCACTCTCTATCTCTCTCTCTCTCTCTCTCTCTCTGCTCCATTCTTTGCATTCCATTAGTCATTGCAAGCAGATTAGAGATGAAAAACGCTGTGACGAAAACGGAATTCACACTCCCCTCCCATCAGCAATGTGTGTGTGTGAGGATGTCGGTGTGTTTGTGCATCACAGGAAAGTCATAATTCGAGACTGTGACTGGTGAATTGCACTTAAGTAAGAGGTTGTCTGTATATTTCCATCTGCAACAAGAAAGATTCATAATTTGAAATAGCTGACTAATATGGCAAACTTTTGTCACAAGGCGTGGAAGGATGAAACAGGTTAAAATTTAGACAACAAATAAAATGATGGTGCAAAAAAATCTTATCCAGTTTGTTTTATTAATGTATGTATATGTGAACATTTATATGCATTTGATGTTATTTAAGCCAAGCACAACAACGAAACAAATAAAGTCATGTCAGCCAATCAGAATCATCAAGCATTTATGCTGCGCTCTGAGGAAACACACACACCTGGAAACTATTAACTAGAATGGGCTGGGATACTTTTGACAGTGGTGGTTTTACTTTACACTTAAAGGAAGGAAATTACGGTATATAAACTCTTAAAGTTGTTGGCTGACACATTTTTAAAACAAAAACGTCTAGGCTTGGAAATTTAAAAGGAATGAAAGTGTAAGACTTTTAGAAGACACAAAACGTCATTCAGCGTCTAGAGACGATACGTTTGAATGAGTTGAAGGGATAGTTCACCCAAAAATGTACATTTTGTCATTTACTCACCCTCAAGTTGTTCCAAACCTGTATGAGTTTCTTTCTTCTGTTTGGAGAGTGAGTAAATGATGACAAGTGTCATTTGTGGGTGAACTATCCCTTTAAGGGTCATGAAACAACAACAGTGGTGTTCACGCTACAGGAAAAGTCTCGTGATGATGTCACAAATGACCAGCGCTTGGTTCATTCACTGATGATGACAGACTCTTGGATCATCCCCGAAAAATGTGCGTGTGAGAGCAAGTCTGTGTCTGTGAGGCCATAGGGAGACATGCAGTCATAGTAGACTGTTATGACTAAACTATTCAAGTTTAGTCATACTATTAAACAACTATTAAAACTCTCCAGTTCGGGCATGTTGGCTGATATAACTCAAAATATTAAAATTAGTATCTGGACATTCTGGTCATTCACTGTTTTCGCAATTTGACTTGCCTGACTGGAAAGAATGTGGTTTTGCCAAACATAACAGTGGTAGGCCGCAAAATAGATTAAGGTCAGTACCACCTCCTACGGATTTGTTTTGGGATTTCCCTTTCTTCACCGATCTAGGACTTTTTGGACTGTAATCTTACCCCTTCCTCCTGCCCAAGTGACTGGGAATTCTATGCTTTTTACCTCTGCATTTTGTTTCCTTGAGAAAGAATAGAATGAGAAACAGATCAAAACACATATGGCTGTAACCCAATATCCTGGTTTAGTGGCCTACTCTGCGTCAGAAATGGAATACTTCCCTATTATATAGTATTCAAAAAACAGTAAATTACCTACTACTACCACTGAGATTCTGAAGTGTGCATTTGATGGACACTTTATTATACCATGAGGCTATGGGAGAGAATTTATGAATGGCAGTGAAGTGACACAACTGACGCTGGTAGGTTACATGACAGATGTAGTACATCCAAATTTCCTTCATACTACCCATATTCATATTATGTAGAACATACTTTTTTAACGGTTGTGAAGTAAGTTCAAATTCAACCTACTCAGGGTACATTTACACGACAACATTGTACTTAGTACGCTGGATTCACACTCCCCTTTCTGTCTTCATATTTCACGTACAGACGACACCATTACCAAAATGATCCCCGTTCGCACAGATGCGCAAAAAACAACTGACTTTACATGCACATGAACTTTAATGACATCCCATTCTTAATCCATTGGTTTTATTATGGAGTTGGCTCACCCTTTGCCGCTATAACAGCTTCAACTCTTCTGGGAAGGCTTTCCACAAGGTTAAGGAGTGTGTTTATGGGAATCTTTGACCATTCTTCTTGAAGCGCTTTTGTGAGGTCAGGCACTGATGTTGGACGAGAAGGCCTGGCTCGCAGTCTCCGCTCTAATTCATCCCAAAGGTGTTCTATCGGGTTGAGGTCAGGACTCTGTGCAGGGCTGTCAAGTTCCTCCACACCAAACTCACTCATCCATGTCTTTATGGACCTTGCATTGTGCGCTGGTGCGCAGTCATGTTGGAACAGGAAGGGGCCATCCCCAAACTCTTCCCACAAAGTTGAAAGCATGAAATTGTCCAAAATGTCTTGGTATGCTGAAGCATTAAGAGTTCTTTTCACTGGAACTAAGGGGCCAAGCCCAACCCCTGAAAAACAACCCCCACACCCTAATCCCCCCTCCACCAAACTTTACACTTGGCACAATGCAGTCAGGCAAGTACCGTTCTCCTGGCAACCGCCAAACCCAGACTCATCTATCGGATTGCCAGACAGAAAAGCGTGATTCATCACTCCAGAGGACATGTCTCCACTGCTCTAGAGTTCAGTGGCGGCGTGCTTTACACCACTGCATCTGATGCTTTGCATTGCACTTGGTGATGTAAGGCTTGGATGCAGCTGCTTGGCCATGAAAACCCATTCCATGAAGCCCTCTAAGCACTGTTCTTGAGCTAATCTGAAGGCCACACAAAGTTTGGAGGTCTGTAGCTGTTGACTTTGCAGAAAGTTGGCGACTTCTGTACACTGTGCGCCTCAGCATGCGCTGACCCCGCTCTGTGATTTTACGTGACCTACCACTTTGTGACTGAGTTACTGTTGTTCCCAATTGCTTCCACTTCGTTGTAATACCATTAACAGTTGAATGTGGAATATTTAGTAGTGAGGAAATTTCACGAATGGACTTATTGCACAGGTGGACCCCAATCACGGTTTAGTTAATTCTTAGCCATTGTCTGTTATGGTGCTTTACGTTTTAGTTGTTCTTGAGATCTTTGTTTACATTAGTAAAAAAAGTTTTGTTTTGTAAATAAAGTAAAATGGCTGCTTTGGATCCAAGCCTATGCATGTGTTTCATCTTGTTTCATAAAAAAAAAAAAAGCATTTGAAATAATAACTCAATTATATTGCTTAAACTGCCCCTTTCTTACAGTTGATTGCAAACTCAGATTGCATTCAAATCTTCCTCAATCCAATGAACAGCCAGTAGATTCTTTTTTGATAGTCACAATCAGAAGAAAAGATAAGCCGCAACTTCCTTCACATACAAAGCACAAGTTGGACAAACTGAAAAAGGAAACTAGAATTCAAATTCGGAGCATCGGATTCTTGACTAATCAGTTCATTAATAGAGGGAAGGATGTTGTTTCTGCTTGATCATGCATTCCTTTGCAGGAATTTAAACACCTCAAAGAATCCACCCACTTGGGCTAAATGTGGCTTGTCTTTTGCTGTGAACGCATTCGAATATGACACAATGAACTTCTGCCTACTGAGCATTAACAATCCACCTCCCCGCGCCCCTGCTCTATGAAAAGGTTACTCTGTCAAAGAATATGATGCAACTTCCGATACGGCAGGATAATGGACGAATGTTGTGTCTGGACAAAGCATGTAATTCTAAACGCTCAGTGACTTTGAGGTGCATGACTTCAACAAAAGATTAGAATATCCTGTAGTGAGTAAGATTTTTCCCTACTTTCTTTGGGAAGGGCACCAAGGTGTGTTCTCCATCCATTGATTTTCCACCTGTTGCTTTGGAGAAAATGAAAGCATCATCATGAGATCAACCAGTCGATTACTACTCACTTTAATCGCAATTACTCATTGATGGACATCTTCCCATGCGCCAGAAATGAATCATGGCTGACTGTGTATAGGTCAGCTCTACAATATCATCAGTTACTAAAAACATTAGCTTGTTTTTTTTGGAGTGCTGTAATCACACTGCCTGAGTCACACAACAAAAGAAACATCACAGTGTATTTTTAACTATTTTAAATTAGTATGAACATACAAACAATGGGAATTCCTACACCGCGTGCGCTTAATCTACTGCATTCTAAGTATACTAGACCGCAGGATTCTAGGCTACACTTACCACTTCCTGAAGAAGAGGTACAGGATATGACCCCACACAGTGCTAACAGTCATTAGTCTTATCGACATGTCCCTCTTTGCCTTGCCCTGCCATAGACAAGAAAGGAAGAAATTAGAATGAGTGGGTGATGGAGAAAATGAAAGAGAGAGAGGAAAGGAATGCATGTATGTGCATGAAGGCATGAAGACACTTGTGCTTGCTGGATGTCTGAGTGGAAATTACAGCGAGATGTGTCAGAGGAGGCCAAGCGGACGAATGTGGGGGGAAAGGGTCAGCGGGGAGACATGGGTAGTGGGGCTTCAGATCTTCTAGATTAGTGTGTGAGTGTATTGAGACTGTTGTGTCATGAACTGCACCTCTTTTATCTAAAAATGTATCTCCTTATCTTGCTCATCGCTGCGGCGTTTCACAATGGCCAGCTGTAATCTGATACAACTGTAGTCTCAGTATACATACACTATATGTATATCAATGACAAACTAGTAACTATCAGATTTGGGGATGAATATGAAGAAAACATTGACATATTGTTTTCTACATATAGTGGAGATGCTTAACGAAGGTTGTTTATGGGGCAAAAGGCCCACCCCAAAAAAGAAATTCAAAATTAGAAACATAAGACATAAAGTTGGCGGAAATAGCAAAAATGTAGAGTTCTTCAGAAAAAAGATATGTTTAGTGAGAGGCGGTGTGTAGGTCTGTACTTTTTTTTTCCTGAATGTGAATGAGTCACAGTGTGTGTCATGGCCCATACTATAAAGGAGAACCCTTTCACTTGTCCAAATGTTAGTAGAGTGATAAAGACAAGTTTGTACACTGTTTACTACTTGGGTTTTGGGGATTATCATGAAACGTAAGTTATTTCTTCCTTTTTCCCCCACTTTACAGCACAAGCATGGGAATGTGTTTTAGTGAAGGCAAAAATGTGTAAACTGTAGAGGGTGGGTGTTTTTGCTGTCTATGAATTTTGTTTTGAAAAGTATATTCTGAAAGAGTAGGAACTAAAATAATCCCTAAATCTAGTCGAGGCTCATTAACCTTGATTCAAAGTACGACAGGTAAATGTTAGAGATGGGTATTGTGTCATTAATAGTACAAAAACTATTTTAAATATGTAAAACATTGCGTTTTTACTCTTAAGGAAATGCTTTAATTCTATTTATTCATTGAGAAAGAGTTTTTCTTTGATATCGGTTTAGAACTTTATCATGATATTAGGGGCTGTAACCATTATAATAGTTGTCAACCAAAATGTTTTTTAAGTGCTTACATTATTAAGTTAAAATACTTTGGTTCACCAAATCCTGAATATGTGGTTGCATTCTGAAGTACAGGTTACATTAAGGTCAAAGGTCAAGGTTATTTCTCCTAATCAAATTAGACCATTTGTGCCTTTGAAGGTATTTAACTCAAATCAGGTCATTTCTGTAATTATATTAATCTGATATAATTATAATACAATATATTATATAATTAATTTAGTTACAATGTTATAACAACAATAATATAATCAGATTCATAATATAAAATATTTAAGGCAGTGTTTAACTAAAACTATTAAAATTGTTTTCAGTAACTGAAATACATAAAATAATGTTAGATGAAAAACTTAGAAAAGATGCCTTGGAGACTTACTGGAATAAGTTTAACTTAAGTACAAAAACTTTTTAAAAATATCAAATATTCAACTATTAATAAATACACTGTAAAGTCCAAAGCATTCATTGTTTGCATTTCAATAGGCAAATGCTTAAGAATTGGATCATTATTGCAGTGATTATTATGTTTCTGTACATGTTTGGGAACAGTTCTTCTAGCCCTAATTGATGGAGTGTTTCACTTTTCACTTCTTAAACAACTACGTAAGAAGACACATCATGGCCATATTCCAGGATGACAAAATCTTGACCAAAAATGTATGCACCTCTTGATGGAACCTCTTGAAGAGGTGCATCAATCTTGTATTGACGATGCACTCTGTAAAGTCTCCTCCAGCACATCCCAAAGACTTTCAATGAATTTAAGGTCTGGACTCAGAGGTGTCAATTCATGTGTGAAAATGATTCTTCGTGCTACCTCCCAAACATTCTTTCACAACCTGATGAATCTTGACATTGCCATGCTGGAATATGGCCATGAAGTGTCTTCCTCCATGGTTGTTTAAGAAATGAAAAGCTACTCACTCCATCAGTTAGGGTTAGAAGAACTTTTGCCAAACTTATAACATGCTAGAAACATAATCACTGCAGTATATGTCAAATCACTCTTAAGCATCTGCCTATTTATTTTTGGGGGGCTGGCAATGTAGATAATACTAAATATAACAATGTTTCAAGCCTGTTGCATGATCACAGAGTCTGTAAACATTCTTACATTGCTTTTGCATGATAATGTCCAATTTGAAAACATGCATGCGTATCGACTCGGATCAGTAGCGAAAAGATGCTATCAGAGAGAGGAAAAAAATCATTTTCAACCACTAATGCAGACAGAGGATGTCTGCGAGTGAGTCAACAGCTGTTGAGCCAATTGAGTCAATGTGATATTTCACTTCGCATGCCTACCACGGTTTTGATGGAGATCGCCACTATCAAATTTGTAGGGGTTGCACGCAACCGTTATCAGTGACCTTAACAATTTCTCTATTTAGAAAGTTTTCAAAGGATGCTAATTGCGCAAATAGCTATTAATTTCCTTCTAATGCTTATCAAAGGGTTAAATCACACAGTTATCACATATCTGCTGAATGTATTTGAAGGTCTACAACCTTCAGACAGACTTTGGCCATGGCTCATTTGAGTTTGCTGTGGCTAAAGACTGGCGGAAACATCAAACGGGCCCGAAATTAACCAATTATTAGCAGTTAAACAAAAGGCCAAATATACATTTTTTTCACTTTAAGTAATATATTCTCTCGATTCATCTTCTGAAATTTCATGACCTTGTTTCTTGAGCTCAGGCATCCTTTCATCCAAATAGTACATATCTCCATTTTGTAGACTCCAATGAAAAACCAATCGTAACGCACCCAGCTACAGTTTTAAATGTGTGTCCTACATGCCTTGGAAATTCCTGTGGGGAGAAATCTTCCTGTGCTCCAGATTGTCCCATCCGGTGTAACCATTACAAACCAAGAGGAAGAGCTCTGCTTAGATACAAGATTTTATGGAGTAAAACAGCTGTTCAGGACAGACATTGAAACACTTGTTACTCAGAGCAGCTGTCCCAATGACATTAATACAAAATGCCTGTTTGTTTTTATGCTGACAGTGTCACCTGACTCCACCTTTCCCCTCATCGTGTTGATGACTTGCGTTGAACTCTTCGGCTTCGTCACAGCCCATCCCGCTAATATACCTCAAGGAAAAAAGGGGCTGCATAGACTGTACGAAGACATGCTTAGGCTATTCAGAATGGTATCTCCAGAAAAGCAAGGGGTAAGTGTCAGTTTTCTGATACGTTTATGAAAATTATTTTCGAATTCATTTGAAATGTCCCGTGCAAAATAAAACGCATGCACTTTTGGGTCGTTACTGTTTGTCTGATAAAATGCTTGACATTTTTCAGAACAACTTTAAAGACTTTGAACAATCGCTCACGTCCCTGCCCTCGTTGAACGTCAGAACAGAAGACCTGGAATCACTCGAGGTAGTACATCGACATCTCTGCCTCTGTCTATTTCCTCTCCCCGTCTCAAGCAACAGTAGACTTTCTTTTTAACTGAATATTTGTTATGAATAACATCCGAAATAAAGACCAAACTGTTAATTGAAAACCCCAAGATAACGTTTATCTTCTCCCAACCAAAGGGCCCGACTTCAAAATAAATGCAAAGAAATTCAGACTATAAAGTGCCCTTTTTAAGCAAAGTTTACCAAGAAAGAATGATGGATAGACAGAATGATAGACTAATTATTGTTTTAGAATAGATCTTTCAAAAATGACATGTGAATTGTGTGTAACATCTGGCTCCTTTTGGCCCACAGGTGAGCAGTACCTTAGCACAGCTGTACTCTGGTCTGACATCCTTCAAGTTTCATCTTGACTGGATCCAGAAACAAGACGAAATGGAGGATGATTATTCTAAGACAAAGAAGACCAGTGATCTTATCCAATACATCAACAACGGAGTGCTCAAACAGGTAAGAAGAACCGTGCAGCTCATATCAAACAATATTTAAATATCTTAAAATCTGTCTAAATAGATTCTATTTCAAATAAATACTTTCTATTCATCATTTCTGGAGAAAAAAAAATCCACAAAAATTAAGCAGCACTGTTTTCAACATTGATAATAACAGAAATGTTAGAATTATTTCTGAAGGATCATGTGACACTGACGACTCGAGTAATGATGCTGAAAATTCAGCTTTACCATCACAGGAATAAAATATATTTTAAAATATTGTAATAATATGTAATCTTATTACTTTTTACTGCATTTATGGTCAAATAAATGCAGCCTTGGTGAACATAAGAGACTTCTTTGAAATTATAATCACAACTATATTTCGATGGATGGATGGATGGATGGATGGATGGATGGATGGATGGATGGATGGATGGATGGATGGATGGATGGATGGATGGATGGATGGATGGATGGATGGATGGATGGATGGATGGATGGATGGATGGATGGATGTTTTTGAAATCTATATGATCAATATATTCAATTTTGTTACACTTCATTTTGAAGGTCCCCTTTAAATATTCTGTCGACTATAAGTAACGTTGCAACTTTATGTCAACTAACTCCCATTAGAGTATTGGGTAACACTTTATTTTGATGGTCCCTTTTGAACATTATGTTGACTATAAGTAAATTTGCAACTACATGTCAACTAACTCTCATTAGATTATCAGTAGACTGTCTGCTTAATGTCTGCTAACTCTTTATTGTGATGGTCCTCCAACAGACATTCTACTGACTATAAGTAACTTTGCAAGTACATGTCAACTTATTCTAACCCTAACCCTACCAGTCTACTAATACTCTACTAACACTCTAATGAGAATTAGTAGACATGTAGGTGCAATGTTATTTATAGTCAACAGAATGTGTTAAAGGGACCATCAAAATGAAGTGAAACCGAGTATTGAGTATTAGGAGACTGGTAGGGTTAGGGTTAGTAGAATAAGTTGACATGTACTTGCAAAATTATTCAGTAAAATGTCTATTGGGGAGCATTCAAAATAATCTGACCCACTTTATATTAGGTGGCCTTAACTACTATGTACTAACATTTTAATTAATCATTTGATACAATGCACTTAGTGTGTACATACATGTTTTTACATTGTACTTACATTTTTTTTAAATACCTGCATGTAATTACATCTTTAATTAATTTCTGTAGTTAAATTTGTAATTACACAGTTGACACGTCCCTTACACCTAACCCTACCCTTAAACTTACTCATACCACCACACCTGTCCCTAACCCTACCCGTATCCCACCTCAGCATCAGCAAAGGTGTTTTGCAATACAATTTGAACACAGTAAGTACATTGTACTTATTTTTTGATGTAAGTACATAGTAGTTAAGGCCACCTATAGAGTGGGGCCAAATAATCTGTTCAGTCTACTAATACTTTAAGGACTATCAGTTGACATGTACGTATGTGCAATATTACTTATAGTCAACATAATCACTCTAAAGGGACCATCAAAATAAAGTGTTATAGGTATTTTTATATATCTACTTAATAAATATGAAATGTAGAGAAAATCGTGTGCATCTTTGTGAACAAATAAAGTGAAATAAAAGTGAAAATAGGAGGTGGTTAACCAGATCTTCTAAACCTTCTTACAGATTGGGACGCCACCTTCTGAGATCGTCCAGCCTTCCCTGCCTCCTCTGAAAACAGCCTGGAGCTTGTACCAGGCCAATGTGGAGATCTACCAGAAACTGTACTACTTTTGCCACTGGTACATTAGAGCACTGAGAGTCCTGAAACTCAAACAACAGTGATCATACAACATCATATGACACCAGTAGCCCTCAGCTTACCTCCACGGTGCAAGTAAACCCAAGGCGAGGTCAACAGGCATCGTGGTAGCATCGTCTGACTTGCCTTAATGTTTGAAGGGATGGAATGTACGTTCCAGCCTTTGGAAGTCACCTTCCATTTTGACAGTCCATCAGTTAACGTTTCCTATGTTTAATGTTGTCGTATTAATATTATTAATAAGTTATGTATTTAATATTTATTGAATTTAGTTCTTGGTTTACAATGAAGGATTTTTTTATACATTGCGTGAAATTGAAATGAGACACTTAAAGAGCTATTTTTCTCAAAGGAAATTTGTGTGCAAAATCAGCTGCAGGCAGTTGCTAATAATGACCAGTAGGTGTCGCTATAAGGTGAGTAATAATGACTAGATAGTTGACGTTACTGTGGTACAATTGTGAAGTATTATTAAATGCAGTTCGGAACCTGCACTCCTTTATTTATTTTTGTTCAAATTGAGTAATTTATCTTTTAGGGTAGACAAGAATGTTGACCAGTCAATGATGTTGATCCAGTAACACGGCCTACTTGGTAAAATCACTGTATAATAAAACTGGGCATTCAATACAAAACAACTTCCATAGTTTTATTAAGGCTAATGGATGCTGTTGTGAACATCTTGAAAATACAGCTTGAAATGCATTCACTACCTGTAAATTGTATTTATTCGCTATGATAACATGTTTAGTCTAAATGAAAATTAACTTCAGTGCAACCATATTGAAGAGATGCACTGAAAAGACGTTTACATTACTTGAATCCCTCATGAACAATGCCAAAGCCTTTTCATTTCAACAGACTGTAGAGAGAAGAACATAAAGCATTTACGTTTACATGTTTACATGCATTTACGTTTACACCAGAAATGGTGTTAATATCTGATAATCCTTCAGAACTCAAATTCACTCTGAACTGACTTAAGCTCAGTGAGATGGATGTTCTGGATGTTATTTTTATTTTTCATGCTTTTTTTATACAAATCTATATATTTATTTTTTGTATTTATATATTTTATTTGATTATTTAATTGTCATTTTCTTTCAATAAAATGATTTTGCATCAAACACGGTCACAAAGATGTTTTTTTTCTCAAACTTGAACTGCTTCAGCAACAACTGAACATTTAACAAAACAATCTAACCATCACATTATTTCCGATGTTCTGTATATAATTATGTATATTTCATATATTTTGATTTTCATTTTTGCGCCTAAAATAAACTTGTGCGCCTCGTCATAGGTTTGTAAATCATTTTCCTGCCTCGCGTCTGGCTGAGCATTTTCACAGATAGATGAGCTCAACTATAGATCCAGACAGATAAAAATTGCCAGCAATAGTGTAATCAACCATGAATGACAAAATCTTTGTCATGATGACTAATACCAAACGGTGCAGAACAAGGAATAGGATATGGATAAAGGATATGTCATAAGACTGTGCGTGAGTTTAAAACCTGAAAAGTCAGGAACCTGAAAAGGCACGTCCAGCAGAAAGAGAGATCTGCGATGCAAGCGTTTTGCGTAGCGCTCTCTCACAGCTGTTGGATTTGTCATGCTCCCTAAGAGAGAAATTGATCATGTTGGACAGCATCAGAACCATTTTTGGTTAATTAAATCACAATATGTAGATTTTTGGATTAAAATATCCAAAAACCACTAGAACAATGTTATATATTTTGTTGACTTGTGTACTTTATCCCAAATGTTTCCAAGAATGTTTAGATCCAGTGAAATAAGTCATTTTAATCAGGACACGGACCATCTCCGTGCGTCGCCTATCAGTGACATCATACTTCGATTTTCTGTATTATTTTGTAGAAACCATGAAAACTCCAGACACGCTTTAATATATGTGTTCTATCAGACAAGTGAGCAACTGTTTGGATAAATTCATCGATAGAAAACATATCATTGATATATAGCTCAACACAGTTAGTCTTTATTGTTTAAATCTCGTTTTCTTGATTTCCCGTGAATATCATGTTTTACCGTGTCTAATATCGATCTAGTTTAGCATTATAACATAACTTTCAACACACTCAAAGAAGCGGAAGCGGTCGTCTGCGGCATAATAAAAGCTCTGCGAAATCAATGCGTCATCAAGCTACGCTTTTGTTTTGCATAAGCGACCTCTAGCGGCGAAAAATTACATATTGTGTCATTAATTGCCCCATTACATTGACAGTCCTAAATGAGACACGAAATGAGTTTGCTAAAGATAAAAGGCACAAAATGTGAGAGCGCTAAAGACATCAAAGAGAGGAAAAGGTTAGGGGTTTTGCCAGAAGTGACAAAGTGTCTGTTATACAAACCTAAAAGAACATACTGTCAGTGAGAATAACTCAGTAACATCCAAAAGGAGGGGTGACAGCAGCAAGAGCACATGTGAAAGAATTAGGGTAGATAGAGAGAGGGGGGAGAGAGAGAGAGAGAGTACAGATAGACTAATGAACTGTAAGCAGAGGACATGAGAGATGTATTATCAATCAGGATATGCACTCAGCAGAGGCAAAAGAAACCGTAAACTGTAAGTTGATTTATGACTGGTCGACCTGCTGTTGCCCGTTTGACCTGCAGCTTTCAGTGACCTGAGTTTATGGACAGACTGATCAATAGAGAACAGCACCTCTAAATTCCCTTTCAGCCTTCAACAGCAAACATGACAGTAAGTCTTTTATATCCTTTCAAAGTGTACATTCAGCTGTTGCACAAGCTTATGATCATGTAGGCAAAGTTTAATGCACATCATTTTAAAAGATTTTCAAATAGCATGTGTACAATAATTTGAAATACGACATTTGTTTATGGAATTTCAGCCATGCTCCATATACATTATATGTACACTAGCATTTAAAAAAAAAGTATAGGGCCGGTAAGATTAATGTTTTTGAAAAAAAGTATCTTGTGCTCACCAAGGCTAAATAAACTGAAACATTGTGAAATATTAAAAATGTAAATTATAGTATATATTATAATAATATTATATAATATATGTGTATTATGGGGGGGCAAACAGGGAATAATTCAATGTAAATCCGAATATATAGTTAAAACTCTGAATATATAAATGAAAATTCTGAATTATAGTTATAACTCTGAATATATAAATCCTGAATATATAGTTATAACTCTGAATATATAAATGCAAATCCTGCATATATAGTTATAACTCTGAATATATAAATGTAAATTCTGAATATATAGTTATAACTCTGAAAATATAAATGTAAATTCTGAATATATAGTTATAACTCTGAATATATAGTTATAACTCTGAATATATAAATGTAAATTCTGAATATATAGCTATAACTCTGAATATATAAATGTAAATTCTGAATATATAGTTATAACTCTGAATATATAAATGTAAATCCTGAATATATAAATGTAAATCCTGAATATGTAAATCCCGAATATATAGTTATTATTCTGAATATATAAATGTGAATCCTGAATATATAGCTCTGAATATATAAATACCTGAATATGTAAATCCCGAATATATAGTTATAACTCTGAATATATAAATGTAAATCCTGAATATGTTAATCCCGAATATATAGTTATAACTCTGAAAATATAAATGTAAATTCTGAATATATAAATGTAAATCCTGAATATATAGTTACAACTCTGAATATATAAATGTAAATCCTGAATATATGGTTATAACTCTGAATATATAAATGTAAATTCTGAATATATAGTTATAACTCTGAATATAAAAATGTAAATTCTGAATATATAGTTATAACTCTGAATATATAAATGTAAATCCTGAATATATAGTTATAACTCTGAATATATAAATGTACATTCTGAATATATAGTTATAACTCTGAATATATAAATGTAAATTCTGAATATATAGTTATAACTCTGAATATATAAATGTAAATTCTGAATATATAAATGTAAATCCTGAATATATAGTTACAACTCTTAATATATAAATGTAAATCCTGAATATATAGTTATAACTCTGAATATATAAATGTAAGTCCTGAATATATAGTTATAACTCTGAATATATAAATGTAAATTCTGAATATATAAATGTAAATCCTGAATATATAGTTATAACTCTGAATATATAAATGTAAATCCTGAATATATAGTTATAACTCTGAATATATAAATGTAAATCCTGAATATATAGTTATAACTCTGAATATATAAATGTAAATTCTGAATATATAAATGTAAATCCTGAATATATAGTTACAACTCTGAATATATAAATGTAAATCCTGAATATATGGTTATAACTCTATATATTCAGGATTTACATTTATATATTCAGAGTTATAACTATATATTCAGGATTTACATTTATATATTCAGTTATAACTCTGAATATATAAATGTAAATTCTGAATATTGCATCTAAGATAAACTGCAGTTGCAATTAAGATAAATAAAAGTACATTTGTGAAATTTAAAAGTAGCAATGACCTTTTTACTTTTGTTTTAGGTAGAATGGGCTTCCATAGTCAGATTTATGTACATAAGTGTTTACTTGTTATGAAGTTCAGCCATGAATTGTAAACAGATTACTTGTTACTGGCTACATATTCAACCATTTACAACGTTCACAACTAATCCTAAAGAACTTATATGTGTTGCCCATTTTGCTGTTCTTGACAAGGGGTTAACAAAAGATGACTTTTGGGGAGCTGTCTGTCCTCACACAACTGATGCCCAACAGGTGCACCTTTTCCCTCTTATGTAATATTGTCCCCCTTCATCATCTCTTAACACTACTTTACTAAAGATTGTAACCTTTCTGCTTTTATAGGACACCAAACAAAGCATTCACAGACTAAAAAAACAAAAAACAGAAAACATAATCCAGTTCAAATGCCCCCAATTCAAATTATGCATGACATTTGAACGGTTACCAATACTATTGCTGACCAGAACAGTTAATCCTAGGAAACTCAGCTGAATACCACGGGTGCTTAGGGACAGTTAAGATGTGTTGACAGAATAGACAGTCCTCAGAACTGAACCTCAAATCACCCTTTCGCTGTAGTGAACTTATAATAGTATGCAATGACAGACCCCAGGAGTATATCTCTGATCCAGCTAGATCATATTTACTTTCAACATGGCATTTTGTGGTATTTGCTCCCCTTGTTGGCAGCTAGTGAAACATTGTTTGACATGCCCCAAAAAGGTAGAGAGAGAAAAAAGGTATGGGAACTATGCCGTGGGCATTACATGAGACTTTTAGCATGCTAATTAGTAAATAGTGATGCTCTAATTCAGGGGTTTTGTAACAAAGTGGGAAAAGAATCATGCAAATTTCCTCTCGAATTACAATAGGTGTTAAATTTTTGCCATGTCCATCTGCAACCGTGACTGTTTTGCTTCTTGCAGACTGCCACAAGACTTTTGGATGAGCTGTGTCACTTAACGGCTCAGTCTCTAGAATCACTGGAGCCCTCGAATCACTTCCAAATTATTAAACTTCTTGGAGAGGGTTCATATGGAAAAGTTATGCTAGCAGTGCACAAGAAGAGAGGTAAGTGGTGATAACCCTATTATATGTTTCTTTGTTTTTCTCTCAACTGATCTTACACCATTATACAATTTTTTTGGGAAGTGTGCTTGATTACTGTATACTGCGTCCTTTCTTTACCTTTGAAAATATCTTCCAAATTTGCATGTAATCTAGGAACCCCAATGGCCCTTAAATTCTTTCTGCGAGAATCCACATCTCTCCTGTCATTTGTGAGGGAATATAACCTGTCTTTGGCCTTCTGCACCCACCCCTCACTTACCTCAGCTTTGGGCATTGCTTTCTCCACTCCTACTCACTACGTGTTCGCCCAGCAACCTTGCCTCTACGGCGACCTCTATGATGTCATCGTTCCTGAGGTTGGTAAAAGATTGACATCAGTTACATACGTCTTAATGATGGTCGTTCATGATTAATGAGGATTGCAGGAAATAAACATCTATTTGCATGCCACAGCTGACTAGTCCAGTCGAGAACCTCAAAAAAGTAAATCACTTGAGTTGTAATACACATATAATGTTTAGATAAGGGTTGTACAATCCAGCATGGAAGGCCACCTTCTTGCAATGTATAAATCCAACGCTAATTAAACTAACCTGATCAAGATAATCAAGGTCTTTAGAATTCTGATAAACTTTTAGGCAGTTCCAAAGGCTCCAGGAGGGCCAATGTCCTGCAGAGTTTAGTTCCAACCAGCCCAAGAACACTTGCCTGGATATTTCAAGTAATGCTAAAGACTTTTATTAGCTGGTTGAGGAGTGTTTGATTATGATTGCATCTAAACTTTGCAGAATAGTGGCTCTCCAGAAACAGGATAATATACACCTAGTGCTGGGTACACACTATACGGAAGGGGAAACATTGGCAATTTTTGGCCAATGTCTCCCCTTCCGACAATCCTAGGTAAAGTCCCGATTATCTTGATGGTTCTACAGATTATCGCTCTGGAGATTATCACTTGAAACTAAACAATACCCAATTGACCTATCGGTAAGCCCCTCCCCTCGAATGCAGATGAGCCAATAGCAGTTGAGTATCAGTTGCGCTGGGACCGGAACTCGGACATCTTTAGGTGTCAGCGCCATAGAGAAACATTGGAAAATCCGAAGCTCTCATCGGTTTGATGGTGTTTATGCTACAAAAATGCTAAAATGACGTGCCTGAGGTACTGTAACACTGATTGCAGGGGATCCTGAGAGGATTTTCTGTTTGTCATACTCTCGTTAAGTTACGATAAAAGTCCCTGTTAACATATAAACCGAAATAACTAACTGTCCTCACGCCATGTAGTCAAAAACACGAAGGTCTAACGTTACATTTCAGTGCCTCTCCATATTAAACTGGTTATATGTAAATTAATTTAATTTTAGATATGTTTAAGGTCTACATTATCTGTCTTATAAGGAGGACTTCTATTTTGATGGGTATTATAGTCTACAGGTAACGTAGTGAAAGGGAGAGCTCGCACTCGCAGTTTATCGGAGTTGTTTTGCAGATACAAAGTTTACCGGTTATCAACTGCACCCCCGAAAAGGCATAAGCTCTGTGTAAATGTTTGTTTACTGTTAGTTGTATGAGTGTTTTTGTGTAATTTGCTGTGTATGTTAAGGGTAATGCAACGGAGAGAGATAGTTTGTGAATTAGACGTTAATGCGCACTTCTTATGCTTTGTTTGTTCAGCTCTTACAATGATTTTTTGGAGTGAAAAAGGACATAATAAACCTGATAAACCATCAGTAAAGTTTGGCCATCATTCGGACGGGGTATACGCTACATTCTGTGTCCAAAAACATCTTGGGATAATGTTTTCACACTGACAGCTGTCATTAGGTGTTTCTCAATGTCAAGGATCCTTACTCTGCAGGACTGATCCTTCCAAGTCACTTCCTTCAGAGGCTAGGCGAGGCTCCTCTTTAGCATTCGGAGAACAGGTAAATGGAACAGGCTAGCAAGTGCACGTCAGCCTCATTACGTCAGTGAAAAGGTCCGTTAGCCATCAATAACGTCATTTGTATACGGTTGTAATTTGTACTGGCATTTACAAGTTAAACTTTACTTATATTTACTACGGTTATAACAAATGTTTGGTAACGTAAATACTTACACTTGAAAGCATATTGCCCCGTTAACGCTCCGACTCCGCCAACGTCCGATAATTTGTATTTTTTGAACAAGATAGCAAAACTGCGCGCATAGGATTGTGGTGATTTGAGAGCGCGAAGTGCGCGAAGTCTACTCGTATGCATCCTTTCCTGTATATGGCATATTTTTCGAACGAAGGACTCAGACCTTGGTTGAAATTCCGAGGATCCTCGACATTGGAACAGCCCTTCGATGGACGTCGATGACGTAGCATCCTCAGAATTCTGGCTTCCGAGGATCCTTCCTTGACATTGAGAAACGCCTATTGTAAGATATAGCAACTCCGTTTGTTTGTCCAAGTTAACAACAGTAACTAAGGGGGGCGGGGCTTACCGATAGGTCAATTAGAAACCGAGCTGACGGAAGACTCACCTCCAGCTCACGCTGTAACATGTGAAATCCATCTTCACACCGTCTCCACTCCTTCATCTAAACATTTTGCATTTGGAAAAAGCAAACATTTGGTGTGCTTTCCTGAGTACATCATGGCACTCCACACACTAGAGGAACAAAACGGTTAAATCTATGATTTCTTATCATGTTTGTGGCCTCTCACATTTTGAAAATCTTATAAGATTTAAAAAATCTTTTAGTGTGGCCCCAGCTTAAGGTTTGAGTCTGTGTTTCCCAAGCCTGTACTCCCAAGACTGTATATTTTGGATGTCTCCCTATTAACACACCCTATTCAACTCATCAGTAGAGGTTACTGTGTTAGATTTTGGAGCGATCCAAAACCACTGGTTTAGATGGAGTGAACAAAGAAAGACCAGACGAATTGATTTTAAATAACAGGCGCAGTAGTTTTTCTGAAATGGCAGGCTGCTACATGCTCAAACTGTTTATTTTACATTAATGTGTGAACCTTCTGCAGTGGAGTCGGTTTGACTTGTAATATTGTAGGACAATGGATATCAATCCTGGTCCTGTGGACCCACGATCTTCACATTTTGTATGTCTCTCTTATCTGACACAGTTCTGTTCATGGAGCATGGATTCCCCAGGACCATGATTTAAAACCACTGTTGTACAACATACAAATTAAGTATGATTAAGTGTCCAATCTTCACTATCCTGCACAGTTTAGCTCCAATCCTAATAAAGCACACCTGAACACGCTAGTCAATGTTTTAGGGCAGGGGTAAGCAACTGTGGCCCTTGAGAACCACTTTCTTGTAAAGTTTAGCTCCAACCCTAATCAAACACACCCGAACAAGCTATTTAAGGGCAGGATTTCTAGAAAGCTACAGGCAGGTGTGTTTGAACAGGGTTGGAGATAAACTTGAGGACCAGAGTTGCCCAACTCTGCTTAAAGGCTTTTAGAAATTTCCAGGTACGTTTATTGGGGCAGGTTTGAGCAGGACATTTTCCCTCCAGGAACAGTATTAAACACCCATGTCTTAAGTGGTAACTTGTTTTCTTCTAGGTTGGTCTGGAAGAGAGCCATGCCCAGGGAGTGGCTTCCCAGATCAGCGGTGCCCTCTCTCACCTCCATTCCCTTGGCTTTGTCCATCGTGATGTCAAACCGGAAAACATCTTCCTATGTGACAGTAATTGTCATTGGGTCAAGCTTGGTGATTTTGGCATGGTTAAGGCTGCAGAGACCAGGGTGCCATGCGTGTGGTACAGTTCCCCTTACTGCACGCCCGAGGCTGAGATTGCAAGAAAGGGGAAGGAAATTGATTCGGGCCACTCAGAGGTGGATGACAATGGGAACAAGCCAAAAGGGGACTCTGAAAAGACTCAAAGGATGCTGGTGTCTGTGGATCCCAGTACAGACAGTTGGGCATTAGGCATTCTAATCTACGCCATGCTTATGGGGAGCCTTCCGTGGTCTGAAACTGTTTCAGACAACACTGCATATAAAAGCTATCTACAGTGGAGCACTTGGGAAGTTTTGACATTACAAGAGAGGGGGTCAGATCAACCTGAGGACTTCCACCAGGTGGCAATCCAGTTTGCAGCATTCACCCCACTTGCAACATGTCTTCTTAAGTCCCTGCTCCATCCACAGCCCAGGCTGCGTGGCAAACCAGATGAGGTGGGAAGGTACCTGGGAGGAGCCTGGCTATTGGACAAGGAAGTCAGTAGATGATGCAACAGAAGAAGGACAGTACTGAGGTTGTTGTCATCTGGGCTATTCACTCTTTGGTGGGAAGCATGGCACATTTTAGAGGAGGTTCTAATGGTAACAGAAAGTTTTAATCACAAGACTGTTGTTTAATATTCTATATATTCATAATTATTTGGGAGTTTCTTTTCATAACTGACCATTAAAGATCTTAACTGTAAACATTGAAGGTTTTACAATACCTCAGAGGAGTTTTTAGGGTTGATTCAACTGAAAAAACGTTTCTAAAAACTTGGGCCTCCATCCATAATCCAGCGGCATTGCTACACTCCAAAACAATGTGCGTCCTACAAAGATACAGCTATACCTGTAAACTGATGGAACAGAAGTTGAAATTGTTAGTTGCATAGTATATATGTATCAAATCAGTTCAATCAGCAGCCATTAGGAGCAGCTATTTTCATGAAAGTGCATCAAAAATCAGATAATCAAACTTTTCTGGAGCAAGTTTGAACTTGGCAGTTTCTCACATGGTCAGTCAGAGGGTCAATCTCTTCCTCACACTGTCTATGAAACACACTGAAACCTCACCCAACTTTAAATTGGCATGAAAAGTGCATTCTTTTCAAACGTCTTTTCTCTATGTGTATATTTGAGTGAAACAACTTATCAAACGGGGGGGGGGGGGGGGGGTTTGTACGGTGGGACTTGACATTGTCCATCGGGAGTTGATTGGGTATAGATGGCTCACTGTTTTTTGCTATTTGCCGTTTCATGCAAGTGACAGGATGCTGGAGGGGAGGGATTATAAATGAATGTTTTTGAATAAAGATTATAAGGGAAAGAGTTTAAAAAAATGTGCACAGATAAATCATTTATAACAAACAATGCAATATCCAATTAAAAACTTTTAACTGTCAATTTTGATTTTGATGGTGACTTTAAAGGATGGTAGAGAGGTTTTATGATGTCGATTTTCCACATGAAAAATATATGTACATAATTTCCCAACTGGAGGATCTTGATGTCCTATGGGTTCATGATGGAACTGCAGGGAATTATAGAAATGTCAAATTAATTAAAATAAAGCATTTCAAATTTAATAGGTTGCTCTGATCTACCATACAAAAAAAATAAATGTATACACTGCCGTTCAAAAGTTTGGGATTGGTATGTTTTTTAATGTTTTTAAAAGAAGTCTCTTATGCGTAACAAGGCATTTATTTGATTAAAAATACAAAACAAAAAGTTATATTGTGTTGTGCAATTTAAAATAACTGTTTTCTGTTTGAATATATTTTAAAATGTAATTTATTCCTGTGATGCAAAGTTGAATTTTCAGCATCACTAGCCTGGATGCCAGCCGAACTTAGCCCCGCCCACAACATTTGAGGTCGGGAAGTTCGGTCTGGACTTGATCTGTTGTGGGGCAACTATGCTCGAATCAGAGCTGTTCGGACCAATCAAATTGTCAGGACGGATGATCAACCATAACGTAATCATCCACGTCACCAAAGAGCGCTTGGGTTGAATTCGTTCTAATCCTCAACGGAGAAACTTTACTATTTCTCTCAAAAATGATGATCGTGTTGGTAAGTACTCTGTGTATCCTTAAATTATTTTTTACAAAACTTTCTCAACTAATTTTCTTCCAGTGTGCGTGCAGTTGAGTTCTGTTGACAACTATGCTTTGCTCCGTTGCTCTGATTGGTTGTAGGTCTATCCAATTGAGTGCAGAGGCATTTTCTTTCCTGGTTCGGTTGAAACATGCCCAATAATCACAGCCCAATGGAGCAGTATCAGACTCATATTCTGACTAGAATCTGAGTATGACAACATCAGGCTACCAGTCTTCAGTCAGATGAGCTTTTGAATTATTATTATTTTTTGTTTTTTTGTTGAAAGAAATGAAAGAAATTAATACTTTTATTCAGCAAGGATGCATTTAGTTGATCAAAAGTGACAGTAAAGACATTTATAATGTTACAAAAGATTCCATTTAAAATGCTATTCTATTAATCAAAGAATCCTGAAAAAAATTTACACAAATGTTTTCAACATTGATAATAATCAGAAATGTTTCTTGAGCAGCAAATTACCATATTTTAATGATTTCAGAAGGATTGTGTGGCACTGAAGACTGGAGTAATGATGCTGAAAATTCAGCTTTGCATTACAGAAATAAATTACATTTTAAAATGTATGCAAATAAAAAAGTTAAAATTTTTAAATTGTAATAATATTTCACAATATTACTCTTCGTTTTGTATTTTTAATCAAATAAATGCAGCCAAGAGACAGGCTGAAAAGAGACAGTTAAAAATGTTTTAACTTACCTATCCCAAACTTTTGAACGGCAGTGTGTTCACCAACATTTTAAACCGTATTTGTAACTTCTTTGCTTAACATCATAAAGATTGGAATGGTCACTCCGGTCTTAAAAGCATATTAATGCTTTTAACCTATGCTCCTTCTCGTGGAGCTCTCCATGCTGTGAGAGTAAGCAGGGGCACACTGTATCTCTCAAATTTCAGCAGATAACATTCAGACACATACAAGCACTCAGACACTATGTGTCCTAGATTTAAAAATAAACCTACGACCATTAATAAAACTCTTTCAGCCTTCATCACCTCTGTCAGACACGCACACACTTGAAATCCCATACACATGCATGCACAAACACAGTCTTCCTGATTTTTATCCTGAAGTGTCTCACACTTCTGCGTTTAAACCTGTCCCTCCATTCATCATCATACACACACACACACACACACACACACACACACACACACACACACACACATACACACACACACACACCCGAAACACAGTGTGAAGTTACATGTAACAGATAAGTCTTTGGCTGAAGTTCAAACTCTTTCAACTGATCCATGAAAACATAACATTGTAAATTACAGAGTAAATATGACAACCCTATTTGCAAAATACATAAATGGTAAATGGACTGCATTTATATAGCGCTTTTTAACAGACCAATGGCCTTCCAAAGCGCTTTACACATTGCCTCACATTCACCCATTCACACACCGACGGCGGTGTCTGCCATGCAAGGCGCCATCCAGCTCGTCGGGAGCAGCTGGGGCCAGGCGTCTTGCTCATGGACACCTCGACACTTGGTCAGGTGGAACCGGGGATCGAACCACCAACCTTCCGGTCTGTAGACCACTGCCGTAGGGCCACTGCCGCCCCACATGGAATCTTGCAGAAAGTCTGGTCAATTTATTTACAACCGGACTATCAAATAAGAATAAATCATATAAAGCTGTAAACAAATGAAGACCACCTGACTGTTCACAATAAAAAATAAATAAATAAATGCAGCTGCAAACATTTGCACCAGACACTAAATGAATACAATATAGGCCACTAAATTAAGACATAAAAAATTATAGATTTTGCCTTTTCAATCTGAGGTTACTTAGGCACCTTGTTAAGAGATTAACAGCTGAAATAACTCATTACATGAAGGAAAGAAGACCACGAAGATCATTTAACAGCTCTAACTATTCCAGACGCTCAGTATGACCTTTCATTTGATATTCAGACACATTTATGTGTGCAATTACGCTAGTGTTCAAGTATGCTGTCATCTTGCATTTGTTAAATTGTATGTAAATGTGCATGAGAGAAATAAATCTAAATGTTTGATGAATGTCTAGCACTAGCATGCCAGGAATACCAGCATTTTATCACAAAAATTTCTTCATGTTCAGAAAATTTTAGCCATGTGCCACTTTGCAAACTTCAACCACATGCACCCCGTGTTGTGGAATATATACTTCTATTATACCCAGATACTTATTGCCCTTTGAACGCCTAAGCAATTCTATTGGCTGAGACAACGAATTTAATGGGTAGACTCAAGAGATATTTTTATATTATATATATATATATATATATATATATATATATATATATATATATATATATATATATATATATATATATATATATATATATATATATATATATATATATATATATATATATATATTAATTGCATGTAAAATTTCCATTCATTTGGATTACAAAGTTTTAATAAACAATGTGGTGCATATTTTTCATACATAAAAGAAAAGAAAGAATAAGATTTATAGGCCTAATAAACCAAATGTATTTTAAATGCACAATAACCAGGTTTATAATGTATCAATGCATAAACAGGTCATTATATTTTATATTATATCTATTATATTTTAACTAATTGAATATTGATACTTAAAGCTGTAACTTTGTTTTGGTTAAAAATGATCCAAAATCTATTTTTAAACAAGTACATAACCAGCATTCAAAACCATCTCCTTACCTTGGCCCGATTCACAACGGTAAGCTTGTAATAATGTTTTCTAATTTGAGTGGAACTAGGTTTCCGTGGGAAATATGAGCTTGCCGACGTTCGTCTTGAGATATTTGTATACATCTGTATACATAAAGAAGGAGTCCCGGCTAGTAGTAGTATCGGATGTGAGGATGCTGCAGGTGGCGGATCATTTATAGCTTTTTCTCACAGCAACTGGAATAATTAAATGTATCATTTTGATCGCGGATTGAAATCCAGAAAGGATCTAAACAACAATCATCTGTGACAACTGGAGATTCACCCGTGGTCAATAGCAAAAGACTTCAGACTGCGGAGTGGCTACATAAAAAAAAAAATAGAATTTCAAAGAAAACTAGTTCCAAGGAACATTAATTTGCTTTTTGGGTTAAAAGAACAATTTCTTTATATGAAACTCGAATGGTATGACAATTAGAGATTAGAATGTACAGAAATTGAAATCTGCAGGTAACACTAATACATACAAAATACACGTAGTCACACAATACTGATGTTGTTAACATTAACAGTTTGAGAACTGAGTATAACAACAATATAATAATTTGCACGGTTTGATGTGATATTTAAGTGATTGTTAAATTGAATCCCTGTTGGTAGCACAATTGATTGTAATACTGTTTTTTCGCAGTTGGTCAGAACAAAAGTGGCAGACATGTTACTAACTTGTTCAGATGACATTTTCTGGTAAAAAAATCTTATTTTGGTCATACTTCCAAGACGTAGTATCTGTAATTCCGAAGTACAGTATCCGCACCGGTGCGGTGAATGAATGACCACACATATTCCTCAAAACATTAGATTCATCCGCGCTGAGGAGCCGCTCACAACCCACGTAAAGACGATAATTCCGCAAATTACTGTAATTGCAGGTTTCAAACAGAGATGGCGACAAAGAGGCTAAACTTACAGACTGCAGCTTTAACTGGTTACATTTAATAGTTCATTCTATAGAATTTGAACAAAATGTGATTATTTAAATAAAAGCAAATTGATGTAAATACTTCATAAACTATACATGGAGGGACAAGGAAGGCAGGAAACACGAGGAGTACAAAATAAAACTAACATAGCAAACACTGGGGCTTATATACAGTACACAGGGGTTAACAAGACTAACTAAACATTGAGGGACTAATGAAGAGAATCAAAAGAACTACAAGAGGACTACAAACCTAGACACAGGAAACTAGAAATACAACATGTAACACATTGCCATGATTAATATGAGTGTACTTGATGCCTGATTAGAAATGATAGAAAAATCGACTCACCATGTTTTCGTCCTAATCAAATTCCATAATTTAGTTTTGGGGATTAATAAAGTAGTATTGTATTGTATTGTAAACTTAACAATCACATACCCCGAAATGAGAAAAGGAATGAATTTAGAATTGCATACTTCTCTTCTGCCATTGAAATATACTGTGGCAGAACCATAGACCGTAAAAAAATATCGGCACACGGCGCTGACATCTTGCGCAGATTTAGGACAGAGTCTGCGTAGTAATGATCTCGGGACCGGAATCTGCGCGGTAGAGAGCAGGAAGTAGAGGCGCAATATCAAAAGCCTGCCCACACTTTCGCAGATGCAGAACAATTCATTATTTCGGTGTGAAATAAACAGTTATGGAAATGTAGAAATTAAAGCTAAAACTCCAATCTCCTCCCAAAAATGTCTGTTAGTGCCTCAGTGATAACTTCACTCAGAGAAGCTGTCAATCATGACGTCACATCCCCAGTTTTTATAACATTAAATAACTAACTAAAAGTACTTTTAAAAAAAACGAACACTTGAAATGAAATCATTGTGATAAAAACTGCCTAAAATGACAGAAACCATCTTTAGGAAACAATTATTTGAAGTGTAATTTGTTTGTTTAGTTTGTATCACGTCCATTGTAATACATGGAGGGGTGGGGTTTATGAGCTATACTGGGACCAACCACCGGGGGGGCGATTGAGGCGCGTAGGCTTCAGTTTCTGAGAGGAGAACTACAGGCTTGGGCAGAACTAGTAGGCCTACTGTATACTATTTAAAATTTGGCCAAGTTCTTTTAATGAGCTAGAACAATATATTTTGATGAACTATAGAATGCGTTTGTGCGTATCAGATATTGAGGAAGGGAGATCTAGCATGATTCTGCGATGCAGAAAACATGAACAGAATTGCAGAATCCATTCATAAAAATGGAATTTACTGTATAATGCAGAATGTCACGGAATTTGTCAAATTTTGGAGGAATAAATCAAAGGTCTCTACACTTAAAGGGATTGTTCACCCAAAATGAAAATTCTGTCATAATTTACTCACCCAAATGTCATTCCAAACCCGTAAGACTTTTGTCCATAGTGATCGAGTCTCTTCAGAAAATTTGGCATAAACCGCTCGATTCGGATGGATTCGTTTTAGGATCTCTTTAATTTTTTAAGCATCAAAGTGGTAGTTGCTCAGACTGTCAATGGAGGGAATCTTTCCGATTTCATTAAAAATATCTTAATTTCCAAAGATGAATGAGTAGGTAAAATTCGTTAAATTGCATGCACTGCAAAAAATTATGTTCTTCCTCAGGATTTTTGTTTTCCAGTACAAATTCTAAACATCTTTAAATCAATACATTGACTTGACATGCGAAATTAAGTCTTGTTTTCCGAGAAACTGAACAAAATTAAGCAAGTTTATGCTTAAAACAAGAACAAATATCTGTCATTGGGTATGAAAATTACTTAAATTTGAATTAAGTTGATTTTTATGAACCCAATATTTGTTCTTGTTTTAATCATAAAATCACTTTCACAAGATTTCCCAATATTTCTTATCTCAAACTTTAAGCAATTTTTTGTAAAATGTGCTTAGACATTTTAATTTAGAGAACATATTGACGTGTTATGTTCCCTTCCATTTATTCCTTAAATTTTCTTTAATTGGTCTTAAATTTACCTTAAATAAACCCTGTCTCTCTGTCCGATCGACACATTTTCTGATTGCAACTTTAATACTGAAGCACCTTTAATTCACATTAGCAGAGCTGGCAGAGAGAGAGAAAGTGTGTTTGTGTTTGTGAGTGTGAGTGTGAGTGTGAGTGTGAGTGTGAGTGTGAGTGTGTGTGTGTGTGTGTGTGTGTGTGTGAGAGAGAGAGAGAGAGAGAGATCATGTCCACAATCTATCACAATCTAGACATTTTGATAGGGTTGAGCTGAATAACACTCTTGTTCACACGTCACTCACACTTCCAGACTTCTAAATGAGGACCGATTCAAACTTACATCAACGAGTGAACAGCTGATCCCCAAATATGACTCCTATTTATTAGCCAAGAACATTTCCTTGCAACGTTTCAAAACAGACCTTAACACTGTATCCTAACCAGCCGCTACCGCGATGAGAGAGAGGACATTTTGTTCATCGCTTGGTTTCTATTTCTGCCCATTCACACCGAAGCCCTGACCATTTTGAAACCTCAATGATCCAAAACCTTATATCACATATAATATTAAAACATTAAAAGAATACAGAAATAGTGTCCCTCCCTATTAATGAAAATTTGGTCATAATTTACTCACCCTCATGTCATTCCAAACTGATGCAACTTTTTTTTCTGTGGAACACAAAAAGAGAAATGATGTACATCCCACTCTTTTCCATATAATAAATGTGTATGAGGAAGCTCAAAACATCCATTTTTCAAGTAATCAAGATGAACCACGCAATGTATTTCAAGTGTTTTAAAGCCATACGATAGTTTTGTATGAAAACAGACAAAAAAATTGTCATTATTCATGTATATTCAGGTATAAATTAAAAGCATTCTACATATTTAATGTTTTAGTTCAGTTTATGGACATTTTACGAAAATGTGAATAGTAATATACAGAAAAATAAAAGGAAATAGGAGTAGGATAGTTGATTAGAAAAGGATAGTTGCATTATTAAATTGTTTTCTGTATATATATATATATATATATAAAAAAAATGTTTTTAGTCAAGTGAAAGTATAATCAAAGTATTCACATTCCCAAAAAATGCCAAACAATGCAATTAGATGCAAATTAAGAAAAGTTGAGATTTAAAAAATGTATATCAATTTTCTTCAATACATTAAATGTGCAGTGTGTAGAATTTATGATGATCTATTGACCGTAATGCAATATAATATACATAACTATGTTTTTATTAACTTAGAATTAGCCATTTCTATCTCCATACACCGCAGGTCTCCTTACACTGAAACTGCCATTTTGCGGCGTCATGTTTCTACAGTAGCCCTAAACGAACAAACTGTTCTACAGAGCACTAGCTACTCTCTGCTGTCTCAGACGACGACATTTTTGTCCTGTGTCGGCCCCCGTAGCGTCTCTATGTCCTTTGAAAGGGAGGGGTGAGCTTTAGGTGATTGCAATTCACAACCTCACCGCTAGATGCCGCTAAAATTCACACACACTGCACCTTTAAAGGCATGTTTACATGACAACGATGTACTAAAAACTGAATAGTTTATCCTTTGCCTTTTTCGCATATAAACGACAATGTTGTCTAAACAATCCCCATTTGAACGGATGTGCGAAAACGACTAAAAGCGCTGTATTCTTTTGTGTTGACGATGTCACTTTGTAAAGAAAAACTACACGCTTATAGACTGAACACGTAATACGCATAATATGCACCGTTTTCAAACACCCAATTTGTGTTTTTTCGTAGTTTGCATGGAGACAATAATGCTATCGTTTTAAAAAACGTACACTTTGGAACCTGCTTTCAAAAGTTTGCGTTTTCAGGACTCCAAAACGCCGGTTTCAAGTAAATGAATGGCCCATAAAAAGCTTTCAGTTTTAGTTGAAAACAGTGTCATGTAAATGGCCCATAAGTGTCTCAGGTCTCGGATTAACAGACAAAGACAATCAACAAACAGTTAAAATCACAACTGCAAGGTTAAAAATCTCACAAGTCCAAACCCAATAATAGATGTCCCAATCAAAGCAATCCAATGAATTATCTTTACAAGGTAAATCCACAACCCAATGACAGGACTCAAAGGTACAAGCAAACCTTTGTAAGTATGAAAAACTAAGCCAATCAGAATGATACTGTGAACAAACAAGCTATCACAAAGATTAAGGGAACTACAAAGGGTATTTAACAGGTCATTACTCACAACAGACAAGGAGCAGGTGTGCATGTATTATGAAAATACCCAGCACTGGGGTGACAGAGACGTTTGGTGGCCAAACTGAGAAGTACAGGCTGTGAGTGCGATGGTAGTTCTTTCTCAACCAATCAAAGCAGCTGAACTTGGAAGATTTTGCAAAAAGCATGATGTTATCCGAGATAGATATGACAGAAACATATGTGAGACCCAGTTGTGTGCCCGAAGGTCAAAATCCAGCTTAAGCTCAGCTGCATTGGTAGCTGTGTTTCTGATTTCAAGCTGGTCGCCATGTTCCAAGAAAAGGAAAATAATAATAATAATATTTACCTGGGAGCTTATTTATTGCCAGTCCAAGATGCTCTTGTATATGATTAATGAGCATTTTAGACCAACTACCATGGTCCACAACATTTACTATCTTAAACTGGATTTTCCAGTAGAAACTGCTAAGCACAAACATCACAAAGATGTGAGATAGATCTGTAATTATTACACCATTATTAAATTACTAGTGATTTCATTTACTTTACAAATTTAATAGCTTCCGCTATTCACTGAATTAACAAAAAGCCATTTTTTATTTAAAATTATATACGATTTCCATTCTAGGTTAACACAAAAGCTAAGAGAGTTCAATTTATCTCAACTAGCGCACAATCCCATGATAAAAGCATTTGAAGGTGAACATATTTACTTTTATATACTTCAAAAATTATAGTATATTTACATTTTATACATTTATATTGTAAATTTGTCATGGTAACAATGTTGTCTGCCTACAAAAAGTATTACAATTAGTATACAACTAATGTGAGACCATAATACAACTTAAATAGAGTATAGCTTTCAGAATATTTGGCTATACTGTTGTAACAGTACATTTTGTCTATGATTATAAATCAATATTCTGATCATATCTTTCCCAAGCACATTTCACCAATTCCAAACCACATCAATCTTAATAACTACTATTTTGTATATTATCATTATCATTCTGATATATAATTTTTGGTCCATTTAACCTGTAAAAGAAAACCTGCTTGATAATTATGCACATCTGAATATAAAGTGTTTTTCACTTCCAGCCCTCGTCAACAATTATATATCACTTATAAATGATTATATACTAAATTAATAGTAGTTATTCAAATTGATGTGAATTGGAATTGGTAAAAAAAAAATATATGATCAGAATATCGACTTGCCTAATAATAATTATGCGCACACTGTAACTGTGCTATGGTATTTTGGTAAAAGACTATAGTACAAACTTTGGTAACACTATTTTAATGTGTCCTTGTTACACGTTACATGTATTAACTATAGTAATAACTATAAATTAGGCATAATCACATGTAACTAACATTAAACCAAACCCTAATCCTACCCTAACCCTGTAGTAAGTACATGTAGTTAATTATTATTTCTCAGTACTTAAATAAGTTACTTAAAATAAAGTGTAACCCAAACTTTTTACATTTTTTGTTTCCACGCTATAAGCTATAGGCTTGGTATTTCAGCACTTAAATAGACTAGTATGGCAAATGCTAATATTTTTGAGAATCATATTCCACAGAGATTATAAAAAAAAAATAAAAAAAAAATCACATGTGAAGCAAAGTGCATTGTAGTTCTTTTGTATATTTTATTTTCGTTTAACACGTAAATGACTATCTGTTACTCAAGTAAATGACAATATGGATATGTAATGGATATCTAGATATAATCCCTGTATTTGAGGGATATCATTTTTCTACATTGTGGCCTCCAGTCAATATTTTTGTATATTTATACTGTACAGGTTTTATATATTCTTATGACACACAAGATGTTAAGCTCTTGGCGAATCCGGGCCTCATTTAAATTCTACACTTTCAATCCATCTCTGCCTTTTTAAACACTCACACACACATATTCACTCCTCCAAAACCAAAGACGAACACATACAAGTTATGACAACATAGTGGACACATCCAACACTTTGTGGACAAATGTAAAGATACTGAAACAGTCTTCAAAAAACTGTTACCATAAAGTTTCACATATTACGCCCATGGGATGTTCCTCTCCTTTAATACAATCTTTTCCATAATTTCAATTGGCTGATTTGTTTTATAAGACCAACACAATTCTTAATAGCCTATTTCTCACCTCTGTGCTCTGCTAAGATCAGCAGCTTTACATACAGCTTGCCTCTAATGTTCCATAATATTTTGCAGTATCTTTTAATTGCAGTAGTTCTGATGAAGGGATGGGAACAATAATGGAATGAAGGATGATGAAACTTTTTCAGAACTGGACCCAGTTCCCAGAAGAGGGATCTTGGCGTGGTGCTGAAGAAGGAACAGAGCTGAAAGAAACAAACAAACAAAGAAAGGTTTTAAAAAATTATTCCAGCTTTTACATACCTTTAAACACCAACACATGTAGTAGTAGAAGACCAGTTTAAAGAAATTATTTAGGGCCAGATTTACTAAACGGCAAATTAGACGCTTTTTTTAACAGTCCACTTAAAAACAAAGCCGTCGTGAAGCCAAATGGAAGAAGAAAGCCATCGTGTTTACAACTATGGCAATGAGCACTGGATTTTAAATGTGAGTTTGCGGTGCCATTGATGCAGTAAAGTTGCACAACGATGAATCATTTATTAGATGCACGGTCATTGGCCAATGAAAGCTGCGATGAAATCCAGAACTCCAGTTAATCTAAAGGTCTGGCTACCCATCTACTACTCTCAGCCTCAGACGTCACACCCACGGACTGTTGGCTGAACGTCTGATGCAGCAAATGGGACAATTTTTTGGAAACACTTCAGGAGTTTCTGATTGGGATCTGGAACATGTCTGGAAGAGTGGAATATGAAGTCGGGATCTGATTGGTTGAATTCTACAAGATGTCCGCGAGACGTGTGTGTTGCGTTCTTTAACGGTCCGCCAGGAAACAAATGCCGTGATGCCAAACTCCCTTGTGGAAGAAGAACGTCACAGTTGTAAAGACGACGGCGTTCTTCTTCCACAAGGGAGTTTGGCGTCACGGCATTTGTTTCCTGGCGGACCGTTAAAGAACAATGTGCAAATTTACTCCAACAATGGAGCCGCAAACTTCACATATTTTTTATAAATATTTTGAATTCCATTTTAGCAGTAAATTTGCACATTTTTCTCGAATGAATAATTCATAGATGTATGCTGGTCTGTTAATGCAGGGACATCGACTTTACATTTTCACGCCCCTAAACATGATGCGGAACAAAATGAACTCTTATTGGTTGCATTACAAGTCAGTCAAATGTCCTCTTGGATGGTCCTCTACCTATGACAGCTGTGAAAGAGTCCAGACCTTCTGCCATCAGTCTACACGAGACTACCCATCTACTAATAACACAGGCACAGTAAATAAATAAAAAAACGTAGCTTGACAAACGATATAGTCGGATAACGTCTTACTGTGGCATTCCAAATCAATGAACATGAATGGAGAAAATTCTCTCCCTTCTCCCACTTGCTCTCTGTTTACTGCAGTGCCCTCTTCCTACAGCATGTCAAGCGCAAAATGGGTAACGACGACATAGGTGCTTTTAAGGGGTAATGTATTTGCACTTGAAAGTTTACCGAAAAAAGAAAGACGTGCATGCATTTCTCATTGCATGTTGGAGAGTGGGGGTTATGAAGTGTGGGCACAAGGGCCTGAAATTAACTTTTTTGACCACCTGGCACAGTGACTTTTTACCAGCCAATTTTTTTCCCCTCCTCGACATTAAGGCTGTTCACGTGCTTGTCCGGATTTTTGTGTGTGTGTTGTAAATATAATTTATTCTGAAGAAATAGCCTATTCTAAACAGTGTTCAATCAGCTTTGACATATTTAAATCTGCATATCTTTAATATTTTTACCTTTTATAAAAGGGCATTTTTTTTCCATAATCTTATTAAATATAGGCTATGCATCAGCTTTCAGTTTAGGCTATATTCTTAAATTTAATCTATAAATTAAATTAGAATAATAAGACACTGTAGGGCTGTTACCAATTAAATTAAGTAATTTACACTGAAAAATTACAACTGCATTAAAAAATGTTATGAGATTGTTTTAAATATACAAATAAGAAAAGTTGAAAAGAATGTTTAAACATGAAAGTAATCCACCAGTAGGTGGCAGCAGGTGACCATTTTAATGAGAGTCATTGAGTCGATTCGTTCAAACGGCTGATTTGTTCAAGAATGAGGCAGTCGCTTATGAATAGGTCATTGAATGTTTGATACAAACGATTCATTGAAAGCGCTGAATCATTCAGTAACATTGATTTCTCCTCGAGAGGCTGCACGAGCGTCAACAGCGCAACATTGTTACCGTCAGATTATTATACATTAGGCTATTTATTATTATCCACTATCGATCGCCACTTACGCTAAATTAACGCAGAATCATTCTTGCATTTTGTTGATTCCCTAGTTTTTTGTTATTGAGGTTTTAATCTGTCTAGTAAAATTCTCTTTCACTTGCCCCTTCAAAAATCCACTTGTCCCACATTGTTCTTTAACTTGTAAGAATACACATTTAAGTGCTGTCAAGTTATTAACGAAATCAATATATGTAATAATTACTCTACATTTTTTTAAATCTTTTTATTCATTGATGTCCCGTCATACTGACTGCTATAGTCCACAGATATAGACCTACCGCAGCTTGTATGTGAACACATCACACGCGGCTGTGTTGATGGCTGATTTAGTCACGTTCAGGAACGGTTAAACAGAACTAAATTAATGTTATTATTACTGGTAAAGTTACCGCGTACCGGATATTTTTTCACCGCTTCCCAACTCCCAACATGCACACGACGCACACACACACACATCTGTGCAACTGTCGTTGTACTTTAGCCTACGTCAGCGTTGCATTATTCTCTCGTCCCATGCCAAGGGCATCATCATCTTTCCGATCGCATGAACGTAGTCGCATCCTCTCAAACTGCCCAATGAATCACTCAATTCTGCCAATGTGGCAGGTAGACTGACAGTGTTACCCGCCAATTGCGAAATTCACCCGCATTTGGTCGGGTGTTCATTTCAGGCCCTGGTGGGCACCCACCGGCATAACTATAGGTTAAGACATGCTTTTTTTGGGCGTTAAATAATAATGCAAATACCAGTTAATTGACTACCACACACCTTAGTAAATCACGTTGCATTATTTGTTTAAATACTCTACTCCAATAAATGTTGTCTTTAGTAAATCCTGACAGTCGTTTTTTTTATGCCAAAAGAGGGTTTGTGTTGCCACTGTTAGTATATCTGGCCCTTAGTGATTAGTAGTAATATCGGAGTACAGGAACTTATTCAATGGTCAAGAAACATGGTACCTTGCAGAGCTGGAGAAATCACCCCATAGGTCAGAGCTGGGGTTTGACTGAACCACTGTATTAGAGTTACTGCTGTCCAGTTCTAATAAACATGCTAAGAGTAGGGGAAAGAACGGGAGATCAAGGAAAAAAAACAAGGGGGAAAAAAGGTTATCAAGATATATGTAAAATGTCTTTGTCTATTTCTTTGTATGTGTCTGTGCATTTAGAGTGGGTGAGAATTGTCAGACTCATATTTTACATTTACAGAATTAAAGGCACAATATGCAATTTCCGCAACTAGATGTCGCTTATTCAAAACAAAGGCGGAGCTTGATGACACCTTAATTTTGTGGAATCATGGGAGTTCCAGAATCACCTCTACAGCCGGTGGAAAAGAATCTGAAGGGACTCGGGCAGAAATCATATTCATGGATGAGCTAATGTATTAAAGATTTATTAACGTTACTGTAGTATGAAGCAGGGTGGGGCTGGAAGCCGTTGGAACAGAACGAGGCCGCTGGAGTGATTGCTAATGAGAGACAAGTGCAACACAAGGCTCGAGAGCAGTGAAGCTTTTATTATGACCGCTTCATCTTCTTCTGGTCATGCATATGTGGGGTAACGCAGCGCTGTTTTATCATATTACATACATTTGAGTGTGTTGAAAGTTATGTTATAATGCTACTCTGTGTGTTCGTTCGGCGGCTACTATGAGACACTTGTTGCACACTGCAGTAAGCTAGATCGATCAATATTAGGCATGGTAAAACATGGTACTCAATGTAAATCAAGAAAAATAAATTTTTAACAATAAGACTGTGTTGAGCTATATAACTATGGGTTTGTCTCAATCAGCTCCCTAGTTCAGTAGTCAGGGCACTGATCAGGGAATCAGTCCATGGGCTGATCAGTGCCCTGACTACTGAACTAGGGAGCTGATTGAGACGCACCCAATGATTAGTTTTCTGTCGATGAATGTATCCATCAGTTGCTTTCTAATAAAACACATAATATATTAAAGCGTCCATGGTTTCTACAAAATAAAACGTGGGTATGATGTCCTTGATAGGCGATACACGGACACAGCCCATGTCCTGGTTAAAATTGCTTATTTCTTGATTTAAACATTCTTGGAAACATTTGGGATAATGTAAGTACAAGAGTCAATAAAATATATAACACTGTTCTAGTGGTTTTTGGATATTTTAATCAAAAAATCTTACATATTGTGCCTTTAATATATGGTTACAACACTAATGACCATTGTAAGAAATAGTATACTATGTGTGCTCATCTACTGATTGAACCTATCCATGGCAATAAAGAAAAGAGGATGCATAAATTAGTTCATATATAAGCAGTAATGAGGTCAAATGATGTACCTGTCTCTGCTCCTCCTGATGGCTGCTCTGTGTTGTGATTGGACGAAGGAGGAGGTGCTATCTTTCCCCCTGGAGGTGGAGGGAGGAGCCCCAAGCCTCCTGAACTCTGAGGACGGGGTTTGTCTCTCTTTTTACCTTGCTAAATACAAAGAAACATTTCTCTAATTTGACACAAACTCCCAGTTTATTTACAATATGTGGACGTGAAAAATCACTGCATATTCTTCTGAACCACTATATTTTTTGTACCCCGATATTCAGTGTGATGGTCTGTCCCTCTTTGAAGCCTAGATCCAGTTTGGGTCCTGTGTCTGCAGACTGAGAACTTTTGCTAAGTTCATTCTCCTGTTTAACCCACCTTACAGAAAGAAAAATGAAAACATTTTTAAAAAGAAATTCAAAAACGGTACCTGCTGGAATTGCTTATTATGCCCAAAAGAAATTAACTAAAAGCATCAAATGGCATCCAAGGTGTCACTGCAAATATAAAAGCATTTCCAGTCATAATGTCCACATGATTTTTAATAGAAACTCACTTGAAATGATCCTGCAAGGCGACATTGAAGTCAAAAGAATCACCTCTGTCTCCGAATCCAACGCCAATGAACGCGCTCCGACCTAAAATGCAGGCAAGCATGGATAATGCATATCTAAACTGTAGTATAGAAGTGAAGTATAACCTATTTCCCAGGGTATTTAAAGTAAGATGATACACTCACCATTGTCATCCTGTATACGGAGAACAAAATAGCGACTAGAATCACTGACAGTCTCCAAGGCAATGCCAGGGTATTCTGTAATCGGCGCTTGAGCAAACAGCTCACCTAAAGACAACGATAAAAGGAGATCTAGGAGTTTCTTTTGCTGCACAAATGTCACTGAGTCATCCAATCAAAAAAATTTTTTTTTTCTCTTTTGCATCATTACATAGATTTCTAACCTGAGACTTTGTCCTCCAATTTGATATAAGCCACCTTCCCCTTTGCTGTGATGCGCAAACGGCCAGTCCAATCAGGAGTGTCCAGCTTCCAGTCAGCCGCCCTGCCATTATCACAGCAGAAATGTCACTTCAGGTCCATCAAATTGTGTATTTTTCACGCTCTAGATGGGTTTTCTATGGAAACATCTTTAGGAGGAGTTTAAAGAGATAGTTCACACAAAAATTGTCATCATTTACTCATCCTCATGTCATTCCAACCCCATAAGACTTTGTTGCATCACACGCTAGAACAAATCTCATTGGTTCTCGTGAATCACCCACTCATCTGAGTTTCTGTGTTTACCATGTGTGATGTGCTCTGTGTATGTGTGTGGATTGAATTGAAATTAAATTGGTTCATTATATAAAGCTATTGTTGGATTAAATCGTTTGATTCATATAGATTTGTTCGACGCCTTTTTTTTGGATCTTCTAAATTTTGGTTACCTGGCCTTCCAAATGGAGGGACAGAAACCTCTTAGGTTTCATTATATCTTAAATTGTGTTTCAAAGATTGCGTCTTGTGGGTTTGGAATGACATGGGGGTGAGTAAATGATGATAGAATTTTCATTTTTGGGTAACTATCCCTTTAACTACAAAAATAAAACAATTTATTTTCTGTTGTAGTCTAACATACAGATACATTACAGTAATGAGCACTGGGGGAAAAGGTGATTAATTGTCACAAAAATAAGTCAGTATGAAAATGTTTTCTAAATGCATGTTATTGGTATTATTATTTCAATAATCCATTACACAATGTGGAAGGAAATATCAGTCACTACTTCAATTTCATGAGACTTTAATGGTCTTTTTTGTTGGGCTGAAATATGACAGGCATCATGCGATTCACACAAATAACAGCGCTTTGGGTTCAAGCTTTTAGTTTATTGGGGACAGAAGACGTTGAAACCCTTTTTTTTAATGGCAAATCAAGAAGTATTATTGTAATTTCCAGAACTATTACAACAAGACTATAAACTCCTAATGAGGGTATACAACTGGGATTTTAGAGGAGGAATGTGTGTCACTGAAGCACCACATTCTCTCTGGGCAAGATCTTTTAGGACTAATTATACACTATAAACTGGACCACATACGTCGACAACACACCTCACATTAACACCATATTATTATAACCATTGATAATAATACAAATAACAGATACACTATCTACTTCAATGGCATGACAATTACCTGGAAATAATTAATTGTAATGACATTTTCAGTTTACTCTTGACCAATTCCTATTAAGATTCAGTCGTGAGCATCTGACATCGCAAGATGTTTTTCCTTCTATCAGCAGAATTGTACGTCTCTGCGACATAGCACAACACAGAATTATAACTAAATGCGATACATGTATTATTTATGATCAAATCTTGTGCGTAATAGAAGCATGGTGCTGACACAGCCAAGACAAATACGTATTACAACATTATTTCCAGAACAAACACCTGCCATGGGCTCAGGCCCGCACATCCTTTTAATTCACCTGTATCCGCGATTCGACGCCCTCGGCGGGATGCGGTAAACATTGACATCTGGTTTTACGCACAGAATCGACTCGTATTCCCCCTCGGACGCCATCTTGAACTGATTTCAATGAATGCGAGTAATATTTCTGTCTTCATCCAATTTGTTATTGCGGGCCAGCCGCTTCTACAGGCATCGGAGCGTCAGTGACGTCAGTGATGCCTCAGGCGCGAGCTAGAGAATCACGCATCACGCGTCATGTGATCTGAGAAAGGATGGATCGACTCATTGTTGTGGAAACCGGGCTCGGTGAGTCCGCGAACATGGTGTTGGGATCAGCGGATTTGTCATCGCCTGTTCGCATCCCTTTGGTATTTCAATAAACCAAGTGGCACATTTAACAAACCCTTTACATTCATTATTTATATATATTTTTTTTAATTGTCTTTTTTGTCAAAGGGCTTTCATGCAACCACAACAACAAAATCTTTGTTTGTTTACCCTTGCGGGTTTCAACGTAAACCACATAGCCACGCCCGCTCATCAATAATTACTAACTAGCGTGCATGCACGCAATGCAAACCGCCACGCCCACCTCATGAATATTCAGTAGGGATGCTACGTTCGTTTTTTTGACAGGTAGCCGCCGTAAACGGAAGCGGAAATTTCCGCTTCTGGTAAAGCCTCTCATCATCGTCTCTCCTGTCCATTCTCCCAAAAGGTTGGTATATTACAATATAAACATATATTTATTGTATCCATCATTTAATCAGAAATGTTGTCGCTGAGCTGATATAAGAAGCGATGCTATTTTTAATCAAGCTAAGACGCTGTGAATAATCATGCATTATTATTATTCTCCTGTTTTTAAGGCGATGGCTCTCCATTCAACAAACCAATATCAGTTTTTGCAGGCGTCAGATTACAGTCAGGGCACGCAGTCTCTCAGTTTATTGAATGACAGCGATCTAGTTCATGCCATGGTGATTGTCATCATATGATGCTTTCATGCACACATTACTCTAGAGGTGTTTGGTGTCTGCAGCATTGGAAATGTCTATAACGTACCCTACTGCTAAATAAATCAGCCATCATTTGGATCACATCGCATTTGGCAGATATTCTCAGTACAGCTTGGATAATAGCATAAAATCATGCATTATCTTGATAGCAGGATCATGCTGTTTGAAAGGATGTTTGCTGTTGATGCTACTCTTATAAATAAATAATTAGTCTATAGCTATTGTGAATAATGCTCTTCTATATACCAGAGAGTAGCATGTTTGTATTATGTATTTGATAGGGACAATGCATGTTAATGAACACTGGTCTAAAAATACAGAATGTAAACGATCTGGATTATAGCAACATTGCTAATTTACATCCACAGGCCCTAGGCAGGTACACACAAAGACACATGCTCAACACCACATAAAATACAAATACTCCAACACATTAGTTAAAATATAAATAAAACTATCTTTATTTTTCCACTAACGCTGACAGAATGTTCATTTTTGGTCTAACTATTTCCTCGAAACACTATAGTTACAAAGTCTCTGTCCTCATATTTATGGTGTATAGGTCTATAAAGTCGCCTCATGGACTGAAGTGCCTGTCAGCAGTTGAGAAATTCAGTCAACAGCCATTCCTACATCCTTTACTTAGCAGGTACGTGGAACAAAATAAGTAAATTACACTACATCCTTTTAACTTTATTTGCATGTGTGATATTGTTAATAAACTATTCATAAAATGTTTATCGTATGCTGTGATAAGGGTTAATTTAGTTACTAATTTAAACAAAAAACATACAAATCTTGAACTTGAAATGAAATAAAGTAAAATAAAAAACCTAAACACCTATGTTTGGAAAATGAATGTACTGTTTTGTCAATCTGAAAGAGAAAATAAAAAAGAGTGAATCATAAAATAAAATAAAATAAAAAAAACTATATAAATAATATATTCTTATTTAATAAAATAGAAAAACTAAAACATGTTTTCCTTCAGCTCATTGCATTTCTCTTTTTCATTTAGTTTAACTTTAGATAATAACGAAAACGAATATAATAATGAATAACTATATAGACATTAAAAAATGAAAAACTATTGAAAACGGAAAATATAACAATTGAAAACTATAAAAAATAAAACTGGCTCTGATATGGCTTCTATTATAAATAGACTTATAGCATAAATAATAGTGCCTAAAGCTGTATTATAAAGTTATGTTACAATGATTATGAAATAAAAAAAAATTCAATTTTTGATCCATGTACTGTATTTGCAATGTTTAACAATGATAAGCCTACTTATCACATTTGTTTAACAATGTGTATTTTACAATTTAAAAAAAAATCTTAATTTCTTAAAAAGGTCTAGGACAAAACCACCATCATGACTCACTCAATGCTGCGACGCCAACTGAAGAACCTTGTTCAGAACTTCTCCGAGGCAGAGGTCAAGGTGAGTTTTTCCTCTTTTGTCAAGTCTTCAAGGTGAGACTTTTGTCTATGTCAACTACAGGTCAAATCACCTTTATTTATATAGCGCTTTATACAATACAGATTGCTTCAAAACAGTTTACAGTGATAACAGGAAAATGATTCAATGATGTAAACAGAGTTCATTTCTTCTGTACAGCAGCTCTAAAAGAAAATAGTGTCTTTGTTTAGCTGAAGTTAGTTCAGTGTTGATTCAGTTCCATTGTAAAGATCATCAATTATTAAATGAGTTAATTTCATCTATTAAACAGTTCTGCAGAAAACTGTAATGTCATTGTCCAGCTCAGTTCAGTTCGCATCCAATAGTGTCTGTGCAGTCAAATAAAAAAAAGTGTTGAATATTAAGTGTCCCCAACTAAGCAAGCCAGATGCAACAGTGGCAAAGAACTCCATCAGGTGATACAATGAAGGGAAAAAAAACCTAGGGAGAAACCAGGCTCAGTCGTGGGGTCAGTTCTCATCTGGCCAACAAACAAACATGATTATGATTCTAGGCTGCATCACAAGTCAGAATTCAGATCAGGATCGGTAGCATTCAAATATTTCATCCAGTCCCTTTTGCTTGAAGATCGGGTTCATCACGCCAGTATGGAGACAAAGCTGGCCATAGGATTGTGCAGAGGACCTGTCTGGTTCTTGTGTTTGCTGAGGATCTGTACCGATGGCTGTCGTATCAATGAGGCCTTCACAGGGGATTGTCTAGTTGACAGGATCTCAGCTGACATTCAGGGCTGCGTTGTGGTCGTGTCTAGGTTGTGGTCTACCATCTGATCTGGATACGGACCAAATGCGACTGACTACGGTAACCTCGAGATAAACAGAGAGACTAATATTAGCGTAGATGCCATTCTTCTTACAATATAACAAGTACATCAGGTGTTTTATGCAGCTTAACAATCCTTTAACAGATATGAATTATAAAAATGTGATAACTTGTTATATGTGTGCCAGGTTAAATGTGTGTTTTTCCCGAACAAGGCTAGGAAGACTGTTCCGGAGTTTGGGTGCTAAATAGGAAAATGATCTACTGTTTTCAGCTGATTTTGATATATTAGATATTAGCTGGCTAGAATTTTGAGGTCACAATAGACGAGAAGGACTGTAATTTGTTAAGAGCTCGCTCAAGTACTGAGGAGCTAAACCATTTAGTGCTTTGTAAGTAATTAGCAAGATTTTAAAATGTATGCGATGTTTAATAGGGAGCCAATGCAGTATTGAAAAAAAAACGGGCTAATGTGGTCCCACTTCCTGGTTCTGGTAAGAACTATAGCCGCTGCATTTTTGGACCAGCTGGAGTTTGTTTATTAAGCATGCAGTGCAACCACCCTGTAGAGCATTATGATAATCTAGCCTTGAGGTCATGAACGCATGATCTGACTTTTCTGCATTTGCCTTTGAAAGCATGTTTCATAATTTAGAAATGTTTTTAAGATGGAAAAATGCTGTTTTACAGATGCTAGAAATGTGGCTTTCAAATTAAGTACTTTAGGTATCACCTACAGTATAAGTTCATTTGGAGGTCATTGCATTGGGGGATACAATTTTTATACAGAAATATCTGCCTTCCATATATTCAATTCAAATTCTATTATAACATTTTCGTAAATGGAAGTAAGCTATACTGAGTGTATATTTGGTATCCAGTGCAGATTTCTTCACAGGAATCGCTGAGTAATTGGTTAGTGTTTTACGGTTTATATGTTGGATATGTTTTGTAGGTTCGGGAAGCGACCTCTAATGACCCCTGGGGGCCATCAGGCTCCCAGATGGCCGACATCTCGGACCTGACCTACAATGTGGTGGCCTGTAATGAGATTTTGGCCATGCTTTGGAAGCGCCTCAATGATGACAAGAATTGGAGGCACGTGTACAAGGTGAGTTGCCTGCTCAGACTGATTGAATATTTATAGCAAGTGATCGTTTTTGTGACTCTATTGCGCACCCGATCATGTCATCTGATCGGTGGCTGGGTTTTTTTCTGTCAGCAGGACCGTTGCTGCTGCCACTGCAGTGTTTGATTATGTGCAGGCAGGATTTTCCATTCAGCTTCACTGCCATGGTGTTTCTTCCTCTGATGTTTACTTACGGCTTTTGTTTTATTATTGAGAGAGTGTGTGAGAGAGAGAGATGTAGAATGAGCGATTGAGTTACACTTTATATTTAGTGGTGATAGTGAAACGTCATATGGAATTACATTTTAAAGGGGCCCAAAACACCCTGGTAACACCAATTATTTTTTATTTTAATTTATTAGTAATAATAATAATAAAACACCATTTAAATCATATAATTGGCAAAATAGTATTACCAGCCCAGTAAGCTTTTTTTAAAGAAAGTTTTCAAGTTTATTTATAAAGCACATTTAAAAACAACAAATATTGTACCAAAGTGCTGTACAATCAAGAAGAAATACAGTATAAAACCAAGTGTTTAAAAAAACATAACCTCATAAAACATTTTAAAACTCTATACACCTCAAACCACATCATAAGGTATGGAGAAAAAACTTCAACCTAGATTTAAATATTGCCAGTCTGGAAGAAGATCTAACAAAAAACAAAAGTGCATTGCATTCCGCAATCTGGGGGCCACAACTACAAACGTCCGATTACCATTGGCTTTCAAGCGGGAACGAGGAACAGAAAGAAGTAACTGATTTGATGAACAAAGAGACCTAGGTACAGAATGAATTGTGGGGCTAGACCATGCATGGCTTTAAAGGGATAGTTCACTCAAAAATGAAAATTAGCCCAATGATTTACTCGCCCTCAAGTCTTCCTAGGTGTATATGACATTCTTCTTTCAGACGAATACAATCAGAGTTATATAAAAAAATGTCCTGGCTCTTCCAAGCTTTATAATGGCAGTGAATGGTTGTTTCTGTTTTGAAGTCCATAAAAGTGCGGTATCCATCATATAACTGCTCCACACTCAAAATCCTCTGCCATTTCTCTTTAAAAATTCTCGTTTTAGACTTCTAATTCATGACCGGTGTTTTGTTTTGCTCTATCCTCTGTGCCTATAGCCTGGTTCTGCCCTCCTACGTACTTCCGCTCAATTTTAATTTTCCTTCAGTACTCCGTCTGGGACTGCTGTACATGCTTAGGTTTTCTCTGAACAATTTTTTACCGGTCCAATCAGCGAACAGAGGAAGTGGCTGAGAACGATGATGTTGATGTCATGCGCTAGTTTGAGTTGTAGTTCAGTAATGGCAGCGGAGAAAGATGCTAGTCAAGCCATTAATTCCTGGCACCGCTGCCGAATATCCAGAAGTTGAAGCCGGAGCAAGAACAATCTTTGCTGAGATTTATTGGTGGCCATGATGTTGTGGCCCCGGGAAAGTTTGATTCTCCAGCTCGCTCCGTTAGTGGTGAAGGAGTTGGCTGAAGCGTCCATCTCCCACCACCCACATTAAAATCCCCGGCCGAATTACCTACTGTTTTAGACAAACCCCAAGGTCGTGTGGTAATTAATTGCTCTCCGAATCCACATCTCTGAGTTTTCAAGAATATATCTTATATCTTATCTATATCTTTGACCAGAATATAACCTTTTTGACCACTGCAGAGCACCGTACGGTTGCGCTTCGCTGTAATTTGGATGCATTTCTAGACTTGTATTTCTTTAAATGCTGGCAAGTGTTTACAAGAGCAATATATTTCATCACCGTTAAAAAAATAAAAAGAAGAAAAGCACGTAAACATTTGAATTGGGTCGTTATTTACGGCAGCATTTATTCTTATCATACCAAGCATATGACAGCATATACAATCATTTGACGGACCATGAGAGCAGCGCGTTCCCGATCACAAAACTCTCCCCGCCACCGTGAATAAATCACAATCCGAATGCACAAAGTTTTATCACTGAGGTGGCTGCACATTTATTTGCGGACTTCCATGTGAGAATCAAAGGCGAATTCTCACATTCGCCTTTCGTGACATACGTCACGACCAAACGTTAGCGATTGGTTATGGCAGATCAGAGTGACTCTGAGCAGATCCAATAGTTTTAAACTTCAACAGAGTACCCGCCTTCAAGGAAGTAAACGCTTGTCAATGGAGAGTGGCCAGACTCTCTGTACAAATGAAATGTACGAGAGTCTGGTAAGACCAGGCTACTGTGCCTCTGCCATTTCTCTTTAAAAATTCTCGTTTTAGACTTCTAATTCATGACCGGTTTTTTATTTTGCTCTATCCTCTGCGCTTCAGCGTTCGCCAATACACATGTGTCAAGGGTCCATGAGCCGTGTGGAGCACTTTTATAATGGATACGACACTTTTATGGACTTCAAAACAGAAACAACCATTCCCTGCCATTATAAAGCTTGGAAGAGCCAGCACATTTTTTAATATAACTCTTGATTGTATTCGTCTGAAAGAAGAATGTCACATACACCTAGGATGACTTTAGGATAAGTAAATCATGGGCTAATTTTCATTTTTTGGTGAACTAACCCTTTAATAACATACAGCAGAACCCTACATTTAAATCTATAGCTAATTGGTAGCCAATGTAGGGAAACGAGAACAAGGGTGATTTTCTCTATTTTCTATGTACCCGTCAGAAGTCTAGCGGCTGCATTTTGGACTAGTTGCAGATGTGCAAAAGTAGACTGAGACAAACCCACATATAAGGTATTGCAGTAATCCAACTGGGATGTAATAAGTGCATGAATTACTATTTTTTTAAAGTCTTTCTGACAGATAAACTGTTTTAATTTGACAATATTCTCATTAAATTTGAGGAAATATTAATTTGACCTGACAGGAAGGTAAAATTGTGTATCGTCAGTATAATAATGATAAGCTACACTGTACTTCTGAAAGCTAGAGCCTAGCGGAAGCATATACAGAGAGAAATGCAGAGGACCCAAAAGGGAGCCTTGTGGGATTCCACATGTAATCATTGTTGAAGATGTGGAGTGATTATCGATACTGATAAAAAAAGTTATTTCATTAGGATATAATCAACATAACGCATCCCCCTGGATACCATTCTGCATTAAGTTGATCCAAAACTTACAGTAAAGACTTTCACATTGATACAAAAAATGGATATTCCATATAAATGTTGTTCTTTTTAACTTCATATTCATCAACTAATCCCGGAAATAAATGTATCGCTGTTTCCACAAAAGTTTAACATTATTATTAATAAGAAATTATTCTCAAACAGCAAATTAGCATATTAGAATGATTTCTGAAGGATCATGTGACACTGAAGACTGGAGTAATGGCTACAATTCAGCTTTGCCATCATATACATTTATATTTTAAAATGTATTCAAATAAAACAAAATTTTGAGTATAATATTTCACAATATTACTAATTTTACTGTATTTTTGATTAAATAAATGCAGCCCTGGTGAGCATAAGAGACTTCTCCCAAAAACATTTTAAAAAAACATACGTATGTGTACAAGGAATTTCAAAAAAACTAACAGATCTTGTTTTTCTGTTTTTTTTCTTCAACAGGCTTTAACCCTTCTTGAATATCTATTGAAAACGGGCTCTGACCGCATCCCTCCGCAGTGTGAGGAAAACATTCACATTATCAAAATCCTAATAGAATACCGCTTCACAGACAAGGATGGAAAGGACCAGGTACTGCAAAATATCCGATTCTTCTACACTCATTACATTAATAATAGAGGACAAAGGTCTGAAAGCTTGTCACTAATGGATTTGCTTTTTGTAGGGGGTGAATGTGAGAGAAAAGGCTAAGATAGTGATGGTGCTGATTGAGGATGAAGAAAAGAGGAAAGAAGAGAGAGATTTTGCTATGAAGACAAAAGACAAGCTGACAAAGGCTCCCAGTGGTAAGACTTATGAACCCATGGCATGAGCATTACACACTGCAGGCATGTTTGCAACTGAACTCTTGTTACACATCTGGGCCAGTGTTAATTTCGTTGACGAATAATTTTCGTCAACAACCTTTTTTCACTGACGAAAACGAGACAATAACTAAATAAAAACTAGTGTTGGATGACAAAAACTATGACGAAAACTTAAGAGATCCAGTCAAAACTGATATCCTGTGTAACAGATGCGCACATTTGATTTGAACGTGCTGATCTAACCGCTGGAAAACACGGCGCTGTTGCACGCTCTACAGGCTCACGCATCCCCAATACAGCGCTCCAGAGCGGCTCACAATCAATGAATAGCGCACGTTTATGCCAGGCAATTGTTAATGAACTAATGCTGAGGAATAATGACAATGTTTACTTTACGATGTTTATATAGTAATATGTTTTAGACGGTTGTAACAATGCATATTTTATCTCCCTCATCTGAACTTGAAGCATTCTGCAACTGCAATAGTAAGGCGCAGACATTTCAAAATAAGAGTCAATGTGTGTTTCGAGCTTGTTTATAATTAAAAGTCACGCATTATATATTCATTTTTGCTTACACAATAAACTATATTTAATTTCATTCCCATTTTATTCATAGTCAGGAGGAAAGACCAGTATTTGACACATATTCAATAAAGTATCAGGGTTATAATAGTTGACTAAAATCATAAAAAAAAATCTTCATTACTAATAAATGTTAACTGAAATTAAAAAATAAATAAACAAACTTATTTGAAGCTTTGGCTTAACCTGATATGGCCTACTAACTAAAACACAAATACAAAGTTATAAAAACTATATAGATGTTTTTAAAAAACAAACAAAAAAGTGAATTGAGCTCTCTTTTGTGTATTTTTAATGTCAAAAACAAAATGATGTCAAAATGTCACTTCAAGTGACAGTTGGTTATGTAATGCTTAAATACTTAATGTATTACAATTGAACTTAACTCATTAGATTTTAGGAGACTAAATCTTCTGTAGATTTAGTCGACTAAAACTAAAAACAATTCAGGTGACTAAAATATGACTAAAACTAAATGGCATTTTAGTCAAAAGACTATGACTAAAACTAAATCAAAGTATGCTGTCAAAATTAACACTGATCTGGGGCCAGATTTACTAGCGCACAAATCCAAAAAAGCACAGAACGGGAGTGTAAAGTTCTGCGCGCGATCTATTGACGACTCAAATGAAAGAACACAGATGCAGCCGATCATTTCCATAATGACCAACACAATCTCCAAAAAGCAGCGCAAATTAGTGTCTGGTTTAAGACATTCTTTTTTGTTGCTTAATAATGGCACAAACACCAGTAAATTGACTAGCGCAAAGCTTCGTAAATCACCTTGCATGATTCATTTAAATACTATCCTCCCATAAATTTTCCGTCTGAAAGGGAAACTCCTACAAATGCATTTGCATTTAAAGGGTAACTTCAGTGATTTAGCATTAAGCTTTGTATTTAAACTGGGTCATTTATGCAGTAGAAATGTGAAATTATTTTTTAATTTGGTGCCTTCTAGACTGAGAAAAGACAGAAAATGTATTTTTGTCTCATGTGGATGAAAGACAACAACTCCCAGAATGCACTTGCTTCGCTGCCCTACGGGGCCACTCCGTACACCGTAGTTTTGATCTTCATAGTAATACAATCATTTCGTTCAGTTAGAGAACAAACACTACAGTTAAAAACTAAACGTGTCTTTTCAATAAAGTGTGAGTGAGCCGAACGAAAGTCACGGCACAGACGCAGCAGTGTCAGATTTCATTCCTCACGAAGAGCTGAGCAGAGCTGAGGTAAGCGCCAGTCTGGCACGTTTTCAGATCGCATATGGAAGCTAAACTATCACAGGAATTCATTGAAAAGTTGAAACACTCACTTTACTCTGCACCGCGCTCCGTAATTATGATTGTCCGTGCGGCCGTCTGTATCTTACATTCTGTGCGTGAGATCTTTCCCCTGTGGGCGGGTTGATAACATGCGGAACAGCTCCATCTAGTGGCTGTAGTCTTTAGCCTCTGGCCAAAAAATCCTCAGATGACGCACAATGACGATATTTGTGTCATCGGAGGAATTTTTCCAGAAATAAAATGCATAATTCTCTCGTCTCAGGGGGATATGAGGGGGGAAAGTACCATAATTTGAATATAATACCGGGTTTCTACTGATACAAAGCCTAATGCTAAATCACTGAAGTTACCCTTTAATGTCCACACTTTTCAACGCAAATGTTTCACTGCGTGTCTTTAGTAAATTCCGACAGTAGTTTTTTAACGGCAAAAGAGGGTTTGCGCTGGCGCACTGTTAGTAAAATATTAGCTTTAGTTCCTTTCATCATATGAAGTTATTTCAGTATCCGTATTACACATATTACATTTTAAATATTTTTAAAGGGACAGTGCACCCCAAAATGAAACTTGTCATTATGAACTCTTTTTCGTTCTTCCATGAAACACAAAAATAGATATTTTGCTATATTAAAAGGCAAAAAGGACATAAGAAGCACTGTAAAAGTAACACCTACAACTTGTATTCACCATACTCACCACAAACGACTTATATGCACTATTTTAACCACCCACTTTTGTTGTATTTCATATTGAACCTTCTAACTTGTAAACCCTGTAGGTCTGCTATATATAAGTTTGGGGTCGAAGAGATTTTGAAATGAAAAGACGAGATGCTCACCAAAGCCCTATTCGGATGCTAATTGTTTCTAATGTGGACGTCTGTAATAATAAATTTGCATGGCACTTCAGTGCTAAAACTGCCGTCTGATGGCGATTTATTCCTGGTGGAGGAGCGAGTTCTGTGATGGTGATGAAATATTGTTCTTTTAAATACTTTCCAGCATTTCAGTAATAAAATGTACATCTTTAAAATATTAAAGTGAAGTTATCGTACGGTGCTCTGCAGTGGTCAAAAAGGATTTAAACAGTGAATTTTGAAGTGATCTCTTCTGGTAAACTCAGAGATGTGGATTCGGACAGCAATTAAATTACCATACGACCTTGGTGTTTGTCAAAAAACAGTTGGTAATTCGACCGGGGATTTTTATGCGGGTGGTGGGAGAAAAACACTAACATTCTGGATTCAGACGGCAATAAAATCACAGACTTGCCCCTGTAAATGTTGAAAATACCTTTCGACCCCATGAGAAACAATGAATGTCCGAATAGGGCTCAAGGCTGCATTTATTTAATCAAAAATACAGTTAAAAAAATTTATATTTTGAAATATTATTAAAAAAAAATCAATAACTGTTTTCTATTTTAATATATTTTAAATTGTAATGTATTGCTTTGATGGCAAAGCTACATTTTGTGCATCATTACTCCAGTCTTCAGTGTACAGATCTCAAAAACAATTCTTATTATTATCAATTTTCAAATAGTCATGCTGCTTAATAATATCTATTTAATATTAAACTGTAATATATTTTTCCAGGATTCTTTGGCGAATAGAAAGTTCAAAAGAACAGCAGTTGTTTTTAAATTGAAATAATTTGTAACATCATAAATGTCTTTATATTATATAAATATAAGTGACTTTTTATTAATTTAATGTGTCCTTGCTGAATAAAAGTATTAAACCCACCCCCCAACTTTTTAGTGGTACTTTTTGAACAGAACTTCATTTATAAAGAACAGAAATCTTCTTTATTTCTTTTCTCATTTATATCTGTTTAACACTCATGTTTTTTTATGTCAGCGTCCTCCGCTGCAGGACCTGAAAAGGAAAAGCCAGAGATCCCCCCGTATACAGGGCTGCCCTCCCTGGACAACATCCCATCGGTGGCTGACCTGACCGCCTCCATGGCCAAGAAGAAGGAGGAGCAGAAGCGTCTGGAGGCCGAGAGGAAAGAGGCAGAGAGACGGGTGAGACAGACAGATCAATTACTCAGAAAAACTTTATTACATTAATATTGAGTGAGATCACAGTATCTGACTATTATCAGACTGTCTAAGCTGACATGAGGGAAATTTGTGGATTCAGGCAAAGGAAGGTGACACAGAGCCAGATCTTTGGGAGAAAGCAGCAACTGCAGCACCTCCATCCAGCTCGGACCCCTGGGGAGCCCCATCCGACGCATCTAACGAATCCGCCAATGACCCGTGGGGTGCATCGTCTGATGAGGCAAAGGAATCCAGTCCAGCTGCTAATCCTTGGGGTGAATCTGCTGATGGGAAAAACGGATCTGCACCCACATCTAATGATCCATGGGGACAATCTGCCAGTGCCGAGAATGGTTCTCCACCTGCCGCCAGTGACCCATGGGGCGACTCTGCTGGAATTTCAGAGGATAAAGAAACAAACGATCCATGGGGGGCTCCAGCTGAAACGGCGAAAGACTCTGACACAGCAAAGACAGATCCATGGGGGACGGATAGTGTACAGGATTCAGCACCTGCAAACTCTGACCCCTGGGGGGCATCATCAGCCACGTCTGATCTATTCGGTGATGGTTCAAAAGCAGATAATGACCCTTGGGGCACAGCAGGTGAGAAAGTGACTGGCTTGAAGAACATGTACATCACACCTCATTGTCCACAAATAATAAACTTTTTACTGCTTCATTGACAATTGTTACAAAATTTTGTGAATTTACTCTACAGTTTAATGAGAAGAAATGTCTCTTGAGCACCAAATCAGCATATTATAATGATTTTTAAAGGATCATTGAAGACTTTTTTAGCAATATTCCTTTCAAGGTTTTACCATCAAAGGAATAAACTGAAAAAAACAGAACAGTTCATTTAAATTATAATATTATTGGACAATATTACTGTTTTTACTGTATTTTTGATCAAATATTAATGCAGTTTTACTTCAATAACCTTATAGAATCTTACCAACCCCAAACTTCTGAATGGTAGTGTAAATGTAGATTACAGTATTATAGTGATGGTGTTGTTGTATGTCAGATGTTCATTGATTAAAAAAACAAAATAAATGTGTTTTCAGAACAATATCCATACAAGCTCATGTTTCCTAGCTAATCATTGTATTTCTTGTATTTCTCAGCGCCTTCACCCCCGACTGCGAGTGACCCCTGGGGTGCCCCTTCAGCTCCGACTGATGACCCTTTCGGTGATGGAGGTGGATCAGATCCGTGGGGAGGTTCCTCTGAGAACGGTACTAATGGAAGAGGTTTCATTTTCCATTTGTTTCTGCAGTCTCAAATCTTATTTTCATGGTCAATTTTGAACTAGCCTTAACCTAAATATCACAAGTTCCCATCTTATCTTGTTGCTGAGATTTTACAAATACTACCGTTTTCATGGCATTGCATCTATTGAAGAGTTTCTTTGAGACATTTAGCTGCAAATAAACAAGATATTTATATGTTTAATATTTCAGATTTGAGATTTCACATCACTAAATATCTACAACTAAAAATAAATACGTTTTTGGTGATTTAACTTTCATCTTATTTTGATCTTTTGTGTTTTTTACTAATATCTTTTATCAGTTTTTAAATAATTTGTTTTGTTTTATTTCTTTATTTTTAATACATTTTATACTAATAAAATAAATACCAAAATATACACTACAGTTTGGTGTCCATAAGATTTTTGTAGTTTTTTGAAAGTCTCTTATGCTCTCCAAGGCTGAATTTATTTAATTATAATTATTTAATTAATGTAATTTTGTGAAATAGTATTACAATTTATTAAAAAAAAAAACTGTTTTCTAGTTATATAATAATATATCTAGTAATATATTTTAAAATGTAGTTTGATGACAAAGCTGAATTTTCAGCTTCATTACTCCAGTCTTCAGTGTCACATGATCATTCAGAAATAATTCTAATATTCTAATATTTCTTATTATTAATGTTGAAAACAGTTTGTTGCTTAGTGTTTCTGTGAAAACCATGATACATTTTTTTCAGGATACTTTGATCAATAGAAAGTTCAATAGAACAGCATTTATTTAAAAACATATCTTGTTTTAACATTATAAAAGTCTTTACTGTCATGAAACTCGCAGGTGGATAGGTGCTTAACATGCAATCTGCAAGCAATCACATCATTACTTCATGGCACAAGCTGATTGGCCTCTGCTTATCCTGCAACCAATCAGATTGCTTGCTGAACATTAAAATAGTCTGGTTCATTGTTTGCTGTAAGCTAGTCTTGCAGCGCGCTATCAGAGCTCCTCTGAAACCCTCCACCTCCCCCAGCTCCACCTGCCTACATCTGCTATGGGATTTATGTCTATTTATGCAGCAGCAACATATCTTACATGTTCACATTTCTCTGCTGCAGAAGCTTATCATCTGCAGAAGACCAAATACATTAACATTGCCATATTAAACAACATGCTGAAACTATTCCTGGAGTTCTGATGGTTAAAATGCTGAATAAAAATATTACTTTCCTTTTACCCAAATTTTTGTAATGTAGTGAATCAATTTTGTTTCCCCCAAGAGTAAGGAACATTTTGAACGCTTTTCTCTTTCTATAGCACAAGAGAAGTTATTTTGTCTGAATAATTTTTTTCTATCAATAGGTGACACATCTACAAAACCTGCTGAGGAGACCAAAAAGCCAGCGTCCTTCCTTGGAGAAGGTGCTTCATTGGTGGATTTGGACTCTCTTATGTCAGTCAAGCCCAAACCGAAACAGCCCCCTCTCAGCGCCATCCCTACTCAAAAAGCCCCGGGTAAGGAGGGCTGAGAGAGAGAGAGAGACACTGACAATAAGAGTGACTGAGAAAGAGAGAGATAGAAGCACTGTATAGTTATCTGTTTATTTTTGAGTGTTTGTGACGCAATGTTTTACAAGCCTAGAGTTCATATAGTCATGTGGAACATAACTTGTACGTAGTTGATGTAGATCCCATCTCAACCTTCTTTATCCCTGCTTCTATATGCTATCCACTTCCCTCCCTCCCTCCCCATCATCCCTTTTTGGTTTGCACACTTTCAACTTTCATCCTTCCCAGGTGTTTTGCCAGCCACAGGCATTATCAGGCCATTGGGTGGCAACATATCCAATGCGGGCGGCTTTGTTGCACAGCCATCAAAACCAAATTATTTTGGTTTTAATGCCGTGACACCCTGCTACAGTGGCCTCCCCCCCTTAAACACAGCCTTCGGGGTGCCTGCCGCCCATATGGCATCTCCAACCCAGAATGCAAGCCTTTCAGCTTTGACGATGCCCAACATGGGCTTTTCCATGGCTAACCCCCACACGACGCCTAGAATGGTACAACCCAGCACTGCTGTCCCTCTTATTGGTGAGTTATCTCCCATGTCTCTTACAGGAACCGTTACCCCACAAGCTCCGGTTCTTCATCGACCTCCATTGGTTTGGGGCACTGGAACTGGGGCAACTGGGAAAGGAAATAGCATTTTTTGAGTTCTTCATCCAGCATCCATTAATCCCTAGCCTTCTCCTTCCACCACCCCCTTCATCGATCCTAGTTGATAATGTGTGTGTGTATAAGTGTGTGCAAATATTTAAATATTAATGAGCAACAATATACCGTAAGTCTTCTGTTTTGGGGAAAAAAAGCATGCATACCCCTGCCTTTCCAACATGATGGACTGACAGATTGAAGCAGGTGTCTTGTTTATTCAATTGTTGGAGTTTCAGTATGTTTTAGAAGATAATATTCTTAAATGTTTAAGGAATACTGGCATATCTACTGGAATGACTGACTTGCCAGTGAGCAGATTTTGGATACACTACCATGCAAAAGTTTGGGGCCAGTAAGTTTTTTTTTTAATGGAAATGTATACTTTTATTCAGCAAGGACATGTTAAATTGATCAAAAGTGACAGTAAACACATTTATAGGGCCCTATCTTACACGCGGCACAAGCGTTTTTTGCGAGTTTCAGCTCGACGCAGTTATCATTTTCACGCACTGCACCACGTTTAAATAGTAAATGCATTTGCACCCATTTGTGCGCCCATGGGCATGCTGGTCTGAAAACGAGGTGTGTTCAGGTGCATTGTTGGCGGGTTGCTATTTTAAGGCAACTGAAATCGACTACACCATTGACCAACAAAAATCAGGTCTGAAAGTTAATGGCGCAGTATTTTTTATGTTATTTAAAGGGCACATTAGTAATATGCGCCTATAGGCGGGGCCACAAAGCGTGTACACTCTGCTTATTACACACACAGGGACGCACACAAACATTGTTTAATAGTAAAAATAAAAGGATTCCTCTCTGGAGAAGCATTCAGTCTTTCCGCTTGCAAATTCCGCCATGTAAATAGCGAATCTGCCATGGTGCAAGCACAACTGGCTTTTAAAGGGAATGGGAGATGAGACTCTGATTGGTTTATTGCACGTTACGCCCAAAACACACCCATTACTCATTAAGAGAATAGGTATAACCCTTTTAGACCATGCGCCGGACGCACCAACCATTTTTCCTGTCGTTAAACTAGCAAAAGTGTATTCGGACATACCCTAAGTGCCCTTGCGCTGTGCGCTTTAGACCATACGCTTAGATCGTTAAAATGGGCCCCATAATATTACAAAATATTTTGAATTCCAATAAATGCTGTTCTTTGGAACTTTCTATTCCCAAATCATCATAATAGAATGATTTCCGAAGGATCATGTGACTCTGAAGACTGGACTAATGATGCTGAAAATTCAGCTTTGCCATCACAGGAATAAATTACATTTTAAAATGTATTGGAATAGAAACCATTATTTTCAAATGTAATAATATTCCACATGATTGTTTTACTATGTTTCAGCCTTAAGAGACTTCTTTGAAAAACATTAAAAAAAAATCTTACTGACCTCAAACAGATCTTTGAACAGTAGTGTGCATTTGTCTGATTACTGCTGGATACACGTCCAGCTTGCTTTGAGGAGTAAAAAAAAAATCATATATTTATTCCCAAACCTACAGGAAAGCCACCAAGTAGGAGACCTAGATATGCTTTGACATTGTAACCAGCATTGGATATATTTGTCTTTTATTTGCTATTTTAATTCCGTAAGCAGCATTCTGTATAACCCACAGGATTATGCATATTGGAATATCCAGATGTGGCTTTTAGTGATCATCATGATGAGAAACATTCCAGTCATAAACATTATGCTTTAGTTGGTTGTCATGCAAAGAGGTATGGGGTGTATATAACTTAGAGGGTCCTGATACTTGACCACATCAACTTTTTTTTACATTTTTGATTGTCATTTGGGTTGAAAGTGATCTGTTTTTGGTCAAAACAAATCTGATAAAGGCAACACTGCAAGTGGCGATCTTGCACAATGTTTGTTTTGAATTGTTTATTGAAGTAAGCTAACAATATTAGAGGATTGAGAGAATATAGGATGAGAAAGATGTACAACTTTTGAATATTGATATAAAGAAGATTCACGTTCTTTATTTATTAAGATGCATCTTCATCACACGTTTGTTTTCTGTTGTAAAATTGATATTTGTATTTATTTATTTATTCTAATTATATTCAGACTTTTCTTTTGGCCCTGATATTTATTCTGTCATTTATCTAAAGGAAGAGCGTGTTGGAAGATCAAAATCATTATAATTCAATGAAATTCAAAATTCTCCATATTGGCTATAATTATAGGTTCAGTTACAGTTTTATTTTGTACTACAAATATATTTATTTATTTAATGATTTAACCAGCTATGGTAAACCTGTGGTGTTACCTGTGAAAGTGCACAATTTAAGAATAAAGTGAGAAGATCATTGAAAAGTATGTCCTTCATTCTAGTGACTTTATTATTTGCATTAAGGAATGTTTCAGGTTGGATGCAACATTGACATTTAAACTGGCAGACGTTTTTATCATGGGTAAAAATAAAGAGAAGGACAAGGTCATACTTGATTGACTGCACGGCTTCAAAATTTGGAAAATCAATACTGTTTTCATACATGAGCTAACATAACAGATTAAAGGGAAAGTTTAAATGAAAATTAGCCCATGATTTACTCGCCCTCAAGCCATCCTAGGTGGATATGACATTCTTCTTTCAGACGAATACAATCAGAGTTATATAAAAAAAAATGTCCTGCCTTATCCAAGTATTATAATGCCAGTAAATGGCAGCCCAAAATTTGAAGCCCACAAAAGTGCATCTATCCATTATAAAAGTAATCCACACGGCTCTGGGGGGTTAATAAAGGCTTTCTGAAGTGAATTGATGGATTTGTGTATGAAATATATCCAAATTTAACAGGTTATAAAGTAAAATATCTAGCTTCCGCCAGACGTATTCAAAAAAGCGTAACTGGTGCGACGATGACGTCGGATGTAGCAATTTGAACTGCGAGAGGCTTTACACTTTCTTCGTAAGTTGAATAGGAAGGTGGTCTGCCAGAATCTAGATATTTTACTTTATAAAGGTTTAAATATGGATATTTTTCTTACACAAACCCAGCGATTTGCTTCAGAAGGCATTTATTAACCCCCCGGAGCCGTGTGGAGCACTTTTATAATGGATGGATGCATTTTTTGGACTTCAAATTTCAGGCTGCCATTCACTCCAATATAATGCTTGGATTAGCCAGGACATAATTTAATATATCTCCGACTGTATGAATTTAGCTTATTGTTGAGCCTTATTGGCATCATGCTGTTAATTACCACAGAAAATAATTTGGAAAAACTTGAGGATCAACCTATCCGAGTCATGTTATTGCACTACTGTGGTTTAACCACCAGGGGGATCATGACTTTAGTGGGATGTCCTGGACCTGGAATATGTCCAGACTCACCATCTCAGTATTCATGTAGAGGAAAAAAGGTTTCAGAAAAAATCTGTTGTTTTTTTCCCCCTTCAAATAATTGCAGTCCCACTGCATTATTGTGATGTCATACTGAACCTGCAACCATGTTGTTAAAGGGATAGTTCACCCAAAAATGAAAACCCTCAAGTTGTTCCAGACCTGTATGAATTTCTTTCTTCTGCTGAACACAAAGTAAGATATTTTGAGGAATGTTGGTGACCATGCAGTTGATGGGTCCCATTGACTTCCATAGTATTTTTTTCCCCTCTATGGAAGTCAATGGGGCCCATCAACTGTTTAGTTACCCATATTATTCAAAATATCTAAGAAAGAAATTCATACAGGTTTGTAACAACTTGAGGGTGAGTAAATTATGACAGAATTTTCTTTTTGAATGAACTAGCCCTTTAACGTTTAGGCTTGGCTACTGCATTCCTTAAAGGGATAGTTCACCCAAGAATGAAAATTACCCCATGATTTACTCGCCCTCAAGTCATCCTTGGTGTATATGACTTTCTTCTTTCAGACGAATACAATCAGAGTTTTTTTTTTTCTTCCAAGCTTTATAACGGCAGTGAATGGGAGTCCAAAATTGTAAAAAAAAAAAAAGTGCATCCATCCATTTTTTTTTATATAACTCTGAATGTATTCGTCTGAAAGAAGAATGTCATATACACCTAATGGCTTGAGGTTGAGTAAATCATGGGCTAATTAAATTTTTTGGATGAATATCCTTTTAACTGATGAAGAACTGTCTGGCATTGCTGTAGTTAATGGCTTTGGATGCAGTCTAGGACGATACAATGTAGTCTGAAAAGCCCTTAAGATTATAGAATAAACAATACATGTGCTTAGGAGGACTTGACACCAACATTAACATTTAAAGAGAATCATTTAATTCAAGTCTCACATGGAGGAGATGAATGTAACCTGGTTGTAGGCGAAGAGAGAAAGATTTAAATGGAGCTATAGAAAGAGGCAGAATCGAAGGAACAGATGGACTTGGGCGGATTAAGTCAAATCTGGGTGGGTTTGTCATAAACATTCACTCGAGGTTGAGAATGAATAAAAGAAAAGACAGAGACAGTGAAGTAATAAAAGTGAAACTGCAAAGACAGACGCGCAGTGACTGAGGAGGTGGGTTGCATTTCTTTTTTTCCGCTCTTATCATCAACATTTGTGTCTGTAATATATACTTTCACAATACATAATATAATTTTTTTTATAACTTTTTATGTGTGAGCATTTTGCCATAACTTTGTTTAAATTTGAAAAAAAGATTTATTTAAAATTTGGCATGGAATTATTTGTTAATATATTACCCTGCAAGTATATCATGATTCCTCATGCAATCATAATTATTTAAATATATATCTGTGTTGAATGTTGGTTGAAAAAATGATGTTCCTAAAATATATATGGAATTCATATATTTTTATTATATTTTTTTTACAATGGTACAATAATGTGAAAAATAAGTGGATATTTAATAAAAAAAAAATTAAAAAAAAGATTACTGAAGATATAATACATAATCTCTCCGGTCTCTTATAGGTGTTTTAGGGGCTCTGAATGGACCGGGACAGACAGATGTACCTTTTAGATTAACCAAGATCATGAAGGATTACAAAGAAATGGACGATGGTGATTAAGACGAGGAATAAGTGAGATCAGAAAATCATAATCTCTCCGAGAAAGAAGCCAGGTGAGAGAGATTGGCAAGAACAAGGAGAAGAATAGGGTCATTCTTGATTGACCGCAAGACTTAAGACCAATTTCATCTCTGTGCTAAGCTAAACATTCAGAGACATCTCTGAATATTCAGCATGAAGATTTTTCATTGTCGGCTTCATCTCCTTTGACTTTGAGTGCTTTGAGGACATATTGGCCATATTTGTTCAGGGAACATTTCTGCATTTCACCAGCTGTGAACAAACTACACTTTTATATGGAAACCTAAGGAAGGCATTGGCAAGTGGGTTTTCACTTCCTCACATCTGTCTAATTTCCTTTCCCTTTTCTGTCTTTAAATCCTCTGCTCATCATCGCACTTCCACTGACCTTTAATTCTGCATCTTCAGTTTCTATTTGTTTCCTCCACTCATGTAAACTCCCCCTCTCTGACTTTTGACATTGGCCCGCCGCTTCAATCATTTCTTCTAAGTTTAGTAATCTTACTTTTTTCCATGCACAACTGTCCACAGTGATCACTCTTTCCTTTCTATCACCTCAACTCTAATTTCATCTGTAGGTGGATACACACACAGAGCTTCTTTCTTAGCGCCTTAATGTTGTCTTTTCTTTGTTATCTGCTGTATCAGGTCCTATCTGTACCATTCCACCATGTTGGAGCATTTGTCTCGCAGGAGTCGGTCCTTGCTGTCTCTCTCGCTGACCTCCCTGGCCCTTGCGCTCTCTGTGCTGGCCTTCTGCACCTCATATTGGTGTGAGGGCACTCATAAAGTGGTCAAACCTCTCTGTCTCTCGCCTGTGAAAATGAAGAACTGCGGACAGAACAACAGCCAGCCTTACACAACTGGTAAGGATTCGGCTACACCGGAAAACATATTCACCCCAACCTCAACTTTAACTGTTGCACTCAATTTGAAAGTAAAATCAAAGTCGTACCAAAAGTTGCAACCTGCAAGGATTCACTGCACTTTTCTGAACACTTTGATCAAATCTTTTTTTAAGGAATGAATCATTAAGAAATTAGCGTAAAGATTATGAAATGTTAAATTCATGTACCTGTCCTTATAGCCATACTCAACAAACAAAAAACATTCATACCACTGACAAAAAAAAAAAACGTGTACATCTTTATCTGACCAGCCAGTCAACTACACTCATCTACATATACAGTGGCAAGAAAAAGTATGTGAACCACTTGCAGAATCTGTGAAAATGTGAATCATTTTAACAAAACGAGAGATCATACAAAATGCATGTTATTTTTTATTTAGTACTGTCCTGAATAAGATATTTTACGCACAAAATGTTTCATATAGTCCACAAGACTGAATTTATTAAAATAACCCCGTTCAAAAGTTTATGAACCATTAATTCTCAATACTGTGTGTCGTTCCCTGGATGATCCACGGCTGTTGTTTTGTTTTGTGATGGTTGTTCTTTGTCCTGAGCAGTTAAACTCCCCAATGTTCTTCAGAAAAATTCTTCCAGGTCCTGCAAATTCTTCAGTTTTCCAGCATCTTTTGCATATTTGAACCCTCTCCAGTGACTGATTTTGAGATCCATCTTTTCACACTGAGGAAAATTGAGGGACTCAAACCCAACTATTAAATCAACTTTTTGAATTTGTACTTAATTTGTCTTCCGGGAAAACATGCAAGTATCTTCTATTGCTTCCAAAGGGCATTACTAAATAAAAAAAAATTAAATTAAAATTAAACAAAATAAGACATTTTCATCCTGTTCAAAGGTTTTCACTCCCGGCTTTTAATGCATTGTGTTTCCGTCTGGAGCATCAGCAAATGTTTGAACCTTTTTTAGTAGTTGTGTTTGAGTCCCTCAATTGTCCTCAGTGCCAGGGTTCAAATATGCAAAATATGCTGGAAAACTGAAGAATTTGCAGGACCTGGAGGATTTTTCTGAAGAACGTTGGGCAGTTTAACTGTTCAGAACAAACAAGGGTCTCATGAACAAGCATCACAAAACAAAACAAAAACAGCCGTGGCTCATCCAGGGAACGACACACAGCACTGAGAATCAATGGTTCATAAACTTTTGAACGGGGTCATTTTAATAAATTCAGCTATTTTTTGTCTTGTGGACTATATGTTAACATTTTTATGTAAAATATCTTATTCAGGACGTATACTATATAAAAAATAACATGCATTTTGTATGAACTCTTATTTTGTCTAAAATTATTCACAGATTCTGCAAACGGTTCACATACTTTTCTTACAGCTGTAGTTATAAACAGCATGTGTTTGATTCACAGCCTTTTGTTCAGGAATCTTACTAGACTGGCTGTGTTTGATTCAATAAAAACAACTGACTCATAAGAATCATTCCTTCTGGGATCAGACTTACCTGGACTGCATTTCCAAAACGCAGCCTAAGCCTAAGTTGATCGTAGAGTCCATTAGTGTCAATTGTTCCACGATCAACTTAGGCTTATGATGCTTTTGGGGAATGCAGCCCTGTTCTCGCTGTATGATTTGATTTACCAAAAAGAATCGGTTCATTCATGAATCGGACTATACTAGTTGCGCTCAAAGCGTTCACTGCAAAAAAAAATCCCACGTAAAATTTACGGTAAAAAAACGGCAGCTGTGGTTGCCAGAACTTTATCGTAAAAAATACGGTAGCAACATTTTAAGTTTTACAGATTCAATGGCTCGTTTCCACTGTCAAAAGTTGTGACTGGTACCAAAATGCCGAACCGTACCATACCACTTTTTTCGGTACCCTTCCGTTGGGGTACCTAGCACAGTGGTATGGTACTAAAGGGTGGAGCTAGACTCACTGCAGAACACTGATTGGTTGACAGAGAATCGTCACTTGCGCGTGCGACAGGGGGATCGAACTGCCTTTCCCTGTACTTTTCGGCTGTGTTTTTCCTTGCAGACTGCAGCCTTTTATCAAACAAAGCTTGTCTCCTCCTTGTTATAAACAGCCACGTGCCGAGAAGCAAGAACAAGATCTGCTGTAAGGCCTCCATCGTTCTTCTTCGCGTGCACGAATGACGTCAACCGATGCTTTCCGTGATTCTGTTAGCCACTTAACTGTTTTTAACCGTTTCATTTTTACAGTATTTTACCTTTAAAATCACGATCATTTTTTACAGCGCTGCATGGCCATTAAATTCCAAAAAGCTGATTTGCTGAAAGAACCGGCTCGTAAGATTAATTCTGGGATCCAAACTGACTGATCACCCTGTCTGTTCCATGATGTCGTGTTGAATTAGCGGTGCAGGTTATTTCAGTGTGATATTGCATTCGCATTGGTGGAATGCACTTTCGAGAACCTGTAATGGGATCGAATGAAGTATTTGTTTTAAAGGGAAAGTTGACCCAAAAATGAAAATTAGCCCATGATTTACTCACCCTCAAGCCCATCCTAGGTGTATATGACTTTCTTCTTTCAGACGAATACAATCGGAGTTATATTCAATAATGCCCTGGCTCTTCCAAGCTTTATAATGGCTGTGAACAGAGGATGATATTTTGAAGCCCAAAAAAGTGCATCCATCCATTTTTGGGTGAACTATCCCTTTAACAAAACTGGTTGCGAATAAACTCCCAATTCTAGTCACTGCATAATAAAACACATGACTAGCACTGCTAAGAAGTACAAAGAGTCCAGTCTCTTATGTGTATTGTACATAGCCTACTATATACATGTGTGTTCTTTGATAAAACTACTCTTACTAATCTCCAGTCCTGAAAATAACCTATTGCACTTTCAAACTGTAAAGATCAGAGATTTACTGGTCAGTAGTTGCTGTTGTGTAATCTTTCAGGTCAACCCTTTACAGTTCTAATAGATCATGTTAACCCCTCTTACACTGACGGGTATTATCACTACATTTTAACATTATGGATGATTCAAAACGAAGGTTTTCTTTCAGATTAGGTGAACACTGAACACTAACTGAACATATGTAAACTCTAAGTAAATTAGAGTTTACATGATTATAAGAGAGATCCTGGACAGCACAGCCTTCAGTGTCATTGCACATTTGTAGTCAATGGCAAAAAGGATGGTATGTGTGTGTATAATCGTAC